>NC_029775.3:45380476-45381249 GCF_000817695.3 Arachis duranensis | reverse complement strand
TATAATTAAATTAAATTCAAGGATAAATTCGAAATTCATGTACTTATTGTTCTTTTGAATTAAAACATTTTTCATTTAAGAGAGGTGAAGGACTAATGGAATTATTCATAATCTTTAAGGCATGGTTACATACTAATGATCATGAAGTAAAGACAAAACATATATAAACACAATATTAAAAACGAAAAACAGAAAGAAAATAAAGAACAAGGAATGAATCCACCTGAGTGAGGGTGGCGCCTTCTTGAAGAACCAATGGTACTCTTTCAATTCTATGTCCCTTCCTTGCCTTTGTTGCTCCTCCCTCATTGCTCTTTAATCTTCTCTTATTTCTTGGAGAATGATGGAGTGCTCATGATGTTCCACCCTTAATTGCTTCCAATATTTGTGTGGAGGACAACTTATCCCCTGAGGTATCTCAGGGATCTCTTGATTTGCAGCCACATGTTCTAACCAACTGAGCTATTCCAGCTTACAGGGTGGGGATCCTGTGGGGTCCACAGATCCTGAGGTGATCCTGTGGGGTCCACAGATCCTGAGGTGAAAAGAAATACCATTCCTTCACCATATAGGCATGCAAAATGCCTTCATGCATCATTCTGGCGTTCAAACGCCCATTGGTGCATGTTCTGGGCGTTCAACGCCCATGTGATGCATGTTTCTGGCGTTGAACGCCAGTTTCATGCTTGTTCCTGGCGTTCAGCGCCAGATTGTCCTCTGTGTGCACATCCTGGCGTTAAACGCCAGGTTGTTGCTTGTTTCTGGCGTTCAGC
>NC_029775.3:45378255-45380194 GCF_000817695.3 Arachis duranensis | reverse complement strand
AAGCGCTCTTTTAATGTCATTAGCTTGACAGTGGGCTCTCATGGAGCCTCACAGGTGATCAGGTCAATGTTGTATAGTCCCAACACCAAACTTAGAGTTTGGATATAGGATCTTAACACCTAAAGTTTGGTTGTGGCCTCACAATACCAAACTTAGAGTTTGACTGTGTGGGCTCTTCTTGACTCTGAACTGAGAGAAGCTCTTCATGCTTGCTCTCTTTTGTCACAGAGGGATGGCTATGTGCCTTGAACACAAGGTAGTCCCCATTCAATTGAAGGACTAACTCACCTCTGTTGACATCTATCACAGCTCCTGCTGTGGCCAGGAAAGGTCTTCCTAGGATGATGCATTCATCATCTTCCTTCCTAGTGTCTAGGATTATGAAATCAGCAGGGATGTAAAGGCCTTCAACCTTTACTAACACGTCCTCTACTATTCCATAAGCTTGTCTTAATGACTTGTCTGCCAATTGTAATGAGAACAAGGCAGGTTGTACCTCAATGATCCCTAGCTTCTCCATTACAGAGAGTGGCATCAGATTTATCCCTGACCCAAGATCACATAGAGCTTTTTCAAAGCTCATGGTGCCTATGGTGCAAGGTATTAAGAACTTGCCAAGATCTTGTTTCTTTTGAGGTAGAGTTCTCTGAATCCAAGTATCTAGTTCACTAATGAGCAAGGGAGGTTCACTTTCCCAAGTCTCATTACCAAACAGCTTGGCATTCAGCTTCATGATAGCTCCTAAATATTGAGCAACTTGCTCTCCAGTGACATCTTCATCCTCTTCAGAGGAAGAATAGTCTTCAGAGCCCATGAATGGCAGAAGGAGGTTTAATGGAATCTCTATGGTCTCTGTATGAGCCTCAGATTCCTCAGGATCCTTAATAGGAAACTCCTTCTTGCTTGAGGAACGTCCCAGGAGGTCTTCCTCACATGGATTTTCGTCCTCCTCCTCCCCTATGCATTCGGCCACTTTGATTAAATCAATGGCCTTGCACTCTCCTTTTGGATTTTCTTCTGTATTGCTTGGGAGAGTACTGGGAGGAGTTTCAATAACTTTCTTACTCAGCTGGCCCACTTGTGCCTCCAAATTTCCAATGGAGGATCTGGTTTCATTCATGAAACTGAAAGTGGCCTTTGACAGATCAGAGACTATATTAGCTAAATTAGAATTATTTTGTTCAGAGTTCTCTGTCTGTTGCTGAGAAGATGATGGATATGGCTTGCTATTGCCTAGCCTATTGCGTCCACCATTGTTAAAGCCTTGTTGAGGCTTTTGTTGATCCTTCCAGGAGAAATTTGGATGATTTCTCCATGATGAGTTATAGGTGTTTCCATAAGGTTCACCTAAGTAATTAACCTCTGCCATGGCAGAGTTTTCAGGATCATAAGCTTCTTCAGAAGCTGCCTCTCTAGTAATGTTGGATGCATGTTGCAATCCATTCAGATTTTGAGAGATTATGTTGACCTGTTGAGTCAACATTTTGTTCTGAGCCAATATGGCATTCAGAGCATCAATTTCAATAACTCCTTTCTTCTGAGGTACCCCATTATTTACGGAATTCCTCTCAGAGGTATACATGAACTGGTTGTTTGCAACCATGTCAATGAGTTCTTGAGCCTCTTCAGGCATTTTCTTCAGGTGAATAGATCCACCTGCAGAGTGGTCCAGTGACATTTTCGAAAATTCAGAGAGACCATAATAGAATATATCTAATAGGGTCCATTCTGAAAACATGTCAGATGGACATCTCTTGGTCAACTGCTTGTACCTTTCCCAAGCTTCATAGAGGGATTCACCATCTTTTTGCTTAAAGGTTTGAACATCCACTCTCAGCTTGCTCAACTTTTAAGGAGGAAAGAATTTATCCAAGAAGGCAGTGACCAGCTTATCCCAGGAGTCCAGGCTATCCTTAGGTTGTGAATCCAACCATATTCT
>NC_029775.3:45377808-45378161 GCF_000817695.3 Arachis duranensis | reverse complement strand
GGATTGTTGTAATTTAGCTTCTCTTAATTTTCTCTTCAGAGTCCTTTCAGGTTCTGGATCAACTTCAACAAGAGTGCCCTTCTCCCTGTTCCTGCTCATATGAAAGAGAAGAAAACAAGAAAAGAAAAAGAAATCCTCTATGTCACAGTATAGAGATTCCCTTATGTTAGTAGAAGAAGATAGGGGTATAAGAAAGAATAGAGATGGAGATTCGGATTTTTGGATGAAGAGAGGTGAAGAGAAGTGTTAGTAATTAAATAATTAAATAGAATAAAAGAAGAGAAGAGGAGAGAAATTCGAAAATAATTTTGAAAAAGAGGTTAGTAATTTTCGAAAATTAAAGATAAGATAAG
>NC_029775.3:45374931-45375616 GCF_000817695.3 Arachis duranensis | reverse complement strand
TATACCACGAAGATTCTGATTAAGGAATCCAAGAGATATGCGCCTGGTCTAAGGTAGAACGGAAGTGGTTGTCAGTCACGTGTTCATAGGTGAGAATAATGATGAGTGTCATGGATCATCACATTCATCATGTTGAAGTGCAACGAATATCTTAGAATAGGAATAAGTCGAACTGAATAGAAAATAGTAGTAATTGCATTGAAACTCGAGGTACAGCATCAGTCCACACCCTTAATCTATGGTGTGCAGAAACTCCACCGTTGAAAATACATAAGCAAAGGGTTCAGGCATGGCCGAATGGCCAGCCCCCAGAACGTGATCACAGGATTCAGAATCAATCCAGGATGTCTAATACAATAGATAAATGTCCTATATATACTAGACTAGCTACTAGGGTTTACATGAGTAAGTAATTGATGCATAAATCCACTTCCGGAGCCCACTTGGTGCATGCTTGGGCTGAGCTTGATCAATCCACGAGTAGAGGCTTCTCTTGGAGTTGAACTCCGAGTTATGACGTGTTTTGGGCGTTCAACTCCGGATCATAACGTGTTTCTGGCGTTTAACTCCAGACAGCAGCATGTACTTGGCGTTCAACGCCAAGTTACATCGTCAATTTCCGAATAAAGTATGGACTATTATATAATGCTGGAAAGCTCTGGATGTCTACTTTCCAACGCCGTTG
>NC_029775.3:45374267-45374840 GCF_000817695.3 Arachis duranensis | reverse complement strand
AATCCCTCAATTTCAGTCAGAATTTACCTGAAATCACAGAAAAACACACAAACTCATAGTAAAGTCCAGAAATGTGAATTTATCATAAAAACTAGTGAAAACATCCCTAAAAGTAGCTTAAACTTACTAAAAACTATATAAAAACAATGCCAAAAAGCATATAAATTATCCGCTCATCAGTGACATTGATGGTGATGGAAAAACAAAAAGCTTATGCTTTTACCACACCAAACTTAAAATATTGCTCGCCCTCGAGCAAGAGAAGAAAGAAGAGAAGAAGAAAATGGAGGAGAGTGATGGGAGATGGATTCGGCAAAGGTATAGTAGAGGGGGTAGTGTTATGTGAAAATGGGGTGGAATGGAGGGGTTTATATAGGGAGAGGGGAGAGGGAAGGTTCGGCCATGTAGGGTGGGATTGGGTGGGAAAATGTTTTTGAATTTGGAAGGTAGGTGGGGTTTATGGGGAAGAGTGGATGGATGTGAGTGGTGAATAGGTGATTGGGAAGAGAGATTGAGGTGATTGGTGAAGGGTTTTTGGGAAGTGTGACATGGGGAAGAGTAAAATAGGATTAG
>NC_029775.3:45373113-45373893 GCF_000817695.3 Arachis duranensis | reverse complement strand
TCTTCTTGACTCTGAACTGAGAGAAGCTCTTCATGCTTACTCTCTTTTGTCACATAGGGATGGCCATGTGCCTTAAACACAAGGTAGTCCACATTCAATTGAAGGACTAATTCACCTCTGTTGACATCTATCACAGCTCCTGCTGTAGCCAGAAAAGGTCTTCCAAGGATGATGCATTCATCATCTTCCTTCCTAGGGTCTAAGATTATGAAATCAGCAGGGATGTAAAGGCCTTCAACCTTTACTAACACGTCCTCCACTATTCCATAAGCTTGTCTTAATGACTTGTCTGCCAATTGTAATGAGAACAAGGCAGGTTGTACCTCAATGATCCCCAACTTCTCCATTATAGAGAGTGGCATAAGATTTATCCCTGACCCCAGATCACATAGAGCCTTTTCAAAGGTCATGGTGCCTATGGTACAAGGTATTAAGAACTTGCCATGATCTTGTTTCTTTTGAGGTAAAATTTGCTGAATCCAGGTATCCAGTTCACTAATGAGCAAGGGAGGTTCACTTTCCCAAGTCTCATTACCAAACAACGTAGCATTCAGCTTCATGATAGCTCCTAAATATTTAGCAACTTGCTCTCCAGTCACATCTTCATCCTCTTCAGAGGAAGAATAGTCTTCAGAGCTCATGAATGGCAGAAGGAGATTTAGTGGAATCTCTATGGTCTCTATATGAGCCTCAGATTCCTTCGGATCCTTAATAGGAAACTCCTTCTTGCTTGAGAGACGTCCCAGGAGGTCTTCCTCACTAGGATTTTCGTCCTCCTCC
>NC_029775.3:45371964-45372868 GCF_000817695.3 Arachis duranensis | reverse complement strand
ATTGGCTAAATTAGAAGTGTTTTGTTCAGAATTCTCTGTCTGTTGCTGAGAAGATGATGGATAAGGCTTGCTATTGCTCAGCCTATTGCGTCCACCATTGTTAAAGCCTTGTTGAGGCTTTTGTTGATCCTTCCATGAGAAATTTGGATGATTTCTCCATGATGAGTCACCCATGTAATTAACCTCTGCCGTGGCAGGGCTCTCAGGATCATAAGCTTCTTCAGAAGCTGCCTCTTTAGTACTGTTGGATGCATGTTGCCATCCATTCAGATTTTGAGAGATCATGTTGACTTGTTGAGTCAACACTTTGTTCTGAGCCAATATGGCATTCAGGGGATCAATTTCAAGAACTCCTTTCTTCTGAGGTATTCCATTATTCACGAAATTCCTCTCAGAAGTGTACATGAATTGGTTGTTTGCAACCATGTCAATGAGTTCTTGAGCCTCTTCAGGCGTTTTCTTTAGGTGAATAGATCCACCTGCAGAATGGACCAATGACATTTTCAAAAATTCAGATAGGCCATAATAGAATATATCTAATATGGTCCATTCTGAAAACATGTCAGATGGACATCTTTTGGTCAGCTGCCTGTATCTTTCCCAAGCTTCATAGAGGGATTCACCATCTTTTTGTTTGAAGGTTTGAACATCCACTCTCAGCTTGCTCAGCTTTTGAGGAGGAAAGAATTTATCCAAGAATGCAGTGACCAGCTTATCCCAGGAGTCCAGGCTATCCTTGGGTTGTGAATCCCACCATATTCTAGCTCTGTTTCTTACAGCAAAGGGGAAAAGCATGATTCTGTAGACTTTAGGATCAACTCCATTCGTCTTTACAGTCTCACAGATCTGCAAGAACTCAGTTAAAAACTGATAAGGATCTTCAGATGGAAGTCCATAAAACTTG
>NC_029775.3:45360438-45371850 GCF_000817695.3 Arachis duranensis | reverse complement strand
TTTGTGAAGTCACCAAGCATTCTCCTTGCATTATTATTATTTTCGGCTGCCATCTCCTTCTCTTGTTCGAAAATTTCTGAAAGGTTGTCTTTAGATTGTTGTAACTTAGCTTCTCTTAATTTTCTCTTCAGAGTCCTTTCAGGTTCTGGATCAATCTCAACAAGAGTGCCTTTATCCTTGTTCCTGCTCATATGAAAGAGAAGAAATCAAGAAAAGAAAGAGAAATCCTCTATGTCACAGTATAGAGATTCCTTTATGTTAGTAGAAGAAGAAAAGGGAGAAGAGTAAAGAAGAATGGGTTCGGATATTTAGATGGAGAGAGGTGAAGAGAAGTGTTAGTAAATAAATAATTAAATAGAATAAGAAAAGAGAGGGGAAATTTCAAAAATAATTTTGAAAAAGGGATTAGTAATTTTTGAAAATTAAAGATAAGATAAGATTAAAATTAAAATTTAGAACAAAAAGAATTTTTGAAAAAGAGATGAGATATTTTTGAAAATTAGAGAGGGAAGAGTAGTTAGGTGGTTTTGAAAAAGATAAGAAACAAACAAAAAGTCAAAGAGTTAGTTGAAAGGGATATTAAAATCAAATTTGAAAAGATAAGAAGATAAGAGGTTAGATAAGATATTTTGAAATCAAATTTTGAAAAAGATAAAATTTTTGAAAAAGATAAGATAAAAGATAAAAAGATTTAATTAAAAAATTTGAAATTACTTACTTCACTAACAAGAAACTACAAGATAAGATTCTAGAACTTAAAGATTGAACCTTTCTTAACAAGAAAGTAACAAACTTCAAATTTTTGAATCAATCACATTAATTGTTAGTGTAATTTTGAAAATATGATATAAAGATAAGAAAAAGATTTTGAAAAATATTTTGAAAAAGATTTTTGAAATTTTCAAAAAATGGAAAAAAAATGAAAAGATATAATTTTTGAAAAAAAGATTTTGAAAAGATAGGATTTTTAAAATTGAAATATTGACTTGACATGTAAGAAACAACTAATTTTTAAAAATTTTTGACCAAGTCAACCCAAAATTTCGAAATTTTGGAGGGAAATAAGGAAAAGATATTTTTTGATTTTTGAATTTTTAAAGATGAGAGAGAAAAACATAAAAATGACCCAAAATATGAAAATTTTGGATCAAACACATAATGCATGCAAGATTACTATGAATGTCAAGATGAACACCAAGAACACTTTGAAGATCATGATGAACATCAAGAACATAATTTTGAAAAATTTTTGATGCAAAGAAAACATGCAAGACACCAAACTTAGAAATTTTTAATGCTTGAAAAATATGAATGCAAAGATGCACATTAAAAACAACAAACAACACAAAACAAGAAATCATCAAGATCAAACAAGAAGACTTGTCAAGAACAACTTGAAGATCATGAAGAACACTATGAATGCATGAAATTTTCGAAAAATGCAAGAAAAATTTTTAAAGCATGCAATTAACACCAAACTTAAAAATTGACTCAAGACTCAGACAAGAACACAAAATATTTTTGATTTTTATGATTTTCTAATTTTTTGGATTTTTATTAAATTTTTTTCGAAAAATTTTTTTGGAAAAACGAAAAAGAAAAATTTTGAAAAAGTTTTTGAAAAGAAAATTACCTAATCTGAGCAACAAGATGAACCGCCAGTTGTCCATACTCGAACAATCCCCGGCAACGGCGCCAAAAACTTGGTGGACGAAATTGTGATAAAAGAGTTCCAGGCACTGTTAGAGAAGCTCACAACTCCGTTCAACTTAACCAGCAAGTGTACTGGGTCGTCTAAGTAATAAACCTTACGTGAGTAAGGGTCGATCCCACAGAGATTGTTGGTATGAAGCAAGCTATGGTCACCTTGTAAATCTCAGTTAAGCAGATTAATTGATTTATGATGATTTCGAAAATAATAAATAAACAGAAAATAAAATAGGATAAAAATACTTATGTAAATCAATAGTGGGAATTTCAGATAGGCGTGTGGAGATGCTAGAATCCTTTCTTATCTCTACTTTCTTATTACATTCATCCAATCCTTCTTACTCCTTTCCATGGCAAGCTATATGTAGGGCATCACCATCATCAATGGCTACTTTCAATCCTCTCGGGAAAATGGTCCTATGCGCTGTCACTGCACGGCTAATCGTCTGGAGGCATCACCTTTGTTGATAGCTACATCCCATCCTCTCAGTGAAAATGGTCCAAATGCTCTGTCACAGCACGGCTAATCATCTGTCGGTTCTCAATCAGGTTGGAGTAGAATCCATTGATTCTTTTGCATTTGTCATCACGCCCAGCCTTCAGGAGTTTGAAGCTCGTCACAGTCCTTCAACACCGGAATCTTACTCGGAATACCACAGACAAGGTTTGATTTTCCAGATTCCCGGAATCCTACTCGGAATACCACAGACAAGGTTAGACTTTCCGAATCCCCATGAATGCCGCCATCTATCTAGCTTATACCACGAAGATTCTGTTGGGGAATCTAAGAGATATGCGCCCGGCCTAGAGTAGAACGGAAGTGGTTGTCAGTCACACGCGTTCATAGGTGAGAATGATTATGAGTGTCACAAATCATCACATTCATCAAAGTATTGTGCAACATATATCTTGGAATAGGAATAAAAGAGAATTGAATAGAAAGTAATAATAATTGTATTAAATCTTGAGGTACAGCAGAGCTCCACACCCTTAATCTATGGTGTGTAGAAACTCCACCGTTGAAAATACATAAGTGAAAGGTTCAGGCATGGCCGAATGGCCAGCCCCCCAAAACGTGCTCAATGGCCTCCTAAGATGAAGAATAAAAACAAAACTGAGACCAAAGATGAAACGTGGTCAAAAGACGACTAATACACTAGTAAAAAGTCTTATTTATACTAAACTAGCTACTAGGGTTTACATGAGTAAGTAATTGATGCATAAATCCACTTCCGGGGCCCACTTGGTGTATGTTTGGGCTGAGCTTGATCTATCCACGAGCTGAGGCTTTTCTTGGAGTTGAACTCCAACTTATAACGTGTTTTGGGCGTTCAACTCCGGATCATGACGTGTTTCTGGCGTTTAACTCCAGACAGCAGCATGTACTTGGCGTTCAACGCCAATTTACGTCATCAATTTCCGAATAAAGTATGGACGATTATATATTGCTGGAAAGATCTGGATGTCTACTTTCCAACGCCGTTGAGAGCGTGCCAATTGGAGTTTTGTAGCTCCAGAAAATCTATTTCGAGTGCAGGGAGGTCAGATTCCAACAGCATCAGCAGTCCTTTTGTCAGCCTTTTTCAAAATTTTGCTCAAGTCCCTCAATTTCAGCTAGAAATTACCTAAAATCACAGAAAAACACACAAACTCATAATAAAGTCCAGAAATGTGAATTTAACATAAAAACTAATGAAAACATCCCTAAAAGTAGCTTGAACTTACTAAAAACTACCTAAAAACAATGCCAAAAAGTGTATAAATTATCCGCTTATCAGAGTCCAACCTCATACATTCTCCCAATGAGTTGTGTGGGTAGCTCATGGCCTTAAACACATTTAATGTCAATTTCTCATCATGTAGTCTAAGGACAAGTTCACCTTTTTGGACATCAATAAGGGCTCCAGCAGTGGCCAAGAATGGCCTTCCCAGAATGATGGAAGTATTAGTTGCTTCCTCCATGTCTAATACCACAAAATCTGCTAGAAAGATGAAATCCCCCACCTTCACTAACAAATTTTCTACTATCCCATAGGGAAACTTGAATGATCTGTTTGCCAGTTGTAACGCCATTCTTGTTGGTTTAGCTTCCTCAATCTTCATTTCTTTCATCATTGCTAGAGACATTAGATTTATGCTGGCTCCTAGATCACATAAAGGCTTTTCTACAGTGATTTCCCCAATGATACAAGGAATTTGGAAGCTTCCAGGGTCCTTCAATTACTGGGGCAATTTGTGTTGGATGATGGCACTGCATTCCTCTATGAGTACTACAGTCTCATTGTTCTTCCAGCTTCTCTTTTTGGTCATCAACTCCTTCAAGAACTTGGCATAGAGTGGCGTTTGCTCTAGTGCCTCAGTGAAGGGTACGTTTATTTGTAATTTTTTGAATATTTCCAAGAATTTTGAGAATTGGTTGTCCTCCCCCTTCTTCTTTAATTGTAATCATTGGGGGTATGGAGCTTTTGGGAGACATGATCTGGGCGCTTCTCCTTCTTCGTGTGGCTTAGGGGTTGAGGGTTGAGCCTCCTCATGTCCCTTGTTTTCTTCACCCAGTTTCTCCTCTGGTGATTGCTTGTGCGTCTCCTTCAGTTCCTTTCCACTTCTGAGGGTGATGGCTCGACATTCCTCCTTTGGCATTGACTTAATATTGTAGCAAATGTTGTGTCCAGGAACATGCTTGAATAAGAATTCAATCTGTGTTTCCAGTTTCTTGATGGTAGCATCTTGATTCTGCATATTAGATTGCACTTCTTCCCGGAAAGCTTTGCTATATTGAATGTCCTTGCATAGGCTTTCAAGTAGAGCCTCAATTTTTAAGAGCCTCTCCTCTGTCAATAATGGTGGGTTGAGAATAGATGGTTGAGAAGGTTGGTTAGATGGATGTTGGTAATATCTCTGTGAGGTGTTTTTATGAGTAGCATTGTTGTTGGAGTTGAAGTTGTGGCGTCTCTGATCCTGCCCTTGGTCTTGTTGATTTCCCCATCCAAAGTTGGGGTGATTCCTCCATCCAGAGTTGTAAGTTTTGGAGTATGGATCATGGACTTGTCTAGTGAGTTTCCCACATAGTTGGCTTGCTCCCAGTCACCTTCTTCTCCTATGTTTACTCCTTCTTGAGTTGGTGATGAGGTGATGGCTGCTGCAACTTGGTTCTCTTCCACCTTCTTGGTGAGATCTACTAGCTACTTGGTGATCATCTTGTTTTGGGCTAACAGTGCATCCATGTGGTTCAGCTCTATTACTCGTCTAGTGTTACTTCTTTCGGAGGCATAGAAGTAGTCATTCTCAGCAACTGTTTCAATGACATCTATGGCTTCTTCAATTGTTTTCTTCTTGTTTAAAGAGCCTCCTGATGAATGATCCACAGCCTTCTTTGACTCATAGGAAAGACCTTCATAGAAGATGTGAAGTTGAACCCACTCATTAAACATCTCTGGTGGGCATCTCCTTGTTAGATCCTTGAACCTTTCCTAAGCTTCATAAAGTGTCTCCCCATCTTGCTGTCTGAACGTCTGCACTTCAGTTCTCAATCTATTGATCCTTTGAGGGGGGTAAAACCTTGCCAAAAACTTGTTCACTACCTCTTCCCAATTGGTCAAGCTCTCCTTTGGAAAGGATTCAAGCCACTTGGATGCCTTGTCCCTGAGTGAAAAGGGGAACAAGAGCAACCTATAGACATCGGGGTGGACTCCATTGGACTTCACCGTGTCACAAATCCTCAAGAAGGTGGTCAAGTGTTGGTTAGGGTCTTCTTGAGCACCTCCTCCAAATGAGCAATTATTTTGCACCAAAGTGATGAGCTAGGGTTTTAACTCAAAATTGTTGGCATGTATGGTGGGTTTCTGAATGCTGCTCCCACAGTTTCTGAGATTATGGTTGATATAGGATCCGAAGACCCTCTTTTCATGCCCAGCCCGGTTTGCATGGCCTTCTCTGGCATGATTATGAGCTTCTTCTTCATGTTTATTCTCCAAATTCTCTTCCATGTTGGGTTTAAAATACTCTTCCTCTGCTTCCTCAGCACCAATAATCCTTTTTCCTCTTGTTTCCCTTCATCGTCTCCAAAGGGTTCTTTCAAGTTCTGAATCAAAGGATGTTGAAGCTCCTTCTCTTCTCCCTGTCATACAACAAACAGATTGCACAACAGGAGGTATAGTGAAGATTATTCTTGTTAGAATGATTGTTAGTGTGAGTGATGTAATTTATCAAACAGTTAGTGGGTTAGTGAGCTGAATTATGATCAACTAAGAAAAAGAGAACAGAAAATAGAGAAGGTATAAGGGGTGAGGAAGAAATTAAAAACGAACTAAGGTAAATTGACTGAATAATACAAAATGAATAACAAAACATATAAAAAAAATTCTCAATCTAGTGATCTTCTAACTTAATCATTGTTGATTTAAAATCAATCCCCGGCAACGGCGCCATAAACTTGACGCATGAAAACTTGTCTCTCAACAAATTTCCCTTCGGTAAGTATACCGAATTATCGTCAAGTAAAACTCACAATAGAGTGAGGTTGAATCCCACAAGGATTGATTGGTCAAGCAACTTTAGTTAGAAGAATATGCTAGTTGAGCTAAACAAAATTGAGATTGAGATGCAGAAATTTAAATGACTAGAAAGTAAATAACAGAAATTAAAGTGCAGAATCTTAAATGGGGAGTTGGGATAATGAGCAGGAATTTAAATGGCAAAAAGTAAATAGAATGGGTAAGATCAGAAATGGGGATATCATTAGGTTTAGGAGATGTTGCATTCTCCGAATCAAATTCATTCTCATTTCTTCCTCAATCAATGCATTCATTAATCTTCTTGGCAATTGATGACAAGTCATCTTAGCCTAGTTTCACTAGTCTTTTTCTTTATTTTCATTAGGTTTTATGCACTTTCTTGCATTCTAAGTAAGTGATTTGGAATGAAAATGCATGACTTCTTTAAATCAAATAACCACCATTTAATTGATGCTAAATCATGAGGTTTGGGCTAAAATTAAGTGATTTTTAATGATTTGTAAACCTTGTGAATTTAGTGATACTTTGATTGGTTGTTTTGATTTCTTATAGGTGAAGAAAAGAAGAAAAGAAGAAAGCGTGGCTTAAGAAGTGTGGCTCAAGGAAAAGAAAAGTGTGGCAAAGAACATGAGGAAGCGTGGCACATGAAAGGAGCACAACAAAAAAAGTTCCAAGGAAGCAATGTTTCAATGCTCTGCTCACTTTGTGAGCTGAGCACAATTTGAAGCCAAGAAACAAGGAAAGGAAAAACAATGCTCAGCTCACCAAGTGAGCATTATTGGGCATTCATCAAAAGAAATTCAACGAAATTATTTGTCAAATGCCTTCTCCAAGAGTCGAACCAAGAACCAAGGGGGAGTGGGGATGCGCTACTCACAAGGAAAATAAGCCAAGAATTGGCCAAAAGCATCCTCCAAGGTTTGAACTAAGCACCTCAAGGAAGAAAGGAGAGAGAAGCGCTACTTCCTTCACAAGGAAAAATCCAGCGCATGCTTCCCTCAAGTTTTGAACCAAGGACCCCTCTTTGAAGGAATTAATGCTCAGCTCACTTGGTGAGCAGAGCGCTACTCATGGTGCACCTCATACAAACATGACACGGCTAGGAAGCAGGATGCGCGCAGGACGTGCGCACAAGACCTCAATGCTCAACTCAACTTGTGAGCTGAGGATTCCCCTGGTGCCTTCCCCAACATTGCACGCTACAAGGGAACCCACACACAAGGCCTCAATGCTCAGCTCAACTTGTGAGCTGAGCATCCTCCTTGGAGCAATTTTCACATAGGCCAAAATTCAACCAAAAATCTATTTACATTCAATTCCTCACCAATTGAACCAAGGCCATCTAGATCCTCAAATCCAAAGCAAGCTAAGCCCATTATCATCACTTAAAGGAACAAGGATCAATTAGCTTAGGAATTTATTTTAATTGTAATTTGTTTAGAATTTAATTTTCATTTTTCAGCCTATAAAAAGGCATTTGTTTCATTTTCAAAGGGGTTGGCTCTAATAGAGAGCATTGGGGGCTGGCTCCATCAGGGAGCAATAGGAGTAGGATAGAATAGCTCTCTCTTTTAATTTTCTTTTGAATTTTTGGATTGGGAAGGAATGAATTCTGTTTCATTCCTGATTTGAGATTCATCTTGTTCTTTTACTGCATAATTCAATTTTCAATTGCTGTTTTAAATCTTCTTCTTCTGCAATCTGTTCCTTTACTTTTCTGCAATTATTCTCTTGTTGGATCAAGGAAGGACTTGAGATCTAGACTTGTTTTCTAGTCTCTTCCACTCCTGAGATCTTCAACCCTCTTTTAAATTGTTGCAAATTAAGCATCACTCATATTCTGTTCTTAAATTTTCAAAGCATTTTTACTCTTCTGTTTGAGATCTACCTTAATTCAATTCATCTTCTACTTGTCTGTTTATTGCAATTCACTTGTTCTTGTTTAAATTCTGTAATCCCAATTCCCAATCCCCTTTACATTTAATGCAATTTACATTTCTTGCAATTTAAGTTTCAGCTATTTTACTTTCTTGTTCTTTAGGTTACTTGCAATTTTACTTTCTGCATCTTTTAAATTCCTTGCAATTTACTTTCTGTTGGGCACATTTCACACAATTCACTAAATGTTAGCTTGACTAAACTAATCACCCACTAAAGTTGATTGATCCATCAATCCCTGTGGGATCGACCTCACTCTAAGTGAGTTTTACTACTTGATACGACCCGGTACACTTGCCGGTGAGTTCTAGGTGTTTTGGAAATTCGTTTTTCCAAAAAAATACCATCAGTAATCTTAAGTGATTGGATCCCAATTCCTTAGCAATCCAATCTCTCTAAACTTGAACAATTGCCCAATTCCTTGATTTAATTGCTCATGGGAAGAGATGAAAGTGTGGTCACTGATTATACCACATGTATTTCCAAATCAAAGTGTTGGGAGGATTAAATGTCACAATATCCATCCAAACCCCAATTTGGTCCAACATGAGAAAGCATTTCTAGCATGATTTCCTCATCCCTTTTCCAAGGTTCAAAGGAGATCCAATTATGGAGAGTTTCTTTTCCAAGACAACTAAACAATTGAATTAAGATCGAAAGCTTTCTAGTAAGATCAAGAGAAAGGAAAGAAGAAGAAGAATGAAAACTATAATTGATCCATCAAATTACAACAGAGCTCCCTAACCCAATGAAAGGGGTTTAGTTGTTGATAGCTCTAGGAATCAAAAATGGCAGAAAAGAAGAATCCATGCTAGAAGTACAGAAAAGTAAATATGAAGAGAGTAGTTCCCAAAAGTGCTAAACCTCTCTCTAGTTCAAAACTACTCCTATTTATACTACCCCTCATAATCTTCTAGTTAGTTCTTCAAGTCTTGGATGTGGGCTCTGGACCTTGAGTTGAAGCAATTCTCATCTTTATTGGGCCCAGCTTGCAGAGAAATAAGAATTAGGCTTGGGCATTTAGTGAGATTAATGTTGGCTAATATTTTGAGTGCAAGAACGTTAGTGGCATTCACTTTTTCCATTAACGTTCCACCCTTATATACCCACGTTAATTCCAACGTTAGAAATCTTAACGTGACTTCTAACGTTTCTTACTCAATCTTTGGCCAACGTTAATGGGACTCACTTTTCCCATTAACGTTGGCTTGTGCCCCTTTTCGCAAACGTTAATGGGAATCACTTTTCCCATTAACGTTGCTTGCCTCTTGCCCCTACGTTAGATCTCATGTTAGCTTGGCTTACGTAGCTCTTAACGTGGGTCTCTATCACCTTCGAGAGCGTTAGTGACACTCACCTTTGTCACTAACGCTCCAATTGCCTTAAGTTCCTACGTTAGAACCCACGTTAACTAAGTTAACTAAGTTAACTAAGTTAACGTGGCTCTTAACTTAGTAATGAAGCCATCTCCCAATGTTAGTGACAAAAGTGAGTGTCACTAATGTTGGTTCTTTGAATTCAACTCCACGTTAACTCTCACGTTAACAATCTTAACGTGAGAGTTAACGTAGGCAATGTTAATGATCCAATGTTAGTGACAAAAGTGAGTGTCACTAACGTTGGCGTTGTTGATCCTCTTCCACGTTAGAGTTCATGTTAACTAAGTTAACGTGACTCTGAACGTGGGGCATTGCCTAGTTTCCCAACGTTAGTGGTGTTCACTTTTACCACTAACGTTGAGGAGAAATGTTATTGGAGTTCATGTTTCTCGTTAACGTGGAGTCCTCTTTTTCTTCTACGTTAAGTACCACGTTAACTTAGTTAACGTGGCTCTTAACATAAGCTATGAATGGCTTCGCAGTCGTTATTGGTGATCACTTTTCTCATTAACATTGCAAGCTCTTTGCCATCCCACGTTAGTAGTCACGTTAACTAAGTTAATGTGAATGCTAACGTGGTTCTTCCATGCTTCATTTGTCCTGAAATCAAGCAATTAAAGTGCATCAAAGCTCTAGCTAGAGTCATGAGATTATGCATCATCAAATTCTCATGCAATTCTGGAAAAAATCTCATGAAATCATGCAAAATTCACAATAGTTGCTTAAATGAAGGTGTAAGTGTATTTTCACCCAAAACTTGCCTTATTCACTAGGAAAATGCATGAAACTACCCTAAAACAGTAAAGAAAAGGTCAGTGAAACTGGCCTAGATGCCCTGGCATCAAGGCTCCATAAGAGCCCATTGTCAAGCTATTGACATTAAAGAAGCGCTTATTGGGAGGCAACCCAATTTTATTTATCTATGTTATTTTATGTTTTCTTTAGGTTGATGATCATGTAGAGACATAAAAACAACTGCAAAATTCAAAGCAAATTCAAAAATAGCATTAAAAACAGCACACCTTGGAGGATAAGCTTACTGGCTTTTAAACGCCAGTAAGAGTAGCAGAATAGGCGTTAAACGCCTAGCCTGGCACCATTCTGGGCATTTAACGCCAGAAATGGGCACCAGACTGGTGTTTAACGCCAGAACAGAGCATCAAGTTGGCGTTAAACGCCAGAAATAAGCAACAGCTTGGCGTTAAACGCCAGGATAGGTATAAAAGTTGGCGTTTAATGCCAGAAACAGGCAACATTCAGGCGTTAAATGCCAGAATTGCACTCTAAGAGCGTTTTTACACGCCTAATTGGAATAGGGATGAGAAGTCCTTGACCCCTCAAGATATGTGGACTCCACAGGATCCCCACCTACCCCACCTCTCTCTCTCTCCTCCTCACACATCTCTATAACACTCTACCTAAAACACCACTCACCTATCAAATCCTATCCTCTTCCCTATATTCTCTTCACTATCACCTCCACATTGGTGCACGAAATTGTGATCATCAATGGCGCCATCAACATGGTACGCTCAATTGCAATCTCAACTCTTTATCACAACTTCGCACAACTAACCAGCAAGTGCACTGGGTCGTCCAAGTAATAAACCTTACGTAAGTAAGGGTCGATCCCACGGAGATTGTTGGTATGAAGCAAGCTATGGTCATCTTGTAAATCTCAGTCAGGCGGACTCAAATGGTTATGGAGGATAACATAAAACATAAAATAAAGATAGAGATACTTATACAATTCATTGGTGAGAATTTCAGATAAGCGTATGGAGATGCTTTGTCCCTTCCGTCTCTCTGCTTTCCTACTGTCTTCATCCAATCCTTCTTACTCCTTTCCATGGCAAGCTGTATGTTGGGTG
>NC_029775.3:45327283-45360391 GCF_000817695.3 Arachis duranensis | reverse complement strand
ATTCTCTTGAATGCCGCCATCAATTCTAGCTTATACCATGAAGATTCTGATTAAGGAACCCAAGAGATATCCACTCAATCTAAGGTAGAACGAAGGTGGTTGTCAGGCACACGTTCATAGGTGAAAATGATGATGAGTGTCACAGATCATCACATTCATCAAGTTAAGGAACAAGTGATTGCATTAATACTCGAGGTACAACAGAGCTCCACACCTTAATCTATGGTGTGTAGAAACTCCACCGTTGAAAATACATAAGAACAAGGTCTAGGCATGGCCGAGAGGCCAGCCCCTATGATCTAAGATAGCATAAGAATACTCAAAGATAGCTACCAAGATGAGAATACAATTGTAAAAGGTCCTATTTGTAGAGAACTAGTAGCCTAGGGTTTACAAAGATGAGTAAATTACATAAAAATCCACTTCCGGGCCCCCTTGGTGTGTGCTTGGGCTGAGCATTGAAGCATTTTTGTGTAGAGACTCTTCTTGGAGTTAAACGCCAGCTTTTGTGCCAGTTTGGGCGTTTAACTCCCATTCTTGTGCCAGTTCCGGCGTTTTACGCCAAAATTCTTGAGCTGACTTGGAACGCCTATTTGGGCCATCAAATCTCGGGCAAAGTATGGACTATTATCCATTGCTGGAAAGCCCAGGATGTCTAATTTTCAACGCAGTTGAGAGCGCATCAATTGGGCTTCTGTAGCTCCAGAAAATCCACTTTGAGTGCAGGGAGGTCAGAATCCAATAGCATCTGCATCATTTACTTATTTCTGTAAACCCTAATAACTAGCCTAGTATAAATAGGACCTTTTACTATTTTATTGGACATGCTGGGATCTTTTGATCATCTTTTGATCTCTTGATCACATTTTAGAGGATGTCCAGTCGGCCATGCCTGCACCATCATCACTTATGTATTTTCAACGGTGGAGTTTCTACACACCATAGATTAAGGTGTGGAGCTTTGCTATTCCTCGAGTATTAATGCAATTACTACTGTTTTATATTCAATTCATGCTTATTCTTGCTCTAAGATATCCATTCGCACACAAGAACATTATGAATGTGATGATTATATGACGCTCATCATCATTCTCAACCTATGAACGCGTGCCTGACAAAAACTCTCGTTCTTTATGCAAACGAGCTTGAATGCATATCTCTTAGCCTTCTGGTTCACTATCAAAGTCTTCGTGGTATAAGCTAGAATCATTTGGCAGCATTCTTGAGATCCGGAAAGTCTAAACCTTATCTGTAGTATTCTGAGTAGGATCTGGGATGGGATGACTGTGACGAGCTTTAAACTCGCAAGTGTTGGGCGTGGTGACAGACGCAAAAGGATCAATGGATCCTATTCCAACATAAGTGAGAACCAACAGATGATTAGCCGTGTGGTGACAGCGTATTTGGACCATTTTCACTGAGAGGATGGACAATAGCCATTGCAACGGTGATCCCCTAACATACAGCTTGCCATAGAAAGGAGTATAAAGGATTGGATGAAGGCAGTAGGAAAGCAGAGATTCAGAAGGAATCACGCATCTCTATACGCTTATCTGAAATCCCCACAATGAATTGCATAAGTATCTCTATCTTTATTTTATGTTTTTTTATCTTTTAATTATCAAAACTCTATAACCATTTAAATCTGCCTGACTGAGATTTACAAGATGACCATAGCTTGCTTTAAGCCAACAATCTCTGTGGGATCGACCCTTACTCATGTAAGGTTTATTACTTGGACGACCTAGTGTACTTGCTGGTTAGTTGTACGAAGTTGTGAAAAAGAGTTGAGATTACAATTGTGCGTACCAAGTTGTTGGCGCCATTGAGATCACAATTTCGTACACCAACAGGGCTTTGTCAAAAGTGATCTTTCCAATAGGATATAGAAGATGAAAGCTCCCTATGTCTGGCATCTTCTTTGGTAGTTCATTCTGGACTAAAGCACTGCACTCATTGGTCAGTACCACAGTCTCATCTTCTGGCTCTGTTAAGGTAGCTATTGAGGCTCTTTTACCTCTGCAAGGAGTGGAAGAAAGCATGTACAAGGGAGAAAACATGAAGAAAACAAGGAAAAGCACACACAGCGAAGTGTGCATGCGCACAGCACTGTGTGCGTGCGCACAAGTGAGTATTTATATGTTTGGGTACGCACAGGCACCTGTGCGTACGCACAGGTCATCTTTCAGTCGAGTGTGCGGACGCACACGTCTGTGCGTCCGCACATGTCCCTGCACGTGATTGCATTAATGAAACATGTGTTGTGCGGATTTGGAGGCCTCTTGGCCCATTTTGGAAGGCTTGAAGGTTGAATTTGGATGCTATATGAAGGGGAACTCAACACATTTGAAGGCATGAGGACTTAGACATAATTTTGCATAGTTTTAATAGGAGTAGGAGTAGTGTAGATTAGGGAATTCTCTCTTAGGGTTTAGTTAGGGTTTGTAGCATTTTATACTTCAAGGATTGCTTTTGGATTTTGCAATTTACATTGTAAGTATTAATTGTCTCTTTCAATTACATTACTTGTTCTACACTTTCTTATATTTCCATTTCTCTTGTCAATATTTACTTTGCCTTGCTATTTTGGATTTCTAGTTGTTTAATTTGATGTTGATGGCTTTTATATGTTTGTTGAGTTGCTTTTATTGCTTTTGATCATTTATGGTTCATAACTTTCATTAATTTACCAATTTTGCCATGTTTTATGATTATGCCCATTAGGTGTTTGATGAAATTCCAATCTTAGTTTTGGGGTAATTTCCACCCCTTGGCTTGGGGAAAATGAGTCTATGAATTTCTAGAGCCATAATGTCCAACATTTAGTGACAATTCTTTGGTTGTTAGTTGTTATTGTTTCCACTAACACTAGCTTTTTACTAAGGTAACTAGTAAGTTAGCTAAGACTTGTAGATTGATAACAATTATGCTCACTTAACTTACTCTCCGATGTTAAGGGTTGACTTAGTGAGATTAATCGATCACAATTATCATAGTTGTGGTTATGGAAAGGAAGGGATTCCTTAACTCATCCTAAGTCAAGGTTGCATTTATGTTTTGAACCACCATTCCATCACTTTATAGTCTTACTTTTCCATATTACATACATAGTTCTTTTATTCCTTTATTAGTTTATTAATTGCAATTTTGCCTTGTTCTCTAATTCCTTTATTGCTTACTTCTTCATTGAAAACACCCCTTTGCTTCTCATAACCAAAATTGTACACTTGTTGTCACTAGTTCCTAGGGAGAACGACCCGAGAGTCGAAATACTCTCGGTTTATATTTGCTTTGTATTGTGACATCTTTAGAATTATAATTTGATTGATGATCAATTGTTGGGCTTGGACTATACTTGCAACGTCAATCCTATTTTTTAGTGTGAAAATCCAAACCCATGATCTTGGTCTCTTATCAAATTTTGGTGCCATTGCTGGGGAACTAGCGTCATAAGTGCTATATTTTGGTTGTTGTAAATATGTCCATAGTGTGAATACATACTTTTTGGGTTGTTTGCTTATTTTCGCTATTAATTACGATTTTTGTTTCTCTTGCAATTGATGTCTTTACTTTTTATTTCCTATTTTCTTTATGAGTTATCACGCTCTTAGTTTGGAGATTGGTTGTGATCATTTTGTAGGGATTGATGACTTTTATTTTGGATTGCATCATGGGTTTGGAGCATTGGTATGTGAAATTGTGATTCACACTTTTCACAACTCCGCATAGCTGACCAACAAGTGCACTGGGTCGTCCATGTAATACCTTACGTGAGTAAGGTCGATCCCACGGAGATTGACGACATGAAGCAAGCTATGGTCATCTTGTAAATCTCAGTTAGGCATATTCAAATGGTTATGAGGTTTTGATAAATAAAAAGATAAATAAAACATAAAATAAGATAGAGATACTTATGTAATTCATTGGTGGGAATTTCAGATAAGCGTTTGGAGATGCTTTGTTGCTTCTTAACATCTGCTTTCCTATTGTCTTCGTCCAATCATGCGCACTCCCTTCCATGGCAAGCTGTAAGTTGGTGGATCACCGTTGTCAATGGCTACCATCCATCCTCTCAGTGAAAATGGTCCAGCTACGGTTCTCACCGCAGGGCTAATCATCTGTCGGTTCTCACTTGTGATGGAATAAGATCCATTGATCCTTTTATGCACTGTTACTGCGCCCAACAGTCGTGAGTTTGAAGCTCGTCACAGTCATCCCCTCCCAAATCCTACTCGGAATATCACAGACAAGGTTTAGACTTTCCGGATCTCAAGAATGCTTGCAATCGTTTCTAGCCTATACCACGAAGGTTCTAATCTCAATGATTTGAATGGTCTATTGTCAGGAGATGCTAGTCAAACGCATGGATTAGAGACCCAAGAGAATATACTCCAGCTGGCATCCAATGACTACGTTAAACATCATTTAGACCGCTTGTGGTTGTCAGGCACGTGGATCTTGGCTAAGCGAGTACTAAAGATAGTGAGTGATTGTCATGGGTCACCCCTTCAGTCTGACTTAACTGAATTAAGTATGAGAGTATGTCTTGGAGAAGAACTAGGCGTGAATTGAAAGAAAAACAATAGTACTTGCATTAATTCATGAGGAACAGTAGAGCCCCTCACCTTAATCTATGAGGTGTAGAAACTCCACCATTGAAAATATATAAGACCAAAAGTTCTAGGCATGGCCGAATGGCCAGCCTCTAAAAAGGGTTCGAAGAACTCCCAAAAGGTCAAAGACTCCGAATACAATAGTAAAAAGTACTATTTATACTAAACTATTAACTAGGTTTAGAGAAAATGAGTAGATAGTGCAGAAATCCACTTCCGGGGCCCACTTGGTGTGTGTTTGGGCTGAGCCTTGAAGCTTTCACATGCATAGGCCATCCTTGGAGTTTAACTCCAGCTTTGGTGCTAGTTCCGGCGTTTTACGCTAGAAAATGGTCTCTGGTGGGCGTTTGGACGCCAGTTTAGGCCATGAAATCTCGAGCAAAGTATGAACTATTATATATTGCTGGAAAGCCCAAGATGTCTACTTTCCAACACAATTGAGAGCACGCCAATTGGGCTTCTGTAGCTCCACGAAATCCACTTCGAGTGCAGGAGGGTCTGAATCCAACAGCATTTGCAGTCCTTTCTCAGCCTCTGAATTAGATTTTTGCTCAGGTCCCTCAATTTTAGCCAGAAAATACCTGAAATCACAGAAAAACACACAAACTCATAGTAAAGTCTAGAAATATGATTTTTGCATAAAAATTAATAAAATATACTAAAAAGTAACTAAAACATACTAAA
This sequence comes from Arachis duranensis, assembly GCF_000817695.3. Lineage (NCBI taxonomy): Eukaryota > Viridiplantae > Streptophyta > Magnoliopsida > Fabales > Fabaceae > Arachis > Arachis duranensis. The sequence goes on along the minus strand of NC_029775.3, from coordinate 45,355,094 downwards.
AACTACCTAAAAACAATGCCAAAAAGCGTATAAATTAACCGCTCATCACAACACCAAACTTAAATTGGTTCTTGTCCCCAAGAAACTGAAAAACAAAATAGGATAAAAAGAAGAGAATATACAATAAATCTCAAAATATCAATGAAGCTTAGTTCTAATTAGATGAGCGGGGCTAGTAGCTTTTTTCTTCTGAACAGTTTTGGCATCTCACTTTATCCTTTAAAGTTCAAAATGATTGGTATCCATAGGAACTCAGAATTGAGATAGGGTTATTGATTCTCCTAGTTTAGTATATTGATTCTTGAACACATGTACTTATGAGTCTTGGCTGTGACCCTAAGCATCTTGTTTTCCAGTATTACCACCGGATACATAAATGCCACAGACACATAACTGGGTGAACCTTTTCAAATTGTGACTCAGCTTTGCTAGAGTCCCTAGTTAGAGGTGTCCAGAGTTTTTAAGCACACTCTTTTTGCTTTGGATCACGACTTTAACTACTCAGTCTCAAGCTTTTCACTTGGACCTTCATGACACAAGCACATGGTTAGGGATAGCTTGATTTAGCCACTTAGGCCAGGATGTTATTCCTTTGGGCCCTCCTATCCACTGATGCTCAAAGCCTTGGATCCTCTTTACCCTTACCTTTTGGTTTAAAGGGCTATTGGCTTTTTCTGCTTGCTTTTTCTTTTTCTTTCTTTTCTTTTTCTTTATTTTTCGCATTTTTTTCACAAGCTTTGTATTTTTCACTGCTTTTCCTTACTTCAAGAATCAATTTTATGATTTTTTAGAGTATCAATAACATTTCTCTTTGTTCAGCATTCTTTCAAGAGCCAACAATTTTAACATTCATAAACTTCACTATAAAAAATATGCACTCTTCAAGCACTCATTCAGAAAATAAAAAGTATTGCCACCACATCAAAATAATTAAACTAATTTCAAGATAAAATTCGAAATTTATGCACTTCTTATTCTTTTGCAATTAGAAACATTTTTCATTTAAGAAAGGTGAAGGATTCATGGGACATTCATTGCTTCAAGGCATAGACACTAGACACTAATGATCATGTAATAAAGACACAAACATAGACAAAACATAAAGCATAAGAAATGAAAAACAGAAAAAACAAATAACAAGGATATTAAAGAACTGGTGCACCTTAGTGATGGCGGCTAGTTCTTCTTCTTGAAGATCCTATAGAGTGCTTGAGCTCCTCATAATCTCTTCCTTACCTTTGTTGTTCCTCCCTCATGGCTCTTTGGTCCTCTCTCTAATTTCATGGAGGATGATGGAGTGCACTTGATACTCCATCCTTAGTTGCTCCATGTTGAAACTCAATTCTCCTAAAGAGGTGTTGAGTTGCTCCCAATAGTTGTGTGGAGGAAAATACATCCCTTGAGGCATCTCAAGGATTTCTTGATGAGGGAATTCCTCATGCTCTTGTTGAGGTCCATGAGTGGGCTCTCTTGTTTGCTCCATCCTCTTTTTAGTGATCAAGGATCACCTATTTCTTGGCCACAACTTCATAGAAGTGGTCTTGATGGACCTTTGAGATGAATCTCTCCATCTTTCGTGACTCAAAGGTGGAAACAATTGCCTTCCCTTTCCTCTTTCTAGAGGTTTCTCCGGTCTTAGGTGCCATTAATGGTTATGGAAAAATAAAAAGCAACGTTTTTTTCCACACCAAACTTAAAAGGTTTGCTCGTCCTCGAGCAAAAGAAGAAAGAAAGGAGAAGAAGAATAAGAAATAGAGGAGAAGGAGGTGTGAGGGAATTCAGCCAAGGCGGTTAAGTATTGGAGATGTGTGAAATGGAAGTTGGTAAGGAGGGTTATTTATAGGGAAAGGGAGAGAGAGTAACCATGTGGAGAATCAGTGGGTTTGGGAGGGAAGTGGTTTAAATGATGGAAAATAGTGGATGGATGTGAGTGGTGAAGAGGTTGTGGGGAACAAGGTAGGATTTGATAGGTGAATGGTGTTTGGGGAAGGGTGTTATGGAAAGGTGTGAAGATGAATGAGAATGAGTTGGGGTAAGTAGGAATCCTATGGGGTCCACAGATCCTGAGGTGTGAAGGATTTCTCATTCCTACACCTTTCTAGCGTTTAAACGCCCTCTGTGTGGCATTTCTGGCATTAAACACCAGGCTGATGCCCATTTCTGGCATTAAACGCTAGTCTGGCTGCCAGTTCTGGCGTTTAACAGTCAGAATGCTGCCAGACTAGGCGTTTAAACGCCCATTCTGCTACCCTTACTGGCGTTTAACGCCAGCCAAACATTAGACACCCTTTTCTGGCGTTTAACGCCCAGAATGGTGTCAGACTGGGCGTTAAACGCCCACTTTGCCAGCCTTACTGCGTTTGAACGCCAGTAAACTCGCCCTCCTTGGGTGTGCTAATTTTTTTTTTTGCTATTTTTGATTCCTGCTTTAATTCTACAGCTGTTGTTGTGACTCCACATGATCATCAACCTAAAGAAGACATAGACTAACAATGGAAAATAAAATGAAAGAGTAATTAATATAGTAAAATAAAATTGGGTTGCCTCCCAACAAGCACTTCTTTAATGTCAATATATTGACAGGAAGCTCTTACAGAGCTTCACAGGTGCTCAGCGCATGATTGTGGCCTCCCAACACCAAACTTAGAGTTTGAGTGTGGGGGCTCTGCTTAACTCTGTATTGAGAGAAGCTTTTCATGCTTCCTCTCCATGGTTACAGAGAAAGATCCTTGAACCTTGAACATAAGGTAGTCCTCATTCAGTTGCAGGACTAACTCTCCTCTGTCCACATCAATCACAGCCCTTGCTGTGGCTAGGAAGGGTCTTCCAGGGATGATGGATTCATCCTCATCACTCCCAGTGTTTAGAATTATGAAGTTAGCAAGGACCTAAAGGCCTTCAACCTTCACTAAGACATCCTCTACAAGTCCATAAGCCTATTTCATTGATTTGTCTGCCATCTCTAGTGAGATTCTTGCAGCTTGTACCTTAAAGCTCCCTAGTTTTTCCATTACAGAGAGTGGCATAAGGTTGATACCTAGCCCCAGGTCACACAGATACTTTTCAAATGTCATGGTGCCTATGGTGCAAGGTATTAGGAACTTTCCGGGATCCTGTTTCTTTTGAGGTAATTGATGGTGTTTTTGAGGAAAACGAATTTCCAAACACACAACTCACTGGCAAGTATACCGGGTTGCATCAAGTAGTAATAACACACTTAGAGTGAGGTTGATCCCATAGGGATTGATGGATCAAGCAACTTTAGTGGGTGATTAGTTTAGTCAAACTAACATTGAAGTGAAATTGGATGAAATGTATGCTGCAGAATGTAAAATTTGCAGGGAAATTAAAGTTGCAGAAAGTAAATGGAACAGAAACTTAAAGAGCAAGAAATGTAAATTGCAAAAACTTAAATGACAAGAAATGTAAATTGCATCAAAAGTAAAGGGGGCTGGGTGATGAAAATTAAAAAAAGCAATAGATCCAAGCTTAGAGCAACTGCAGAGAATTAAATTTGCAGAAAAAGTAAATCAGATCATGAACAGAAATGTAAAATGCCAAACAAGTGCAGAAGAATTAAATTTCTTGAAAGTAAATTGAATTGGGTGCTAGGAATTAAAATTCAACAAGAAAATGTAAAGTGCAATCAATCAGAGAGCTAGAATATGAAATGGGATGCAGCAGATCTCATACAGAAAAGGAAAATTGCTTGAAGAAGAAACACAATGTAATTCAGCTCAATTGTAAAATTTAAAGAGACAAGATCTCACGGAATCAATGAGACTAGAAAATAAGTCTAGATCTCAATTTCTTCCTTGATTAAAGTAGAAAGCAGATTGAAGAAGAAAGACAGATGAAAGCAGTAAGAGAGTTTTGATTCAAATCCTTAATTTCTTGAATTATGCAGAAGAACCAAATAGAGACGTTGCAAATGGAGAATAAAAACAGAATTCGTTTCAATCTCAATCCAAGATTCAAATTCAAAGAAAGAAAAACTATAAGAGAGAGAGAGAGAGAGCAAAATAAAAACTAAAGAGTGCAAAACTCCCTATTGGAGCCAGCCTTCCCTAATGGAGCTCCTCCTTTACAAAGATGAAAATGATGCGTTATATAGGCTTTACAAAGTGAAAATTAAAACAAATTACAATTAAAATGAAAATTCTAATCTAATTGATCCTTGTGCCTTTGAGTGATTATAATGGGCTTAGCTTGCTTTGGATTTGAGGAAGAGTGGGTCTGGATGGCCTTGGTTCAATTGGTGAAGAATTGAGTTCAAAGGGAATTTTAATTGAATTTTGGCCCATGGGTGTTGCTCCCAGGGCAATGCTCAGCTCTCCCCAACAGCGCAGCATCCAAGCCTTACTTTGGCCTTGCAATGTGCGTGACAAGCTAGTGTACGTCAGGGTAGCGCTCTGCTCTCCTTGAGAGCGTAGCATCCTTGCTTCCTTGGTGAGGTACCCGTGTTCAAGTCTTGGGGTTGCATTCTTGCCCAATTTCCTTGCATTTTCTTTGGGAGAGAGCACGACAATGCTCTCCAAGAGAGCGCTGTGCTCTCCAAGTGAGCGCTACTTTGCTTTGGAGTGAGGCTCCCTCTTCGAATCCTGGTGAAGCCACTTTGATTCATTTTTGCTTGTTTTTGGTTCTTAAAGATGCCTTTCACTGGTGCCACAATTTCATGCCAAATATGGATTGCCATATATCGTTGGAAAGCTCTGAATGTCAGCTTTTCAACACAACTAGAAGCACATCAATAAGACATTTGTAGCTCATGTTATGGTCCTTTGAAGGAGGCATGGTCATGCTGTGAGTGCCCAAGCTTAACTTAGCGAAAATTTTGCTTCCAAGTTCATTTTTGCATCACGATAATGCTCTGCTCTTGGCAAGAGTGTAGCACTCCCCCTTGTTTCCTTGATTTGGTCATGGGCCACGCTTTTAAAAGCGTGGCCTAAGGCTCCAAAGTGTGCTCTAACTTCAAAGTGTGCCCTAAAGCTATTTTTTTCTCCTTTTTAGCTTATTTTGTGCTTCTTTGCTTCTTTTTCTTCTTATTTCCTACATGATTTATAAAATTAAAAGATCAAAGAAATATATCAATTAAGTACAAAAGCATTTAATATTTAAGTACAAATCATCAATTTCTTGTATGAAAAAGCATCGAAAAACATGACATGATGACATGTCATCAGTAATGTCTGCTGAATCCAGGTATTCAGTTCATTGATGAGCAATGGAGGTTCATCCTCCCAAGTCTCATTACCAAATAACTTGGTATTCAGCTTCATGATTGCTCCTAGATACTGAACAACTTGCTCTTCAGTAATATCTTCATCCTCTTCAGAGGAAGAATACTCATCAGAGCTTATAAATGGTGTTCCGGGGGTTACCTGAGACTGTAGGTCGATCTCGGACGAGATCTCCTGTGCTGGTCGGAGCTGTGGTGTCTGACTTGGTGATGGTGCTGATCCTTCGTCCCCGGAGGGTGGGTGGTACCTGCAAGGGACTCCAATGCTTAAGTTAGCAAGGGTATTAAGCAGGTATTGAGTAGAATCAGAGTATGAGTTATACCTGGGTGTTCCAATGTATTTATAATAGCGTAGAATGACCTTTCTTAGATAAGATAAGTTAGTTATCTTATCTTATCTTTATCTTATCTTCAAGTGAGGTCATCTTATCTTCATGGGAACCGCCTTTATCTCTGCGGGCTTGGGCTGCCCTTGGATTTTGGACATGTTCCTCTATTTGGGCCCTTTGTTTTGGGCTTTCCTGTGACTTGGCCGAGCTCTTTAAGAAGAGGTCGGGTTGTCCTAACCTGAAGAAGTTGGTCGCTTTGTCTGTAGAACATCCTGGGTCGGACACTCGACCCAGGGTATGAACAGTGCCCCTACTCGAGCTCGGTCTTCCTTTTTGAGGTCGAGTCTTTAGTTTTATGACTTCGATCCTTCTTTGGTGAAGCTGAACTCAAGAATTTTGTCGATTTCTTTTTTGTAGAGTTCTCCTTTTTTGAATGCGTAACATTTCGCTTCCTCTGAGAGCGCGCGCTTTTGGATTAGCATCCTTGCCTTGGGAACACACGAGGGTTTTTAAATGCCCTCATTAATTGGTTTTAATGCTTCATTTCTTTGATCTTTTTGAACTTTTCACCAAACGGTTTCTCTCCTCTACTTCGTAACTTCCTTTTTCTTTCTTATCTTCTGTTTTCCCCTGAAAGCTTACGTTTTTTGGTGTCTCAACGTGGTTTCGGCGATCGCGAGTGCTTCTGACGGCAGCTTCTGGCCTCTTCGTCTTCAACCTTCTTCCGCATTCTTCTCCTTTTCTCAGGTTAGTTATTCTTTTTCTTCTGTCGTCTATTTTGTTGCTATGTATTTGTTTTTTGAAGTCCTGACTGACTGCATGTTTGGAAAGCTTGAATCTTTGTATATTATCACGTTTGGCTTATCACTGTGATGCACACCTTCTGATCTTCTTCTTTTATGTATGCTTCTGGGTGTTTTCTCCGGATTTGGCTTTTTAGGGCTTCGTATGCTACTCCTATTTTGCTGAACTTTGTTTGTTTTGAGGAAGTTTGCTCCTTTTGATGGCTTTTTTTTATCTTCTTCGCGTTTGTTTTTCTTGGAAAGGGTTTCTGCTGAGACATTAGTCTTATGGATTTTCCTTGAATCTTTATTTCCTGATTGCCTCCAACGGATGCACCTAGACTTTGGGTTGTGTCCTGCTGTTTTCCTTTTTATCTGCTGTACCGCGCTGGATTGTGATGTCCGAGTTATTTTGATTTGGTCTGGGATGTCTTTACCTTTTTAGTAACCTAATCTTTTTCTTGCTTTGTAGGATTATTTGGCCATGTCTTCCCGAAAAAATATTGTCGAGGCGTCTTCTGAGGTTCCTGAAGGGATGTCCGATTGGCTGGACTCTCTTGTCTTGTTATGTGTTTCTCATGTCTGTAGTAGTACGGATCAGGAGGGGAATTATGAGTTGGTAGCACCTGATTCTGGTGATAGAGTTTGCTTCCCAGTCCTGATCCAGGGGGAGCGTCTCTTCTTCTATGCTTATGTCTTCTTTTTTGGCCAAATGAACATCATCTTTCCTTTTACTCCTTTTGAAACTGACCTGTTATGGTCTTGTAACGTAGCCCCTTCGCAGCTCCATCCGAATTCATGGGGCTTCATCAATATTTTTCAGCTTGTTTGTCAAGAATTTGGCGTTACGCCTTCTCAAACTCTTTTTCTGTATCTTTTTGTGTTGACCAAACCTGGGACTACCAAGAAGAAAGCTTCTTGGATTTCTTTTAGGTCTGCCCAGGGGCACAAGGTTTTTTCCATGTATGACGAATCTTTCCGGGATTTTAAGAACTACTTCTTTAAGATCCGGGCTATTGAAGAAGCCCGACCTTTCTTTCTGGATGAAAATAATGAGCCCTGCTTTCCCTTAGAGTGGCAGAGGAACGTAGTGGTATCCCGATATACTTTGGAGATGTTGAGCGAGGTCGAGCAGTCCTTTGTGAGTGTTTTGGAGGATATTTGGGGAGAACCTCCTCACTTGGATACTAAAAGGTCTTTGGGAGATCTGTCCCTTATTCAAACTGCTTTGGGTACTGCCTTGATATATCTTGTTATCTTGTTTTTCTCCTGCTTTCTTCCTGGGGTGATGAATTGTTGTTTTTCATTTTGCAGAGATGGCCAAAAACAATGATGCAATGAAGGCCTTCAAGAAGGCGAGGAAAGCTACTGCGGCTCAAAACATCTCGGCCCAGGCTGATGGGGGAGGAACTTCCCAAGCTCCTTTGAAGCCATCCATGCCGAGCTCTCCTGGCCTGAGGAGAATGATCCCTACACCTCGGGTCTGTTTAGTGGATCCCCCTCAATCTTCTACTACTGCTGTGGTTTCTTCTTCGGCCAATCCTCCTCCAAAAAGACCTCGAACTGTTGAACCTTTCAATCTAGATGCCCTAGATTTTGATCCTATTGGTTTTGTGGACCAGCAGCTCGCACCTTATGGTGCTCTTTTAATGGATGATGTATCTCTCCTTCATCACTTGGATTTTATAACTCGGAGTAGTGTCAAGATGGCTCATATGGGAGCTGCTTTGTATCGCACTACCCAAAATCTACCTCTGCATGCTACCAAAGCTTTTATGGAGGAAGCTAAGCGAGAATCTGATCAGATAAAGGGTCTCAAGGAGGAGTTTGAAGCGGAGGTGACTAAACTGAAGAAGGAGCTGGAAGGGGAGAAGGCCAGCTCTCTTGCCCTTGCGGCCTCTATGCAATTGGCTGAGGATGTGGCTTTGAAGCACAAAGAAAGCTATGTTACATCCTACCGAGAAATGATGCGTCTTCGGTAGGAGCTAGAGTCGATCCGGGTTGATTATTCCGAGCTCCAGGGTCATCTTGTGGGCAGCGTAACTGCTGCCTATGAGAACCTGAAGGAACAGGTTCGGGTTATTGCCCCGGAGGCTGACCTTACCTTGTTTAGCTTGGATAATGTTGTGAAGGATGGCAAAATCGTTCCCGAGGACCCTGATGATGATGATGTTGAGCCTCCTCCTATTCCTTCTACCAAAGTCTACGTTGTGCCGTCCTCTTCTTCTCAGGCAGCTGAAGTCGTTCAGCTTGAGTCCGATCCTGATGTCCAGATCCTGAACCGGGATGATGGGACGGTAGATGCAGTGCCTCTTCAGACTCGTCCTTCTTCACCCCGGGATGCTGCTAATGGGAAACCTTTGGACTCTCTTTGATTATTTCTGATGTATTTATGTATAGCCCAGCTTGTGGGCTTTGAACTCTTTTATTTTGTAAATGGTGTTTTGTTGACTGTTGATACTTCTGTTGCTTGTTTAGCAACTTTCCTTTGAAAAACAAAGTGGCTTTTGAGCTTCCTAGGCTGATTTAGGTGGCCTCTGAAGCTTGCTATTATATCCTGTTTGCTTTGCACTCGTCTTGGCACCTTCGTAGGTTTTTGTCTGACATGATCAGCTTGATTCTTTGGCCTGACGCTGCTTTCATCAATCTTAAACTGTCATTTATCGTAATACTGATATTGCCGATTTTTCAACTTGGTTTTTGTTTGTTTGTAGCCCTTTTTTTTTGACCTTGCTTAAGGTCTCTTCCAAGGGTAGCTTTATCGTGTTGGTTCCTGTCAAATTACTCGGTAATCCTCTTTCCTGGACTTTGTTCAGGTCTCTTTCAGGGATTACCTTTGTAGCTTTGTATCTTGGACCGACTTCGTCATGTCGGGCTTTGTCGAGTTACTTGATAATCCTCTTTCTTGGACCTTGTTCAGGTCTCTTTCAGGGATTTATCTTTTGTAGCTTTATCTTTTCGGGCCGACTTTGTCATGTCGGGCCCTATCGAGTTACTTGATAATCCTCTTTCTTGGATCTTGTTCAGGTCTCTTTCAGGGATTTATCTTTTGTAACTTTATCTTTCCGGGCCGACTTTGTCACGTCGGGCCCTGTCGAGTTACTTGATAATCCTCTTTCTTGGACCTTGTTCAGGTCTCTTTCAGGGATTTATCTTTTGTAACATTTTTGTAGGAGTCCGACTTCCTCATGTCGGGCTCTTCGAAGTTATAGTAATCCTCTTTTATAGGGTTGGCCAGACCTCTTTCCAAGGCTTTACTTATAACTTGGGTTGTTGTGGCTGGTCTGACTTTTTGTGCTGGCCAGTCTTTAAGTTATTTTATAGCAATCCATTTTATTAGGACCTCATCAGGTCCTTTCTATGGATCACTTTCTATAACTTCTTGCATTATTCTGTTTTCATCTTTGCCGATTTTATAGAATTTGGGTTTTTAGCCCTCGTTTTTACCGCGATCGCACAGTGAATTCGATTTTCACTTTTTGTCGATCTTGAGCTTTACAATCGGGCGATGAATGTTTTCAGAATAATACGACTTGAATCTTTTTGTCGTCATTTCAGCGCCTCTTCCCTTATCCGAGCTTTTTCTCGGATTTCTGTAAGTAAGTCGAGCTCTTCCCTTTGACGTTGGGAATTGGGTTTTTCGCTAAAATGGATTACTCTGGGTAATCCTTCTTCCACCTCCACTGGGATCATTGCCTCCATTCCGTAGGCAAATCGGAAAGGTGATTCTTTTATCGTGGAATGTGGAGTCGTTCGATATGCCCATAGGACTTGCGGGAGCTCTTCAGCCCAGGCTCCTTTTACATCCTGTAATCTCTGTTTTAACCCTGCTAATATAACTTTGTTAGCAGCTTCAGCTTGCCCATTGGCTTGGGGGTGCTCAACAGAGGTGAATTGTTGTTTTATATTCAGGTCGGGCGCTAGTTTTTTGAATCCTGCGTTTGTGAACTGGGTACCATTGTCTGTAGTAATGGAGTATGGAACTCTGAACCTTGTGACGATGTTTCTATATAGGAATTTCCGACTTCTTTCAGATATGGCATTGGCTAGGGGTTCTGCCTCGATCCATTTTGTGAAGTAGTCTATTCCTACTATGAGGAATTTGACTTGTCCTGATCCTTGAGGAAAAGGTCCGAGGATATCGAGTCCCCATTTTGCGAATGGCCAAGGTGAGGTTATACTGATGAGTTCCTCTGGCGGAGCGGTGTAGAAGTTGGCATGCTTTTGACATGGCGAACATGTCCTTACAAATTCTATGGCTTCTTTCTGTAGAGTTGGCCAATAGAATCCTGCCCGAAGTACTTTTTTGGCATGTGCTTGCACTCCAAAGTGATTGCCACAAATGCCACTGTGTACTTCTTCTAGGATATCCTTAGTGTTGGAAGTCGGCATGTATTTTAGCAATGGTGTTGAAATCCCTCTTTTGTATAAAGTATTATTTATGATGTTGTAGTATTGTGCTTCCCGTTTTAACCTCTTTGCCTCTTTTTCATCTGTAGGGAGGCCTTCTGTTGTGAGATAATTAATTATGGGGGTCATCCATCCCTGATCGTGACCTGTTATGGCTAGGACCTTTTCTTCTTCTGAGATTGATGGATTCTGTGGAATTTCTTGGATAAGGCTTCTATTGTTGCATCCTGGTTTGGTGCTGGCTAGTTTTGAGAGTGCATCGGCCCGGGCATTCTGTTCTCGGGGTATGTGTCGAATCTCATACTCTCCGAGTTGTTCGAGCTGTTCCCTGGTTTTGTCCAAGTACTTTTTCATAGTGTGATCTTTGGCTTGGTAGCTCCCTGTTATTTGTGAAGTGACTACCTGTGAGTCGCTAAAGATGATAAGTTTTTGAGCTCCAACCTCCCTAGCCAGCTTCAAACCAGCTAGTAGTGCCTCATATTCCGCTTGATTGTTTGAGGCAGGGAACCCGAATTTGAGGGAGAGTTCGATTTGGGTTCCCTGGTTGCTTTCAATTATTACGCCTGCGCCACTTCCCGTTTTATTTGAGGAGCCGTCCACGTATAGATTCCATTCTGCGGGGATTTCTGGTGTGTCCATAAACTCCACAATGAAGTCAGCCAGATATTGAGATTTGATGGTTGTCCGAGCTTCGTATTGAAGGTCGAATTTGGACAACTCGACTGCCCATTGCAAGATTTTTCCAGCCAAGTCTATTTTCTGTAAGATTCCTTTTATGGGCTGGTTGATCCGAACTTTAATAGTGTGAGACTATAAATATGGGCGAAGTCATCAAGATGTTATTATGAGAGCGTAAGTGAACTTTTCTATTTCTGGTAGTTCTACTCAGACACTTCTAACGCTTTATTGATAAAGTATATGGGTTGTTACCCACTATTGTCTTCTCGGACCATTGCTGAGGCTATTGCCCAATTTCCCACTGCGAGGTACAAGATGAGTGGTTCTCCTTCCCGTGGCCGACTTAATATAGGTGGCCATCCCAGAAATTTTTTTAAGTCTTGGATGGCTTGCTCGCATTCAGCTGTCCATTCAAACTCCTTTCCCTTCCTTATAGTGGCGTAGAAGGGGAGAGATCTTATTGCTAATCCAGCCAGGAATCTGGACAAGGCTGCCAACCGCCCATTGAGTTGTTGTACCTCTTTGATACAAGTCGGACTTTTCATGTCGAGTACGGCCCTGCACTTGCCCGGGTTTGCCTCGATTCCTCTCTGTATGATCATAAAACCCAAGAATTTACCAGCTTCTACTGCGAAGGTACATTTCGTGGGATTGAGTTGCATGCCATGTCGTCTTATGGTGTTGAATACTTGTGTCTGGTCGGATAATAACATCTATTTGTTTTGCGTCTTCACTACCATGTCATCTACGTAGACCTCCATGATCTTTCCGATGTGATCCAAAAAAACTTTGTTCACTCCCACGTTTTTGAGGCCGAAGGGCACAACAATGTAGCAGTAATTTGCCTTTGGGGTAAAGAAAGAGGTTTTTTCTTGGTCGGGTGGGTACATTGGGATTTGGTTATAACCCGAGTATGCGTCCATAAAGGAGAGGTATTTGTTTCCATAGGATTCTCCCATGTAATTTACCTCTTCCATTGCAGGATTCTCAGGGTCATAAGCTTATCCTTCAGAGGAGGCTTCTTTAGCACTACTGGATACAACTTGCAATCCAGTCAGATTCTACGAAATCATATTGACTTTCTGAGTCAATATTTTGTTCTAGCCAATATGGCATTCAGAGTATCAATCTCAAGAACTCCTTTCTTCTGAGTCACCCCATTATTCACAGGATTTCTTTCAGAAGTGTTCATGAACTGGTTATTTGCAACCATCTCAATGAGTTCATGGGCTTCTGCAGGGGTTTTCAGATGAAAAGATCCACCTGCAGAATGGTCCAATGACATCTTAGATAATTCAGACAGACCATCATAGAATATACATATGATGCTCCATTCTGGAAGCATGTCAGAAGGACACATTTTGGTTAATTGCTTCTATCTTTTCCAAGCTTCATAGAGGAATTCACCTTCCTTCTGCTTGAAGGTTTGGAATTCCACTCTAAGCTTGCTCATCTTTTGAGGTGGAAAGAATTTGGTCAAGAAAGCATTGTCCAACTTGTCCCAAGAGTTCAGGCTTTCTCTAGCTTGTGAGTCCAACCATATCCTAGCTATGTCTCTCACAGCAAATGGGAAAAGCATGAGTCTATAGACCTCGAGATCAACCCCATTAGTCTTAACAGTATTAAAAATTTGTAAGAATTCAGCTAAGAACTAGTGAGGATCTTCCGATGGAAGTCCATAAAACTTGCAATTCTGCTGCATTAGAGAAACTAATTGAGGCTTAAGCTCAAAGTTGTTTACTCCAATGCAAGGAATTGAGATGCTTCTTCCATAGAAGTTGGAAGTTGGTGCAGTATAGTCACCAAGCATCTTCCTTGCATCTCTAGCATTGTTGTTGGGTTCGGCTGCCATGTCTGCCAGTTTGGGCGTTTAACTCCAGCTTTGGTGCCAATTCTGGCATTTTACGCCAGAAAAGGGTCTCTGGTGGGTGTTTGGACGCCAGTTTGGGCAATCAAATCTCAGAAAAAATATAGACTATTATACATTGCTGGATAGCCCAAGATTTCTACTTTCCAGCGCAATTAAAAGTGCGCCAATTGGGCTTCTATAACTCCAGAAAATCCACTTCGAGTGCAGGGAGGTCAGAATCCAACAGCATCTACAGTCCTTTCTCAGCCTCTGAATCATATTTTTGCTCAAGTCCCTCAATTTCAGCCAGAAAATACCTGAAATCACAGCAAAACAAACAAACTCATAGTAAAGTCCATAAATGTGAATTTTGCATAAAAACTAACAAAAATATACTAAAAAGTAACTAAAACATACTAGAAACTACCTAAAAACAATACAAAAAATCGTATAAATTATCCGCTCATCACCTCCCCCCTTCATTCCTCTTTAATTTATCTTGAAATAGCTTCAGAAATGAGTTGGACTGGGTTTTGCGGACCCAAAAATCGCCCCCAGCAGTTTTCAATTAATTAAGTCACGTGCAGGGACCTGTGCGGACGCATAGATGTGTGCGTCCGCACACATGCTGAATCCTGACTTGTGCGTATGCATAATTACCTGTGCGTATGCATACTTAGACTTATGTCCACTATAACAAATTGCATATCATTTTGAAGCCCCGGATGTTAGCTTTCCAATGCCGCTGGAACCGCCTGATTTGGACCTTTATAGGTCAACTTATGACCATTTTAGTACCGAGAGGTGAGGATGGACAGCTTTCCAAATCATTCCTTTCTTAAATTCTTCCACTTTGTATGCTTTCCTTCCACTTTCTCAAGCCATTCTTGCCATCAAAACCTTGAATCACTCAAACAAACATATCAAGGCATCGAATGGAAGAAAAGTGAATTAAAATTGGCAATTTAAGCATGAAAAGTCAATAAAATCCACCTAATTAAAGCAAATAAATATTATAAAATGTGGATTAATCACATCTCCACACTTAAACAATAGCATATCCTCATGCTATACCAAAGTAACATGGGAAGGGGAATTAACATTTATTCAAAGCAAGGAAACTACCTATATACAATCTTGCTATATGAATGCAACCACTTAGTCAAAATAAATCAATTTCCAAGAATACATATATATACACATAAGGGCTAAAGCAATTCAAATCCATAGTTGACTTTAGTTATTGGAAAGAGTTAATAACTTGCAAGATAAGCAATAATATAAGGTGGAATCATAGAATTCGAGCAATCGAACCCCTCACTGGATGTGTTTACACTCTAATCGCTCAAGTGTTTAGGATTGGTTCACTCAATTCTCTTCTACTTATGCTTTCTAAGATTTGTTCCTCATCTAACAATCAACAATCATTTGATGTATGCATACAAGTATCATGAGGACTTTCCATGGTTGTAATGGGGCTAGGGCAAAGGTGAGGTTATATATGGTCAAGTGAGCTTAATATTTGCATCTTTGATTAGCCTAAGCTCTCACATAACCTTCATAATAACCTATACAATTTAAAGCAAACCTAGCTACCCATTCCTCACTTTTCCACATACTCATGCATCCTTTTCAATTCACATCTCATATGCATTGTTCTTGTTATTCTACTTTGGGGTATTTTGTCCCATTTTTATTACTTTCTTTTACTCTTTTTCTTTATTTTTTTTTAAAACTAAAATATATACAAAAAGTGTCAATGCACATGGTTTAAGCAATTCTTGCATTGAGTATGTACCCAATTCCCGAGATTTTCCACAAGTATAAAAATCCACTTTTACCTCAACCAAAGTTTCTAAACTTCCCAACACATAGATGATACACTATCACTAGTCTAAGCTAATCAAAGATCTAAATAAAGGACATTTATTGTTTTCCGCTTTAAGGCTAATAATGTGCTAAAATTAAGAACAAAAGGGGATTAATCATAAGCTCGAAGTTGGTTAACAAGGGAAGATAAAAGGGTAAGCTTTTTGGGTAAGTGAGCTAAATGAAAAGATGGCCTCAATCATGTAAATGCATATATACATCAAACAATGGATAAAAAGAATCAAACAAATCCAAGATTGCAATCATAAAAAGAGAATAACACACATAAGAATGAAAATAGTAGTTATATGATGCAACCACATAATGAGGCTCAAAACTTGCATGCTTATGTGTTCTTATCACAAAACTATGTTCTACAATATATAAATCATGCAAGTTTCAAATGATTTCAACTCAAAACAATTTGGATATCAATGCCCTATCAAGAACATTTTTCTTGGAAAATTTCATAAAATTAACTAAGCTTATTATATATGTATGCAAGGAAATGCAATAAACTAAGAAAAGATGCAATTAAAGCTCTAAAATATGCACAACTAAGAAAGATAAAAAGTGAGAGTGTTCAGGATTAGAGTATGTCACCCAAGGTTGCCGATCTAAGACGACCTCCCCACACTTAAAGGCTTGCACCGTCCTCCGTGCAATCAAAGGTGAGCAAGGGGGTATGGTGACTTCGGATTGCCACCTTCAGTGGTGGATCAATCGGTTGCTGCGTGCTCTTCCTCCTGCTTCCGTTGTCACTTATGGTGCATCATCCATGAAAAATTAAAAAAACAGGATGATTATACAAGTAAATGCAGAAACAAGGAAGCATAGAGTGTTGGAATGAGGTAGTATTCACTAGAAGGAGTGAGTGAATTAGTTTGTGACATGTAGGAAATAAGTGTGTATATTCTAAGTTGTGCGGTTTAGAACACACACACACTAGCATGGAAAGCTAGGTCACAATTACAACAAAGAAGTATGCACTTCACTCGTTCTAGTGTGCTTGAGATACTTTAAAAGACTTGCAGGTTAAGAAAAACAGGCAAGCAATAAAGAAGCATAAAAGTATTCAAGCAAGAATCAAAGAATTGTGAATTGTATCATGAAGCAACACCTAATTGACATAAAGTGGAACGCATGGCAAGCATAGTCCACAAAGCTTAAAAAGCTAAAAAATGTCATTAGGTAAGCTTATGATCCAATTTCACAATTCTTAAAGTTAATGCATCAAATATGTGATATAGATAAAAAAGCAATCATAACAAACATCACCTAACAAAAAATGCATCAACTTCCTACAAATTGCCTAATAGTAGATAATGAAATCAAATCACATGGTGGCCAAAACATGCAATTTAGAAATTCAAAAGCATTCTTAAAGGCATTACATGAGCATTTGGTATGCGCAAAATTCAACATTAATAACTCAATACCAAGCAACAATTTATAACCTCAACAAAGATATCCAACAATGATAGTAATAACAATATCAATATTCCAGCAGCAAAATCTCAACATAGTTAAACAATCAACTCAATCATCCAACATTTAGCACCAAAACAGGAAATTAAACTAATTAACTAAAGAAATAAACAACTAACAAACAAGCAAACTAACTAACTAAAGGTGAGTATGATGGGTGGTGAATTATAGTGGTGAATAGTGGTTAGAGGAGGGAATGAAGAGAGGAGAAGAGAAAAAAAGAGAAAAATTAGAGAGAAAATAAGAAAAGAAGTGTAGAAGTGAGAAAGCAGGGGCATGCGTACGCATAAGTATGTGTGCATACGAACACTAAGCGGAACAGGGAAGGTGTATGGTCGCACAGAGTGTGTAAGCGCTATAAGCAGAAAGGGTCTCAAGAGTTGTGCGTATGCACAATCGTGTGCACATGCACAGAAGACCCTTTTTTTCTCTTTTTTTTTTGAAAAAAATGAAGCGTCAAAATTGCCAGCTTTCATGCTATCTGTGCGTACGCAACAGGTCTGTGCGCACGCACAAGACGCAAAAAGAGAAGGGTGCGGACGCACAAGACTTGTGAACGCTCCCACCAGAAGAGGTGCAAGCTAGTGTGCGCGTGCATAGGTGAGGGCGCATGCACAGAACGCAAAAACTGGGGTTGTGTGTGTACGCACAGGTGTGTGCACACGCACATGCTCTGTTTTTCCCAAAAAAATTTAGGGCCTTCTAAGGCACCAACCATGACATCCAAAATAGCATTTCCAACCCCAAAACTTATTCTACCATAAAATTACAAGATCAACACAAAAATTCTACCAAACTAAGCTAACTAAAAGAAGCAAAAATTCAACAAACAAATGCTAAAAGAGAGGGAGAGTTAGAAAGATGTTACCAAGCACTTTTATTTAATGTCTTTAAATTAGACAATTGGGAGAGCCCATGCTATGGTGGCTTGTGCTTGACTTCCCTACCAATGCTAGAATGTCCAATGTCCTTCGGCATCCTAATTTTAACAATCAACAAAAACAAAAGAGAACCAAAAAGCAAGCTATTTACATATCAACATATTTACAATAACCAAAATTAAGCAAGCAACATATGTATATTAAGCCAAAAATAAGCTATTCATAATATTTACATATGTACAATAGCCAAAAACATACACCATTGCAACTCCCCGGTAATGGCGCCAAATTTGATAGGAGGAATTTATCGTCGATCTAGATTTTCACAAAATAGGATTCCATCATTGAAAGTATAGTCTAGACCAACAATTAATTCCCACATCAAATGTTCTAAATTCAAATTATAATAACCGAGATCGAGAGTAATTAAACCTCGGGTCGTCTTCCCTAGGAGTTGCCAATGAAGTATACATTATTGGCTATGAGAGAGAGCATGGGGAATTGGGAATGCAAGCTAGAGAGCAAGGGAATGTAAATAGCAAGAAATTAAATGATCATGCAAGGAATTAAAAGAAAGCAAATAAACATGCAAGGAATGTAAATGGCAACTCTTGGCAAGAATTGGGAAGTTTAGGTTTCCTATCCTAGTTGTGGACCAAAAACATGGCAATTGTGTGGAATCAATCCAAACTAGTCAATCCTCCTTAAGAATTAGTCAACTCACTAATTAACTTAGTGAAAGACTAGCATCAATGGAAACCAAACCAATTAACTATTCTCACACAATGAGGAATGGACATCCACAACTCAATTCCACCGAAACATCCAATTTCTCAACCAAAAGTTTGAAAACTAAACATGTAAGAAATTAAACATCAAGGCAATAAAAGTCAAAGCAATTAAATGCAAGGAAAAGAAACGTAGAATGCAAGAAACCTCTTGGCAAGTAATTAAGAGCTAAGGTTAGCTATCCTAGCCATTGACCACAAATATATGATGATTATGAAGAGTCAATCCTACTTAGTCAACCCTACATCAAAGATAAGTCAAATAGGCATTGTTAATTTCAATCCCTAAGTCCTATGTCAACACTAGGGGTCACATAGAGTCAAGTGAAACCAAATTAACTAACTACTCTAATATATCAAACAAGAATGGACATCAAAGACTCAAGGATCACCAAAGTCATCAATTTCAAGCCAATAGTGGAGAAAAACTATGTGAAAACTAAGCCAAGTATTTTATCAAACAATTGGTGTGCATGAGAATAAAATAATATTAAATTACAATAAAATAAATTCTAAAACTACCAAAGCAAGAAAGTAACAGTAACAACTTGAGAAAGCAATAAATTAACATAAAACATAAATTGCATTAATTGAAAATTAAAATAACAAAAGTATCCATAAACATAAATATGACAAGATAAAACAAAATAACAAAGGAAAGGAAAAAGAACAAAGATGCACTAACAAAATGACAAGGAAAAGTAAATGAAAATAAGAATTAAAAGTAGAAATTACAAGAAATTAAATTAAAGAACCCTAATTCTAGAGAGAGGAGAGAGCTTCTATCTCTAGAAAACTAGACAAAAACATGATAAAATCTAAACCTAATTTCCCCCTTCATTCCTCTTCAATTTGGCTTGAAATAGCTTCAGAAATGAGTTCGATTGGGTTTTGGGGGCTCAGAAATCGCTCCTAGCGGTTTCCAATTAATAAGGTCACGTGCAGGGACCTGTGCAAATGCATAAGTACCTATGCGTATGCACACTTACACTTATGTCCACTATAGAAAATTCATATCATTTTGAAGCCCCAGATGTTTGCTTTCCAATGCCGCTAAAACCGCCTCATTTGGACCTCTGTACCTCAAGTTATGACCATTTTAGTACCGAGAGGTCAGGATGGACAGCTTTCCAAATCATTCCTTTCTTGAATTCTTCCACTTTGTATACTTTCCTTCCACTTTCTCAAGCCATTCTTGCCTTCAAAACCTTGAATCACTCAAACAAAGATATCAAGACATCAAATGGGAGAAAAGTGAATTAAAATTGGCAATTTAAGCATGAAAACCATGTTTTTCACAATTAAGCACAATTAAGAAAGAATTCACAAAAGCATGCTATTTCAACGGATAAGTGCAAGAAAAGTCGATGGAATCCACCTAATTAAAGCAAATAAATATCATAAAATATGGATTTATTAGAGGATTCCATCATTAATGATTTTTGTCCACCTTGATCGATCCCCTTAATGACCCTATTGAGCCTCTCCCCATTGAGTTTGAGAGAAACATGGAGGTAGACTTCTTACAACCTCTATGTTATGATGTGAGTGATGGGGAAGAGGAGGAAGAAGTTAGTGAGGAAGGAGTTGACAACCAAGAACATATTGAGTGGGTAACAATTCTACCATTGAGCTTCATTGGCCCCCACCAATATACTATCTTGGAGACGGACTACCAACTCAAGGTCCTTCTTGGGATGGTACATGGTGGAGGAAAGGATGGTGGTTGCTGGTGCGGTGTTTCAACAACCCACAAACTAACCAGCAAATGCACCGGGTCATACCAAGTAATACCTTACGTGAGTAAGGGTCGATCCCATGAGGATTGATGGCCTAAGCAACACTTATTTTGTCCATTATGCAGCTTTTAATATGTGTTTTCTAGGCTGGAAACTGGGTCAAAACAGCCCAGAAATCGCCCCCAACATTTTCTGCACGTGGCGCATGTCACGTGTACGCATCAGTCACGCGTACGCATCGCTGGTCTTCTTCACAAGTCACGCGAACGCGTCGGTCATGCGAAGGCGTCGCTGAGCAAATCTTCAATTCAGGTGTACGCGTCTGTCACGCGCACGCGTCTGTCACGCGCACGCATCGCCATGGATACCTCCAAATCACGCGAACGCGTCAGGCACGTGTGCGCGTCACTCCTCGCTGCCATCTCCTTTGATTCTTGTACTGCAGAAACTCCATCAAATCCAGCCAAATGCTACCTAAAATAAACAGTATTGCACAAAACTCAAAATAGTATCCATAGTGGCTAAAATATAATTAATTCTTGATTAAACTCAACAAATTAGATGCAAATTCACTAGGAAAAGATAGTAAAGATGCTCACGTATCACAACACCAAACTTGAATTGTTGCTTGTCCTCAAGCAACCAAAACTAATATAGACTTAGGATGTGAATTTGCATGAGAATGAGAGTTCGATTAAGCCCATGTCTCTTCTTATAGTGGGGTTTACAACTGCAATCCTGAATAGTGTTGGCATCTCACTCTCCTTTGAATCAGAAGAATGTTAATGTCATTTGGATTTAGAATCCGGATAATATTATGGATTTTCTGATCTTTTTTAATTCAATTTAATCCTTGATCACAGCAATTTTTCTTTGGTGGTTTGCACCTTGAGCCTAGCCGTGACTTTAAATGTTTTGGCTCATTTCAGTTACTCTTAGACAGTGGTGCTCAAAGCCTTTGGCATACTCTGCAATTGATCTCGACTCTAAATGTTTTGTCTCAAGCTTTACTTGACACAGAAACACCACAAGCATGTGACTAGAGAAACAACTCTTTGAGCTTTTAATCATGTCTGACCTCCCTAATCATTAATGCTCAAAGCCTTGGACCTTGCTTTTATTTTTCTTTTGCTGTTTCTTTTGCTTCAAGGATCAAACTTTCATTAATTTCAGGGAAATCATAATAATTCTCTAAATTCTCGTTCCTCGTACATCAACATTCTTTGATTCAAATTTAAATATGCATTGTTCATGTCATGCATTTAGAATTACAATTAATACCACCACATTTAAGTAAATAAAACTACTCTTAAAATTAACTCAATTTCTCATGCAATACATCACTTCTGTATTTTTTTTATTTGAATTCAAGCTCAGTGAGTAATACATGAGACATCTTTTCAGAATTAAAGCAATTAAGAGAAAACTAAACTAGAACCTAGGAATCTAACTAATAAAGGATCATGCAACAAACAAAGAAAAATAGCAGAAAACCGGAACATAACATAGAAAAAGAGGGGAGGAATAAAAAAAATGAAAGGAACTCAACCACCTTAGTTATCCTAGTGGTCGCTTTATTCTTCGGGTTATGCTCCATAGTGAAGATGATTTGCCTCCCTTTTGGTGCCATAGGAATAAACAGAAAACCCTTAACCGAAGCGTCAACACCAAACTTAAAGGTTTGCTTGTCCTCAAGCAAATAAGAACTGAAAAATAGAAAGAGACAAATATTATGATGAAAAAAAGAGAAAAGGATAAAAGAATAAGAGAGAATTAGGATTGGGAGAGAGGAAAAGAAAATTAAAACTGGGCGGCGAACTAGTGTAATTGTGCGGGCAAGCGATGCGTACGCGTGCAGCACGCATACATGTGGGGTGCAAAATTTCCTTAATGACGCGTAAGCGTCAGGCACGCGTCTGCGTGCCCAGGGTTTTGTGCGATTCATGCACAGCCAGCCGCACACCCGCACAACTCTCTGTTCGTGTGGCTAGGGAACCAATATTGGCATATAACGTGTTCGCGTCATGCACGCGCACGCGTGGATGGCCGTTTGGTCAAATGACGCACAAGCGTGACAAAATTTGTGCGTCTATCATACTTCTTGCCCCAAACCAGCATAACTCTCTGCCCAAGCACTCTTTTACGTTAATTTTTTAGGTGTTTCAACAACCCACAAACTAACCGGTAAGTGCATCGGGTCGTACCAAGTAATACCTCATATGAGTAAGGGTCGATCCCATGAGGATTGATGGACTAAGAAACAATGGTTAAGTGATTGTCTTAGTGAGACAAACAAAAAAGAGTGTTTTGGTATTCAAAGAGCATTAAACAGTAAATTAAGAATTTCAAAAAGCAAGCAGCAATGAGTTGGGAATAAAATATGGAGAAAACAGTTAAGGCTTCAGAGTTATCTATTTTTCGGATTGATTTTTCTTATTAACTATTTTAATCATGCAAGATTTAATTCATGGCAAACTATTTATGACTAGACCCTAATTCCTTAGACCTTCTTAGTCTCCTCTAAAATTTATCAACTGCCAATTCCTTGGTCAATTAATTCCAATTAGAGGGTGATGATCAAGTTCCAGTTTATATGCCACAAGAATCCTAATTATCCAAAAATAAGGGGACTATATGTCACGTATCCCGTTGAATACAAACAATTAGAAATTCAGGATAATATGTTTTCAAGCTATTGTTCAAGTAAAGAGCTTTTCCAAGTTTTTCAAGAACTCAATTAGAACATGGTTCATACTTTCGTTCCACCCAAATTCATAAAATAAAGAACGAAAATAATTATTGAAATATAAATCAAAACATAGATTACATTAGAAAGATCAAACGAATCAATCCATACAAATAGACAGAGCTCCTAACCTTAACAATGAAGGATTAGTTGCTCATGGTTCAGAGAAGAAAACTATGATTGTAAATTCGAATGGAATAATATTGTGTTGGAATAACCCTATTGGCATTCCTTTTATAATTAATCCTAATTAATTTAAAATCTATCTAAAACTAAAATAATATCTTTTCCTAAAAATAAGATTTGAATTTAAATTTCAATTAATTAACAAGTCTTCAGCTGATGGGTGGGGACCACTTGTTTTGTCCATTCTGCAGCTTCTAATCTATGTTTTTTGGGGCTAGAAACTGGGTCAAAATAGCCCAGAAATTGCCCCCCAGCGTTTTCTGCATTTTCTGCACGTGGCGCATGTCACGCGTACATGTCACTGGTCTTCTTCGCAAGTCACGTGGACGCGTCAGTCATGCGAACGCGTCGCTAAGTGAAGAGAAAATTTTTGCGTGGTCTAGAATTCAGAATAAATTCCCGTTGCAAGTATAGCTTCTAAACCAACAAAAGTCCTTTCTTACAAACATTTTGGTTGTCACAAGTAACAAACCCCTAAATAAATTGTTAATCGAAGTATTTAAACCTCGGGTCGTCTTCTCAAGAAATTGCAGGGAGGCGTGTTCTTATTATTGGTTATGAGTTTTGTAAATTGGAGGTTTTGAGAATGAGGAACAAGTATGATAAATAACAAATAAAATAAATAAATGACTGTAAAATAAACTCTTGGCAAGGTATGAGAAATTGGAAGTCCTATCCTAGTTATCCTTATCAATGATGATGAAAATTGAATCTTAATTCCACTTAGTTAACCTCTGCTGGTGCGAAGGAAGGTCAAGTGGCTAATTAGTTTGATCATCAAATCCTAGTTAATTCCTAGAAAAATATTGGGATTATAGAAGTTCAAGCTAATTAGCAAAGATAGCAATTATCGATCACGTTGAGTTTGATAACTCAAGAGTTACTAATTTCTTAACCAAAGCCATGAATGTAGAAAGCTAAATTAAAATCATAAATATCTGGAATACCTCAAATAACATTCATTCAAAGTAGTCAAATCTAACATGGAAAATATTCATAAACCAATTGGGCAACATAAATCAAACATAAATAAAAGCATCAGAGTAAATAAAAGTGGAAGAGAAACATAAATTATTGAACCTGATGAAGAGTTGAAATAAATCCTAATTTCTATAAATCCTAATTTCTAACTCCTAAGAGAGAGAAGAGAGCCTCTCTCTCTAAAAACTACATCTAAAACCTAAAATTGTGAGTTATGAAAAGCATGATCATGAATTGATGCATTCTCCCACTTCATAGCTTCTAATCTGTGTTTCTGGTCCGAGAACTGGGTCAAAAATAGCCTAGAAGTCACTCCCAGTGCTTTCTGGTCCATACAGGTTGTGGCCAAGTGACGCGGAGGCGTCATCCACGCGTTTGCGTGGAATGAGATTCGCAGATGCGATGCGTCCGCGTGGAGCACGCGTTCGCGTCACCTATCTGTATGGCCACTATGGGGAATTATATATTAAATTGAAGCCCCGGATGTTAGCTTCCCAACGCAACTAAAACCACAGCATTTGGACCTCTGTAGCTCGAGTTATGATCATTTTAGTGCGAGAGGGTCATGCTGACAGCTTTGCAGTTCCTTCAACTTCTTGTATTCCTGCCACTTTTGAATGCTTCCTTTCCATCCTCTGAGCCATTCATGCCCTGTAATCCCTGAAATCACTTAACACACATATCACGACATCTAATGGTAACAAGAGAGGATTAATATTAGCAAAT
This sequence comes from Arachis duranensis, assembly GCF_000817695.3. Lineage (NCBI taxonomy): Eukaryota > Viridiplantae > Streptophyta > Magnoliopsida > Fabales > Fabaceae > Arachis > Arachis duranensis. The sequence goes on along the minus strand of NC_029775.3, from coordinate 45,330,403 downwards.
ATAAGGCCAAAGATGCATGTTTTCAATCATAGCACAAAATCAGGAAGGAGAATGTAAACTCATGCATTTAGTATGAATAAGTGTATGAAATATCGATAAATCCACTCAATTAAGTACAAGATAAACCATAAAATAGTGGTTTATCACTGAGCAAATCTTTAATTCACACGTACGCGTCAGTCACGCACACGAGTCGCCATGGATACCTCCAAATCACGTGCACGCATCAGGCAAGTGTGCGCGTCACTCCTCGTTGCCATCTCCTTTGATTCTTGTGCTGCAAAAACTTCATCAAATCCAGCAGAATGCTATCTAAAATAATAGTATTGCACAAAACACAAAATAGCAACCATAGTGGCTAAAATATAGTTAATTCTTGATTAAACTCAACAAATTAGATACAAATTCACTAGGAAAAGATAGGAAAGATGCTCACGCATCAGTTGCCAAAAGAATCCAAGGTTCTTCAAGAAGACCAATTCAAGAAGTGGGATTCAAGCATCGTGTAGAGCACAATTGAGTGATTTTCAGAGAGTGTTGGGGTACTACAAGGGTCATTTGAGACCTTGTTCATCCAGCTTGGAGCATAGAGATCAACAAGAAGGAGATCGGAAAACTAGGATATGGGATCCCGGAGGAGAGTCAAAGACCAAGCATGGATGGAGATTCAAGGAGGAGTGGATACACAAGCCACCCTAACAAGAGTCTCCTCAACAAGTCCAACTTAAGGACTATAAACCAAAGTGCTAGGTGGGAGGCACCCCACCATGGTAATATGTTCTTACCCTTTTCTTTGTTTATAGTTTTGGTTTATTGTATGTTTACTTGTCTTGGTTAGCTTAGGATTAGTTTAGTTTTGAGCTTACATAGGTTGATTTGCATATGGATCATGCATTTATGGATTTTTTTATGTTTGGGGTTAAAATATGTGTTCAGCTAAGGTAGAGTGCCCCATAAATTAAAGAAAAATTTTTTAGAAAATAGAGCATCTGTGCGTGCACACGCAATTTCTATTTTCTACGTCCTATGTGTATGCACTGACCTGTGTGTACACACACTCGTATACATGCCCTCTGTTGAGAGTGATGCCAGGGCATTTTGGCCAATTTCACTAGCCTTTTCTTTACATATTTTAGGTAGTTTCATGCATTTTCTTATGTAATAAGCAAGTTTTTGGGTAAATATGCACTTACATCTTGATTCAAGCAAACATTGTGAACTTTACATGAATTCCTGAGAATAATGCATGAATTGAATGCCAATTTAGATGAAGCAGGATCTCATAATCTAGAACAAAGCTTTGAGGCATCTTGTTTGTTTGATTTCAAGCCAAATGAAGCATAGAAGAGCCACGTTAGTACCACTAACGTAGGGACTAACGTGGAAAGGGAGCAAGCTTGCAACGTTAGTGGTAAAGTTAACACCACTAACGTCTTCGAAGGCCATCATAACCCACGTTAATTGCCACATTAGTTGCACTAACATAGGGACGAACGTGGAAGGAAGAAGAAGCTCCAACATTAGTGGTAAAGTTATCACCACTAACGTTGCAAAGGCCACACACAACCACGTTAAGAGCCACGTTAATGCCATTAACATGAGCTCTAACGTGGAACAAAAAGGATCGCCAACGTTAGTTACACTAACTTTGTCACTAATGTTGGATCAAGCCAAGTTTACCTACGTTAGCGGCCACATTAACGCCACTAACGTAGGAGTTATCGTGGAGCAAGCATAAGAGGCCAACGTTAGTGACACTAACTTTGCACTAACGTTGGAAGTTGGCCAAAATGCCCACGTTAGTGACAAAGTTAGTGTCACTAACGTCTTCGTGTCTTGGCATGTCTGTGTTAATGGCCACGTTAGTAACACTAACGTGGACCATTAACGTGCTAGAAAGAGCAAGGATGTAGCGTTATTGGCAAAGTTAGCACCAATAATGCTAGCAAAGGTTAAGAAGGCTACGTTAGTGGTCACGTTAGTGCCACTAACGTTGAAGTTAATGTAGCTCAAAAGGGTTGGGACGTTAGGGACAAAGTTTTAGTGTCACTAACTTCTTCGAGCCAGGATTTACACTTAACGTTAACGCCACTAACGCCTTGACTAACTGTGAATCATGCCTGACTCAACTTCTTTCTGCAAGCAAAGCTTATCCCACTGAGGACTGTCTTCAACTAAAGATCAAAGGCCCATATCCAAGACTTGCAGAACTAATAAAAGACCAGAGGAGTAGTATATATAGGAGTAGTTTTGAACTAGAAAGGGGGATGGAAATTGGGATCTGAGGGCCCAAGACTTGTAAACACTCTGTATATTTACTTTCTCTGCAATTTAGTTTACTTTACAATGCACTCTTCATTTTTGTTTTCCATTCCCAGAGCTATGAACAATTAAACCTCTTTTCATTGGGTTAGGGAGCTCTGTTGTAATTTGATGGATCAATTGTAGTTTTCATTCTTCTTCCTCTTTCTTTTCTCTTGATTTTACTAGAGAGCTTTCGGTCCTCAACCAATTGGTTTGTCATCTTGGAAAAGAGTCTATCAATAATTGGATCTCCTCGGACCCTTGGAAAAGGAATGAGGAGATCATGCTAGAAATGCTCTCTCATGCTGGACCGGATTGGGGTTTGGATGGATATAGTGACATATAATCCTACCAACACTTTGATTCGGGAATGCATGTGGTATAATCAGTGACCATACTTCATCTCTTCCTGGTGCACGAAATTGCAATCACACTTTTGCAACCCCGCACAACTAACCAGCAAGTGCACTGGGTCGTCCAAGTAATACCTTACGTGAGTAAGGGTCGATCCCACGGAGATTGTCGGCTTGAAGCAAGCTATGGTTATCTTGTAAATCTTAGTCAGGATATCAGAAATTATCAGGATTGATTGTGAAAAGTAAAAGAACATGAAATAAGTACTTGTTTTGCAGTGATAGAGAATAGGTTGGGGTTTTGGAGATGCTACATCTTCTGAATCTCTGCTTTCCTACTGTCTTCTTCTTCAAACACGCAAGGCTCCTTCCATGGCAAGCTGTATGTAGGGTTTCACCGTTGTCAATGGCTACCTCCCATCCTCTCAGTGAAAATGTTCAACGCACCCTGTCACGGCACGGC
>NC_029775.3:45326366-45327103 GCF_000817695.3 Arachis duranensis | reverse complement strand
CAGCAGAGCTCCACACCTTAATCTATGGTGTGTAGAAACTCCACCGTTGAAAATACATAAGAACAAGGTCTAGGCATGGCCGAATGGCCAGCCTCCCAATGATCTAAGAACTAGATGTCCAGAGATGAAAAATACAATAGTAAAAGGTCCAACTTATAGAGAACTAGTAGCCTAGGGTTTACAGAGATGAGTAAATGACATAAAAATCCACTTCCGGGCCCACTTGGTGTGTGCTTGGGTTGAGCAATGAAGCATTTTCGTGTAGAGACCTTTTCTGGAGTTAAACGCCAGCTTTTATGCCAGTTTGGGCGTTTAACTCTAATTTTTATGCCAGTTCCAGCGTTAAACGCTGGAATTTCTGAGGCTGATTTGTCACGCCGGTTTGGGCCAGCAAATCTCGGGCAAAGTATGGACTATTAAACATTGCTGGAAAGCCCAGGATGTCTACTTTCCAATGCCGTTGAGAGCTCGCCAATTGGGCTTCTGTAGCTCCAGAAAATCCACTTCGAGTGCAGGGAGGTCAGAATCCAACAGCATCTGCAGTCCTTCTCAATCTCTAAATCAGATTTTTGCTCAGGACCCTCAATTTCAGTCAGAAAATACCTGAAATCACAGAAAAACACACAAACTCATAGTAAAGTCCAGAAAAGTGAATTTTAACTAAAAACTAATAAAAATATACTAAAAACTAACTAGATCATACTAAAAACATACTAAAAACAATGCCAAAAAGCGTA
>NC_029775.3:45324455-45325737 GCF_000817695.3 Arachis duranensis | reverse complement strand
CTTCTTTTCCAAGCATAATGCAATGAATCATCACTGCTCTCTTGATGGTGACCTCAGAACGGTTGCTAGTGGGCAATATGGAACGCCCAATAAAGTCTAGCCAACCTCTTGCAATTGGCTTGAGGTCTCCTCTCTTGAGTTGGTTTGGGACACCCTTAGAATTGGTTATCCACTTAGTTTTAGGGAGGCATATGTCCTCTAGAACTTGATCCAACCCTTTATCTGTTCTCACCATTCTCCTATTAAAGGATTCAGGATTATCTTGCAGTTGAGGTAATTTGAAGGTTTCTCTTATTTTGTCCAGATGGAAGTATATACCTTTCCCTCTGACCATGGTTCTGTAGGTATGGTAAGCAGTTCCAGTCATTCTTTGCTTATCTGTTAGCCACAGATTTGAATAGAATTCCTAAACCATGTTCCTTCCAACCTTTGTCTCAGGATTGGTCAGAACTTCCCAACCTCTGTTTCGAATTTGCTCTTGGATCTCCGGATATTCATCTTCTTTTAGATCAAATTTAACTTCCGGGATCACTGACCTAAGACCCATTATTTTGTGATAATGGTCTTCATGTTCTTTGGTTAAGAACTTCTCTTGATTCCAAAGATTCTTTGGATTATTCTCTTTCTTTCCTCTTAAATTGGTTTGTTTTCCCTTAGGAGCCATGATCTTGATGAATCTTGGCTTAGTGATCACGGAAAAGCACACCAAACTTAGAGGTTTGCTTGTCCTCAAGCAAAAGAAAGGAAAGAAGAGAGAGAAGAGAAGAGCAAATTCGAATGGTGTGGGGGAATTAGGGGGCCAAACGTGTATTTATAAGGGGGGAAGGAGATTTCAAAAAAATTGAAGGGAGATTTGAGAAGATATGGAGAGAATTTGAGAGAAGAGTGAGTTTTTGAGTAAGATATGGGATTAATTTGAGAGGGATTTGAAGAATGATTTTGATTTTTGAAGATTTGAAGGTGAATGATGAAAGGTTAAGATGTATTTATGTAGAAAAGTATGGGCAAGAAAAGGAAAATTTAAAAAAAAAATTTGATTGAAAATCAAAATCGTGGTCCCCCCCACCTTTCTGGCGTTAAACGCCCAGAATGGCACCTATTCTGGCGTTTAACGCCCATTTGTTGCCCCTTTTGGGCGTTTAACGCCCAGCCAGGTACCTTGGATGGCGTTAAACGCCAGAATTCCTTTGTCACTGGGCGTTTTGCTAAACGCCCAGGATGCTGCACACCTGGCATTAAACGCCCAGAATGGTGCCCATTCTGGCGTTTAACGCCCAAAATG
>NC_029775.3:45322131-45322443 GCF_000817695.3 Arachis duranensis | reverse complement strand
GGAGCTGAATGAGTCTCCATATACTGAGAAGTCATCCATGAAGACTTCCAGGAATTTCTCCACCATATCAGAGAAGATGGATAACATGCATCTCTGAAAGGTTGCAGGAGCATTACACAGACCAAAAGGCATCCTCCTATAGGCAAAAACGCCAGAAGGACAAGTAAATGCTGTTTTCTCCTGGTCCTGAGGATCTACTGCAATTTGGTTGTAGCCTGAATAGCCATCCAAAAAGCAGTAATAATCATGACCAGCTAGTCTTTCTAGCATTTGGTCTATGAATGGTAAAGGAAAATGATCCTTTCTGGTGGT
>NC_029775.3:45321364-45321934 GCF_000817695.3 Arachis duranensis | reverse complement strand
AATAATCCCAGCCTCTAGTAATTTAGTGACCTCTTTCTGCACCACCTCCTTCATGGTTGGATTTAGCCTCCTTTGTGGTTGAACCACTGGTTTGGCATTATCCTCCAACAGGATCTTGTGCATGCATCTAGCTGGGCTAATGCAATTAAGATCACTTATGGACCACCCAAGAGCTGTCTTGTGTGTCCTTAGCACTTGAATCAGTGCTTCCTCTTCCTGTGGATTTGAACCTCACAGCTTTATAGTTTGCAATATCTGCAAACCATGGAGCTTCCTGAATGGCAAAGAGTTGCTCATCTGGGAAGGTTTCAGAGATCTCAGTAGAAGGGAGGGACGCCCCAGCTACTGGTTCTATTCGGGATAGATGATCAGCTACTTGGTTCTCTGTCCCTTTTCTGTCTCTTATTTCTATATCAAACTCTTGCAGAAGCAACACCTATCTTATAAGTCTGGGCTTTGAATCCTGCTTTCTGAGTAAGTATTTAAGATCAGCATGGTCAGTGTACACAACCACTTTGGATCCCACTAGATAGGATCTAAACTTGTCAATGGCATAGACCACTACAAGTA
>NC_029775.3:45300740-45321264 GCF_000817695.3 Arachis duranensis | reverse complement strand
AACCAAAGGAAGTCTCAAAACGCTAGCTAAAAAGTTGTTATTCAAAAAACAGCTAAAAAGCATAAAAGCGGAACAAAAAGTAAAAAACGCGAACACCACATAAATAAAGCTAAAAAGTTACTACAAGTAGCTAAAAAGCAAGAAGGTGTCCAAAAGCGTTCACAGTAACCATCCAGAAACAAAAAGAGCCCACAGGTCGGGCAAAACACCTAAAGATTACAGAGGATCAAGATCCTTTCCGGACTCCACATCAACAGAAGGCTGCGGGGCAAACATAGAAATCGGGACTGCATCGACGGCAACGTCACCCGGGTTTGAAACCCCCACGCCAGATCCATCCCCGGCCAAAGAGGAAGTCGGGTTCTCAACAGGAACTTCGGGGTCGGACGCCGGAACCTCATCCTCGTTTGGAGCAGGAACAATCTTTCCCTCCACAACGACGTTATCCGTACTGAACAAGCTCAGATCTAGGTCGGGAGCAAGAACCCGGACCTGAGCCTTCAGATTTTCAAACATGGCATCCATACCCTTGGCCACATGACATTCCAGCTCATAAAACTTGTCCTGCGCAGACTGCAGCTCCTCCTTTGTCTCCACAAGTTCGGCATATAGCCGAGTATAATTCTCTGTAGCCGCCTTCGCCATCTCCTCAGACGTCTTCGCTGCCGCCACAGCCGCGGTAGCTTTAGCTTTCTCTTTCTCCAAAGAGGCCTCCAGCTCAGTAATCCTGGCAGCCTTCAGTTGACTAATCTTATCAAGCTCGGACTGAGTCTTCTCAAGCCGGGAGCTGGTCGCCCCAAGAGGGGATTTCCTGAACTCCCGGGCAATAGCGGCATGCAGACTAGCCATCCGGACACAGCTCCGCGCCATATACTGAAAATGATGCTCCATAGACACATCATCAGTAGAAATAAACGTCTGAGGGAGGATATGCTGCTCAATCCAACCAAGAGCATCAAAGTCCTTATCATTGAAACCGGCAAGCTCTTGAGAGGTCTTCTGCTTCTTAGGAGGAGGACCCGAAAACGGAGGAGGAGAAGAAGTAGCAGGCCCAGAGGTCGGAGGATCCTGACTTATAGCTCGGAACTGGGGAGTCGGAATAGTCTTCGACCGAGTCTGAAGGAACTTCATGGAATCCGCCTGAGAAGACATCTCTGCAAGAAATAAAGAAAGGGATTACCACAACAGAAATTCCACCAAAAACAAACAAAACCAAAGTACTAAAAAAAGACGAATCTCGGAAGAGGTCGGGAACTACCTAACTCGGAACGGAGAAGGCTTGGATCTCCCAACATTTTCTTCGTGTCCAAGTGAGGTGCCCGACCCCATAAACTGCTCACCACACCCACAAAAGCCTGCTCCACCTCATCTAGACTCTCAAAAGTATACTTAGCAGACACTATATTCTCCTGCCAACAAAGAGGAAAAGAAGGCTCCCCACTCTCATCCAGAAAGAAAGGTCGGACGTCCCCAGTAGCCCGGACCTTGAAGTAATAGTTCTTAAAATCGTGAAAAGACTCATCATACAGGGTACAGAACTTCCTCCCCAGGTTAGCCCTAAAAGAGACCCAAGACACCTTCCCCCCACCCGAACCCGGCCTCGTTAACACAAACAAATAGGAAAAAAGAGAAATAGAGGGAGAGACACCCAAAAACTGACACAAAAGTTGGAACAGCTTTAAAAATGCCCAGGAATTTGGATGGAGCTGCGTAGGGGCAAGGTTACAAGACCACAACACCTCGGACTCCAGGTCGGTAAAAGGAAGTCGGACACCCAGCTTAGAGAAAAAACAATCATAAGCATAAAAGAAGAGCTTCTCGGAACTATCTAAAGGCGGGAAGCACACTCTCTCCTCGGAATCCGGGGCTACTAACTCATAATCCCTCTCAGACTCTCTATCTTCACATATGCTACATTGCCTACGAAACCTAGCTAAATATTCAGAATCTACCACAGAAGGGACTCTTAAAGGAACAGGATCTACCCAACCAAGACCACTCGGAATCTTGGTCAACATCGCTTGAAGAACCTTTCGAGACATAAAAATCTTGCCTACAAAGAAGAATACAACAGCAAAAGCAAAAATCACATAAAGGCAGACAGCAAAAACCCATTCAGCAAAAGCGAGAAAACAAAGTTCTTTTAGAAGAAAATGCAGCAACCCGAAAACAAAATACCAAGAGAAAAGAGCCCCCCCCCACATACAAACAACCAAAGCAATGGCGGCGCCTCTTTTCGGGGCAACCCAAACATAGAAGAAAAAGAAACAAAAGCATATGTGCGCAAAGAAAATGAAGACGAGAACAAACCTGGAAGAAAGAAAGAAGACGACGAGCTCCGATGCAAGGAAGAACGAAAACGGCGGCGCAGAGGAAACCCCGGAAAAAAACGCACAGAAAGAATCGGACAAGAAGAACAAAGAAGGAGCGGCGCTCGAAGGAGAAGTGGCGAAAACTCAGAAAACGGAAAAGGGAACAGAATAAACGAAGAAAATGAGGAAAGGGGCAAATAAATAAAGCCTTCATAGAGCCCGAACGGAAATCGAGGAGAAACGGTAAAAAGCAATAAATGCTGAAGCGGCCATTTTCGAATTTTGAAAAAACTACTATGCCCGAGCTCGACCTCTCAAAAAGGACGAACTCGGGCAGGGGCACTATTCATACCCTGACCGAGCTCCCCAAACTCGGTAAGTTCATAGAAGGTCCGACCTCATCCCAAGGCCCACGCCTGAGGTCGGACCTCGGACAAATAAGCTAAGAAGGCCCATCAAAAGGAACGAAAGCCCAAAACCTAAAGGCCGAAAAGGCCTAGGAAAGGCGGTTCCACAAAGATGGAGATAAAACTCCCAAAAAGATAAGATAAGATAAGAATATCTTATCCAGGGAAGATCACGACCAACTACTATAAATACACTGGAGCACCCAGGTATAACTCATACTCTAATTCTACTCAATATCTGCTTGGACCCATGCTAACTTAAGCATCGGATTGTCATTGCAGGTACAACCACCAACCACTCCACATATCAAGCTCGGGTCCCTGACCCCCACCTCGGGCCTCACCAAGACGTCCGAGCTACTCGTTTCAGGTAACCCCCGGAACACTTGCCGAGGGAAATTTGTTGAGAGACAAGTTTTCATGAATCAAGTTTATGGCGCCGTTGCCGGGGATTGATTTTGTATCGACAATGATTAAATTAGAAGATAACTAGATTGAGCAATTTCCTTTTTGTTTTGTTTATTTCATTCTGTCATTTACTTCCAATCTCAGCCATTTTTTTTATTATTTCCTTTTATTTTATTTCCTTAGTTGTTTACATTTCTGTTCAACTAATCTACTAACTGTTTGATAAATTGTGTCACTTACACTAACAGCAATCTTAACAAGAGTGATTTCTTCACTTTTTCTCTTGCTTGTGTAATTTGTTGATTGTATGACTGGTAGAAGAAGAGGAGCTTCAACCTCCTTTGAATCTGAACCTGAGAGGACCTTCCTTAGATTAAGGAGGGAACAAGAGGGAAGAAGGTTGTTGGTGCAGAGGAAGAAGAAGAAAACTTAAAAATAGATATGGAGGAGAACATAGAGAACCACCATGAGGAGGAAACCCATAACCATGCAGAGAAGGTGCAGCAAACCATGCTGGGCAGGAGAGAAGAGTTCTAGGCTCTTACATTAATCCAAACTCAGGAAATTGTGGGAGTAGCATCCAAAAACCAACCATACATGCCAATAACTTTGAATTGAAACCTCAACTCATCACCCTTGTTCAGAACAACTGCTCATTTGGAGGAGGTGCCCAAGAAGACCCTAATCAACACTTAACCACTTTCCTAAGAATATGTGACACTGTGAAGTCTAATGGTGTTCATCCTGACACCTATAGATTGCTATTGTTCCCCTTCTCTCTTAAGGACAAAGCATCTAAATGGCTAGAATCCTTTCCAAGGGAGAGTCTGACAACTTGGGATGACGTGGTAAACAAGTTCTTGGCGAGATTCTATCCTCCTCAAAGAGTTAATAGATTGAGGGTTGAGGTTCAGACATTCAAGCAACAAGATGGTAAGACTCTCTATGAAGCATGGGAGAGGTACAAGGACTTGAAAAGAAAGTACCCACCAGACATGTTCAATGAATGGGTGCAGCTACAGAACTTTTATGAAGGCTTGTCTTACGAATCAAAGAAGGCAATGGATCACTCTTCAAGGGGGTCTCTCAACAAGAAGAAAACCATTAAAGAGGCCATAGACATCATAGAAACTATGGCCAACAATGAGTTTTTCTATGCATCTAACCGGAGCAACAACCGAGGAGTAATGGAGCTAAATCATATGGATGCACTGCTGGCTCAAAACAAGATGATTACCAAGCAACTGGCTGACCTTACCGAGCAGATGGAGAGGAATCAAGTTACAGCAATCACCACCCTAGTACCAGCTCAAGAAGGAGTGAACACAGAGGAAGGAGGTGATTGGGAACAAGCAAACTATGTTGGAAATTCATTCAAACAGCCTCATGATCCATACTCTAAGAGTTACAATCCTGGTTGGAAGAACCACCCAAACATTGGGTGGGGAAACCAGCAAGATCAAGGCCAAGATCAGAGGCATCACAATCCCAACCAAAACAATAATGCAGCTTATCAACAAAGGTCATATCAGCACTCACCCAACAATTCTTCTCAACATCCATATCAGACCCAAAACAACCATTATCAACCTTCCAAACTCAACTCACCATCATCATGTGAAGATAGACTCTCCAGGATTGAGACTCCGCTTGAAGGCATATGCAAGGAAGTCCAAGACAATAGAGTGTTCAAGGATGAAGTACGAGCCAATATAAAGAATCAGGGAGACACCTTCAAGAGGCTCGAATCTCAAATAGGATATTTCTCTCAGAAGATCCTTAAGCCAACTGATGGCTTCCCAAGTGATATTGAGAAAAATCCTAGAGGAGAGACAAAGAAAGTGAGATGGGAAGAATGCAAGGTGATTGATAAACCACTATTTTATGGTTTATCTTGTGCTTAATTGAGTGGATTTTATCAACTCTTTACCCACTTATTCATACTATTTTCATGTTTTACAATTCCTTCCCAGAATTTGTTCTATGATTGAAAACATGCTTCTTTGGCTTTTATTTTCTTTTATTTAATCCTCTCTTATTACCATTAGATGCCTTGATATGTGTGTTAAGTGATTTCAGGGATTACAGGGCAAGAATGGCTTAGAGGATGGAAAGGAAGCATGCAAAAGTGGAAGGAATACAAGAAGTTGAAGAAACTGCAAAGCTATCAGCCTGACCCTCTCGCACTAAATCGACCATAACTTGAGCTACAGAGGTTCAAATGATGAGGTTCCATTTGCGTTAGAAAGCTAACGTCCGGGGCTTCGATTTGATATATAATTTGCCATAGTGGCCGTACAGATAGGCGATGCGAATGCATCATCCATGCGGACGCATCGCATCTGCGAAAATCAGCATGGCAGATTTCGCAAATAGGGAATCCTGGGCTATTTCCGGCCCAGTTTCAAGCCCAAAAAACACAGATTAAAGGCTGCCCAAATGCAAAATAAAGCAATGCACATGGGACAAAATTCAAAAATAAGTTTGATACATGAGCATGTAATACAAAAGTGGGAAAATTTGGGTAGCTACGTAAAGAATTTTAAATTTTATAAAGTATGTATATGTTAGGTGAGATCTTAGACTAATCAAGGATTCACTCTGTTAGCTCACTTAGCCTTATATGTACATTTTTACCTTTACCTCAGCCCCATTACAACCCTGAAAAGACCTCGTGATGTTTGCATTGATATACTAAATATTTGTTGATTGGTTAGATGAAGAACAAAGTTTAGAAAGCATGATTTGAAAAGATTAGAGTGAAGTACCCTATACACTTGAGAGATTAGAGTGATATACACTACCAGTGAGGGTTCAGTGCTTAATTATATGTTCCCTGCTTTCATGAGCTATCTTCTTACAAGTTTACTTGTCTTTATTTTATATGATTTGAATTAGTGAAATCTGATTTATGTTTGTCTTGGAGAACTTATTTATTTTTAACCAAGTAGGTAGAAACATTTTTGCATGTAGTTGCATTCATATAGATAAGTTGCATTTCATACATCTTACCATTCCTCTTCATCTTTATAGTTCCTCTTGAGTTTAGCATGAGGACACACTATTGTTTAAGTGTGGGGAGGTTGATAAACCACTATTTTATGGTTTATCTTGTGCTTAATTGAGTGGATTTTATCAACTCTTTACCCACTTATTCATACTATTTGCATGTTTTACAATTCCTTCCCAGAATTTGTTCAATCATTGAAAACATGCTTCTTTGGCTTTTATTTTCTTTTATTTAATCCTCTCTTATTACCATTAGATGTCTTGATATGTGTGTTAAGTGATTTCAGGGATTACAGGGCAAGAATGGCATAGAGGATGGAAAGGAAGCATGCAAAAGTGGAAGGAATACAAGAAGTTGAAGAAACTGCAAAGCTGTCAGCCTGACCCTCTCGCACTAAAACGACCATAACTTGAGATACAGAGGTCCAAATGACGCGGTTTCACTTGCGTTGGAAAGCTAACGTCTGGGGCTTCGATTTGATATATAATTTGGCATAGTGGCCATACAGATAGGCAATGCGAACGCGTCATTCACGCGGACGCGTCGCATCTGCGAAAATCAGCGTGGCAGATTTCGCAAACAGCGAATCCTGGGCTATTTCCGGCCCAGTTTCAAGCCCAGAAAATACAGATTAAAGGTTGCAAAGTGGAGGAATGAAGGGGACTTCAGATCATGCTCTCATAATTCATAATTTTAGTTTTAGATGTAGTTTTTAGAGAGAGAGGCTCTCTCCTCTCTCTTAGGATTTAGGATTAGGATTTTTAGAAATTAGGAATTTATCTCATCTTCATATCTGGTTCAATATTCCTTTTACTATTTATTTTCTCTTCTATTTTTGTTTACTCTGAAGATTTTAATTGTGTTTGATTTATGTTGCCCAATTGGCTTATGGATATTGTCCGTGTCAGAATTGACATTTTCATTCAATATAATTTGAGGTATTCCAGATAATTATAATTTCAGTTTAGCTTTTTATATTTTTGGCTTTGGTTGATTAATTGGTAACTCTTGAGTTATCAAACTTATTGTTGACTGGAAATTGGAATTCTTCAAGAATTAATTCGAGATCCAATAACTCTAACTTTTCCCAAGGAAAGACTGGACTTGAGGATTCGAATTAATTCATTTACTTAACTTACCTTCATAGTTAGAGGATAACAAAGTAGGGAAAAATCCAATTCTCATCACAATTGATAAGGATAACTAGGATAGGACTTCTAATTTCTCATACCTTACCAAGAGTTTATTTTACAGCTATTATTATTTTATTTTACTTGTCATTCAACTAACTTTTTACCTTAATCCAAAACCCCAAAATACACTTTTTCATAACCAACAATTAGAACATACCTCCCTATAATTCCTTGAGAAGACGACCCGAGGTTTAAATACTCGGTTATCAATTTATTTAGGGGTTTGTTACTTGTGACAACCAAAACGTTTGTACGAAGGGATTTCTGTTGGTTCAGAATCTATACTTACAACGCAACTTTATAAAATTTTTTACTAGCAAAAATCCTAACGTCAATGATCACTGTAAGAGATGAAGAGAGTTTGGAAGCAGTGAACAAGCCATTAGAGCACTCTCAAGGTGTTCCAAAAGAGAAACAAGAAGAGAGGGACCAAGAAACTGATTCCACACAAAGACAGGAGCTAAAGGAGAAGGAGGTTCTGAACCCATATGCACCCAAGGCACCTTTTCCCCAGAGACTCAAGGGTGGTGCAAAGGAAAAATCATACTCGAGGTTCCTAGACATCTTTGCATCTCTCCATGTAAACATATCATTCATCGAGGCTCTCCAACAGATGCCCTCATATATCAAGTGCGTGAAGGAGCTGTTAACCAAGAAGAATCCTCTGAAGGGTGGACAAACTATAGTGATGAATAAAGAGTGCAGTGCCCTCAATCAAAAGGATCTGCCTACAAAAAAGAAAGACCTAGGGATTTTTCACATCCCTTGTGCTATAGGAGAAACAATGATTGATAGGGGACTTTGTAATCTGGGAGCAAGGAACAACTTAATGCCTCTATCCCTCATGAAGAAGCTACAAATTAATGAGCTAACACCCACAGATTTGATCCTTCAACTAGATGACAAAACTCAAAAACAAGCAATAGGAGTGGTCGAAAATGTGCTGGTAAAGGTGGGAATTACTTCATCCCCATAGACTTTGTTGTCCTTGAAATGGAAGAGAGCCATCTCTGTCCAATCATCATGCGAAGACCATTCTTAGCCACAATCAGAGCACTCATACATGTTGAGTGAGGGGAGTTAATACTGAGGATACACAATGAACAACTCACCTTTCACGTCTTTAGACCCTTACAAGAACCAGAGCAAGAAAATAAGGAACTAAGGGATGATCACAATAAGACACTCCTGGAAGAAACAAGCAGAGAGGCACAAAAAAGACACCTGAAAACCCCTTCGGTGGAAAAGCAAGACAGTCAGATGGTACAATAGCCAAGGAAGACCCAGGATGAGCTGAACCAACACAAGCTACATGGAACCAGCAACGAGATTTCCCTTAGAAAAGAAGCCACGAGGAGTGAGGCATCACCAGAAGAAGGGAGGAAAAAGATCCCTACAGATGACTTCTCTCCAGGAGATACAGTGATATCTGTTCATCACTCGCTAATTCCACCTCATCTCCCTACCATTCCATCTCAGTTACTACAAGTATATACCATCCATATAATCTTCTCACTGGAACATGTGGAGATTCTCAAAGAAGCCACTGGAGACAGATTTACTGTGAGAGGGGAAGACTTGAGGCATTACCAACCACCCTGACAAAGGCCAACCGTCAAGCTAATGACATTAAAGAAGTGCTTCATGGGAGGCAACCCATGTTTTATATCCTTTCCTTAATTTTGTTTATGTCTTTTTACAGTAGTTAATAAAGCAAGGCTCATGAATTTCAACTCAATTTTGACAAACATTTAAGTCAATCCTTGTGTGTAACATATAGTGAACAACAAATTTGGTGTTCAAGGCACACTAAGAAGGATATATACACAAATCACATCATGCCTATCTTAGGAGCCTTTATCAACTCGTTTTGCACTACATGGTCATAAACTAAGTTTGGTGTTGCTAATATTGCATATATGAATCCTAGAAAGTCCATTGGTTTAAATTCATGAGTAGCACTTAGTTGGTTCATAAAAAAAACTTTTAAAAAGTAGTTATTTCCACCTTCTAATTTTTGCCGCCACAATTCAAACTAACTTTTGTTTTATCATGCATAGGAAACGAAGGAAGGATTGGATGGAGTTGATGGGACAAACCAAGGAGAGGGGTTCGGCCACTTCACAAGGAAATTAGACACATGTCTTCGAGAAGAGTGCCTTGGGAAGTGTTGCCATGCAACACTGGAAAGAGGTCATCCTTGGAGACCGAGCCAACCACACCATAAAAGTGGTGATCCTTGTGCCCATCCCATTTCAAACCCCAACCGTCCATTCTTAGCCCATAAGATTAATCCACACCTTACATTTACTTACCACTCTTCCATATAAGTAGATCTTATTCCATACCTTTCCACATTCTAAATCCCCTTCCTTCACACTTCTCACTCTCGGAACACACCTTCAACACTTCTTCCTCCATCAAAAGCATTCTCACTCACTCCCCTAGCTACACCTTTCAAGCTACAACCATCTATACCTATACAAATTCTGAAATCAGACATCACTCATGGCATCATCATGCTCTAAGAGGTGAAAGAGCAAGGAACCGGTGGAGAGCATTCCTTTTGATGAAGGAAGATTCAAAACCGCATTCCATGAGTTCTAATTTGGATGGGTGGAACACAAGAAAATACTACCAGAGCATGCATTTCAGTTCAATGATGATGTGTGCCCAGAGATTAAAGAGAATATTGAACGAAGAAGATGGCAAGAGCTCATGAACCCAGTCACAAGATAAATACAAATCTTATCAAAGAGTTCTATGCCAATGTAGCTAGGGAGGACACTTCCAAAGCCCCCACCTTCAAAAGCTATGTAAGAGGAACTGAAGTTGATTTTAGTCCCAATGCTATAATGAAAACTCTTCAACTAAGATCAAGGCTATGTGCATCAGAGAGCGCTTGCACGCTATGTGCACGCGCATCTCCCTCTGTTTTGCACCCTGTGCGTGCGCACTCCTTTGTCTGTACGCACACATCCTTACACCCACTCTGGTGGGAGCGCTCGCATGCCCTGTGCGCATGCACCCCTACACCTTTTTGCCCTTGTGCGTGTGCACGGACCTATGTGTGCACGCACACATGATCCTTAAAAAAAAGAGAGAAGAAGTCTTATGTGCGTGCACATGCAATTGTGCGCGCGCACGCCTCTTACACACCCCTCTATCCGGAGCATTCGCACGATTCGTGCGGATGCACCCCTTCCCTTTTTACCTAGTGTGAGTACGCACACATACTTGTGCATACGCACAAGTGCTGTTTTGGGCAAAATTTTTAGTGCACTTTTCTTTGAGCCCTAACGCACTTCCACCCCCTCCACCCATCTCTTTTCTTGCTTTTTCCATGTTTTTCCTCTTCTTTTACTTAGTCTTTATTGCATTTCATTTTCATTTTAGTAGTTATATTAGTTTTAGTTTACTTGTTGCTACTTAAATAAATTGCAAGTGTTTGTTTGATGTTTGATTGGGTTGCTTGTTGATTGAATTTCATCAATGCACTTATACTTTACCTTAATTTACTAGTATCTAGTGTGTTTGATAACTCATGTTTTAATTGTACCACTAGGGCAATTATGTAAGTGCATTGAATCAAGTGATTTGAGTTGGAAATTACTTGTTCATCATGATTTTCATATTACATTCATCAAATGTCTGATACTTGTTCCTTGTTAATGCCTTGCATTTGTTTGAGTGACTCAACTTGATTCTTATCAAGCTTATCACTTTTAGTAATAAGTATCTTACCATGTGACCTTTTCTTTATTTTTCATGATGAATAAGGAGTTTTTGATTCATTATTAAATTGGTTATTGATTGTGCTATCATCTATCAATTTTGCGCTTTCACTTGCACAATTTCAATATCCAATATCAAATACTCAATTCACTTTTGTGGTTACTTAGGGTTGTTTATGCCTCCTCTCTTGCTTATTCTTTAATTGCAACCTCGGCCATCTAATTGAGAAACACATGCTTACTTTTTAATTGAGTGGATGCCGTTTTCACCGGCCGTTTTGTGTGTTCCAACTGTGCGCATAATTGGAATACACACATGGCTAATATTTTTTTCTCATACCACACCTCTATGCAAACTTCCTTAATTAAATATTTATTAGCTTCCCCCTTTACTCTTTTGTGCTTCTTGCCCTATGATTCCTAATTATACTTTATCCATTCTATTTTAGGATGAGAAATAAATGCAAGGAGCCGAGAGAGGAGGAGGATGCCGAAGAGGGAGATGCCAAGAATGCATTGAACTTAGCAATTTCCATGCAACCCGAGCCCCCACATCTGTCAACTGAAGGTGGAGCTCTTGAGAGACACCCCTCAGGATTGTGTTCGTGTAGGAAGAACCGTGCAACGCTTAAGCGTGGGGGAGGATTCACCATTTTTGGGGCATAAATTTCTTTTTCAAACACTTTGCACTTTATTCTTTGTTTTCTTTTATTATGTCTCTTGTAGATATTTGGAGTGTTTTTTATTGTTGCATTGCATTTTCTTCTAGTACATATATCTTAGTTTAGTCATAGTTTATATCTATTGCATTTTGCATCTTTTGCATGATATATAGCTTATAGATAGAAGTTGTGATTGGATGATGTGAATAGTATGGCACCTAGTTCAATTTCGTCCTAATTGTTCATGTTAATTTTTGCTTGTTGAAAATTAGGAGAGAACTGGAAAAAATTTTGAAAATTGCATCCATCACATACATACATACATATAGGAAATAATTTTGGTGAAAAACAATAATGATTTCAAAGAATTATGTATCAAAGGCGTTCTATTGAATTGATTTAGAAAAAAATTGTTTTTAAAACTTGCTTGAATGATTTTATGGAACATAGAAGAGAGAAGGAACAAAATACCTTGTAAGTTCTTGAGCTTGAATGAGTGGTTACACACTATAACCACAAATTTTGTTTATTGTGTGCTATGCTCCTTCTATGATTGTAATCTTGGTTTTGCTCGATTCTTTATTTCCAATATTTGATGTTGTGATTGCATTTAGCATGATTGAGGCCATCTTTGAATTAAACTCAATCACCCATACGAACCTACCCTTGCATCTACCTTTGTTAACCCCTTTTGAGCCTCTTAATCCCTTTTGTTCTAATTGTTAGCACATTACAACCTTAACCATGAATCACCTTGAATTGCATCTTTGATTAGCTTAAGTTGAAGGTGTGTGTTTCATTTAAGTGTGGGGGATGTTATGGGAAACATTGGTAGTGAATGAAAAAGTTTATTTTGGGTATTTTATTGAAAATTTTGGAAAATTGGGGTAAATTCATGTATCAATTTACTTTAACCATATGCATTTGTCATAGAAAAAAAAAGAAAAAAGAAAAAAATATATGTAATAAGATGGGACAAAAGTCATCCCAAAGAAAAGAAAAAAATGAATAAGAAATGCATTTATGGACTTGTATGAAAAAGATGCATGAATGTGTATAAAAAGTGTGATTATTGGGAAGTTAGGTTGCATATTTTGTTATTTGGTGGATGTTGGTTGAGTTGGACCCTTGAGCTAATCAAAGATCCAATTCCTTAGTCCACTTAGCCATATTTATCATACCTTATCCCTAACCCCATTACAACCCTCTAAAGACCTCATGATACTTGCACTCAAGCATCACATATTTGTCGATTGTTAGATGAAAAGCAAAACCTTGAAAGCATGATTAGGAGGAGACTTGAGTGAATTGACCCTAAACACCGAGCGATTAGAATGTATATACACCTAGTAAGGGTTCGATCACTCAACTCTATGTTTCCATACTTCTTATCATGTATTCTTGTAAGTTGCTTCATTTTGATGAGTAAATCAATTCTTTAGATTTTGAGTGCATTGGATTATTTCCTTGCTTAGCCCTATATGTCTATATACTTGCTTGGGAATTTGATTGTTTGTTTTCACCAATTTAATAGGATACTATAGTATATATAGTTATATATAGTATATACATACTTGCATGCATATAGATAGCTGCATTCAATAAGTTGTTTCCCTTTGATCATTCTCCTTGTTTGGTTTAGCATGAGGACATGCTATTGATTAAGTGTGGGGGAATTGATGATTCCATATTTTATGAGATATTTTGGCCTAATTTGAGTGGATTTCATCACCTAAACCTACACTTAAACACCAAAATAACATACTTTTGTGTTTGATCACTAAATCGAACCTAAATGTGGAAACATGCATTTTTGTGCTTAAATTGAGCAATTTAATCACACTTTCATTCCATTTGATGTCGTTATATGTTTGTTGAGTGATTTCAAGTCATTTAGGCAATAATGGATGGCCAAATGTGGAAGAAAGCATGTACAAGGGAGAAAACATGAAGAAAACAAGGAAAGTACACACAACGAAGTGTGCGTGCATACAAGCAAGTATTTCTATGTGTGCGTACGCAAAAGCACCTGTGCGTACGCACAGGTCATCTTTCAGCCAAGTGTGCGGACGCACACGTCTGTGCATCTGCACAAGTCCCTGCACGTGATTGCATTAATGAAACCTGTGCTGCGCGGATTTGGAGGCCTCTTGGCCCCTTTTAGAAGGCTTGAAGGCTGAATTTGGATGCTATATGAAGGGAAATTCAACACATTTGAAGGCATGAGGACTTAGACATAATTTTCCATTATTTTACATAGTAGGAGTAGGAGTAGTGTAGATTAGGGAATTCTTTCTTAGGGTTTAGTTAGGGTTTGTAGCATTTTATACTTCAAGTCTTGTTTTTGGATTTTGCAATTTACATTGTAAGTATTTCTTTAATTGTCTCTTTCAATTACATTACTTGTTCTACACTTTCTTATATTTCCATTTCTCTTGTCAATATTTACTTTGCCTTGCAATTTTGGATTTCTGGTTGTTTAATTTGATGTTGATGACTTTTATATGTTTGTTGAGTTGCTTTTATTGCTTTGATCATTTATGGTTCATAGCTTTCATTAATTTACCAATTTTGTCATGTTTTATGATTATGCCCATTAGGTGTTTGATAAAATGCCAATCTTAGTTTTGGGGTAATTTCTACCCCTTGACTTGGGAAAAATGAGTCTATGGATTACTTGTGCCATAATGTCCAACATTTAGTGACAATTCTTGGGTTGTTAGTTGTTATTGTTTCCACTAACACTAGCTTTTTACTAAGGTAATTAGTAAGTTAGCTAGGACTTGTGGATTGATAACAATTATGCTCACTTAACTTACTCTCCGATGTTAAGGGTTGACTTAGTGAGATTAATCGATCATAATTATCATAGTTGTGGTTATGGCAAGGAAGGGATTCCATAACTCATCCCAAGTCAAGGTTGCATTTATGTTTTGAACTACCTTTCCATCACTTTATAGTCTTACTTGTCCATATTATATACATAGTTCTTTTATTCCTTTATTAGTTTATTAATTGCAATTTTGCCTTGGTCTCTAATTCCTTTATTGCTTACTTCTTCATTGAAAACACCCCTTTGCTTCTCACAACCAAAATTGTACACTTGTTGTCACTAGT
The DNA here is from genome assembly GCF_000817695.3 of Arachis duranensis. Lineage (NCBI taxonomy): Eukaryota > Viridiplantae > Streptophyta > Magnoliopsida > Fabales > Fabaceae > Arachis > Arachis duranensis. Next base: position 45,306,421 of record NC_029775.3, on the reverse strand, counting down.
TCCTAGGGAGAACGACCCGGGAGTCCAAATACTCTCGGTTTATATTTGTTTTGAATTATGACATCTTTAGGATTATAATTTGATTGATGATCAATTATTGGGCTTGGACTATACTTGCAATGTCAATCCTATTTTTTAGTGTGAAAATCCAAACCCATGCTCTTGGTCTTTTATCAAAAAATTGGCACCATTGCCGGGGAACTAGCGTCATGAGTGCTATATTTTGGTTGTTGTAAATATGTCCATAGTGTGAATAGATACTTTTTGTATTGTTTGCTTGTTTTTGCTATTATTTAGGATTTTTGTTTCTCTTGTAATTGATGTTTTTAGTTTTTATTTCCTATTTTCTTTATGAGTTATCACCCTCTTGGTTTGGAGTTTGGTTGTGATCATTTTGTAGGGATTGATAACTTTTATTTTGGATTGCATCATAGGTTTGGAGCATCAATTTTGGGAGGAGCAACCTCCTCCATATTACAATGAACCATCTCCTCCCTAACATGCATACCCAAACCAAGGATATAGTGGATTTCACTATGACTATACACCTCCACCACCATATACCTATGACCCATACCCCCAACATAACCCTCAATTACCACATTTTCAAACATCACACCACTACCAACAACCACATCCATACATACCACCTCAAGATACTCATCAACATGAACTACCTCCCACATATACAACCTTCCTCCCAAACAATGAACCTCATTCTTCACCCCAATGTGAAGTTTTCCCACCCTTGACCCAAGACCATCAAGACCTTCAAGCCTTTATCCAAGAGCAAGAAGGATTCTGAAGAACTCAAGGGCAATTCATAGTCACCATAGCCTAAGTGGTAAACCGCCTAGTCCTCTACGCTCATCCGATCAAGGCATTCCTCTTGAGGAATGTGGAGGGTCATCTAAAGCTTGTAGTGAAGAGGAGAGCATGGAGCCACAAGGGAAAGAAGAAGAGTTAGAGAATGACAAGCAACAAGAGGAAGACAGGGTAGTATGTGAACCGGAGGAGAGAAAGGAAGATATGAGGGAGATTGATCAAGAGGAGGAAGAAAACTACACTAAAACATGATAAAACCCAAACCTAATTGCCCCCATTCATTCCTCTTCAATTTAGCTTGAAAAAGCTTCAGAAATGAGTTTGATTGGGTTTTGGGGCCCAGAAATTTCCCCCAACGATTTTCATTCAATGAGGTCACGTGCAAGGACCTGTGCGGACACACAGATGTGTGCGTCTGCACACATGTTGAATCCTGACTTGTGCGTATGCACAAATACCTGTGCGTACGCATACTTAGACTTATGTCCACTATAGCAAATTGCATATCATTTTGAAGCCCTGGACATTAGCTTTCCAATGCCGCTGGAACAGCCTTATTTAGACCTTTGTAGCTTAAGTTATGACCATTTTAGTACTGAGAGGTCAGGATGGACAGCTTTCTAAATCATTCCTTTCTTGAATTCTTTCACTTTGTATGCTTTCCTTCCACTTTCTCAAGGCATTCTTGCCTTCAAAACCTTGAATCACTCAAACAGATATCAAGGCATCGAGTGGGAGAAAAGTGAATTAAAATTGGCAATTTAAGCATGAAAACCATGTTTTTCACAATTAAGCACAATTAAGAAAGAATTCACAAAAGCATGCTATTTCGATGGATAACTGCAAGAAAAGTCAATGAAATCTACCTAATTAAAGCAAATAAATATCATAAAATGTGGATTCATCACATCCCCACACTTAAATAATAGCATATCCTCATGGTATACCAAAGGAACATGAGAAGGGGAATTAACATTTATTCAAAGCAAGGAAACTACCTCTATGTAATCTACCTATATGAATGCAACCACTTAGTCAAAATAAATCAATTTCCAAGAATACATATATATACACATAGGGGCTAATGCAATTCAAATCCATAGTTGACTTGAGTTATTGGAAAGAGTTAATAACTTGCAAGATAAGCAATAATATAAGGTGGAATCATAGAATTCGAGCAATCGAACCCCTCACCGGATGTGTTTACACTCTAATCGCTCAAGTGTTTAGGGTTGGTTCACTCAATTCTCTTATACTCATGCTTTCTAAGATTTGTTCCTCATCTAACAATCAGCAATCATTTGATGTTTGCATACAAGTATCATGAGGACTTTCCATGGTTGTAATGGCGCTAGGGCAAAGGTGAGGTTATATATGGTCAAGTGAGCTTAATATTTGCATCTTTGATTAGCCTAAGCTCTCACCTAACCTTCATAATAACCTATACAATTTAAACCAAACCTAGCTACCCATTCCTCACTTTTTCACATACTCATGCATCCTTTTCAATTCACTTCTCATATGCATTGTTCTTGTTATTCTACTTTGGGGTATTTTGTCCCATTTTTATTACTTTCTTTTACTCTTTTTCATTCTTTTTTTTAAACTATAATATATACAAAAAGTGTCAATGCACATGGTTTAAGCAATTCTTGCATGAATATGTAACCAATTCCCGAGATTTTTCACAAGTATAAAAAACCACTTTTACCTCAACCAAAGTTTCAAAACTTCCCCACACTTAGATGATACACTCTCAATAGCCTAAGCTAATCAAAGATCTAAATAAAGGTCATTTATTGTTTTCCGCTTTAAGGCTAATAATGTGCTAAAATTAAGAACAAGAGGCGATTAATCATAAGCTCAAAGTTTGTTAACAAGGGAAGATAAAAGGGTAAGCTTTTTGGGTAAGTGAGCTAAATGAAAAGATGGCCTCAATCATGTAAATGCATATATACATCAAACAATGGACATAAAGAATCAAACAAATCCAAGATTGCAATCATAAAAAAAGAATAATACACATAAGAATGAAAATAGTGGTTATATGATGCAACCACACAATGAGGCTCAAAATTCACATGCTTATGTGTTCTTATCTCAAAACCATGTTCCATAATATATAAATCATGAAAATTTTAAAAGATTTCAACTCAAATCAATTAGGATATCAATGCCCTATCAAGAATATTTTTCTTGAAAAATTTCATAAAATTAACTAAGCTTATTATATATGTTTGCAAGGAAATGCAATAAACAAAGAAAAGATGCAATTAAAGCTCTAAAATATGTACAACTAAGAAAGATAAAAGGTGAGAGTGTTCGGGATTAGAGTATGTTACCTAAGGCTTGCATGGTCCTCTGTGCAATCAAAGGTGAGCAAGGGGGTATGGTGACTTCGGATTGCCACCTTCAGTGGTGGATCAATCGGTTGCTGCGTGCTCTTCCTCCCGCTTCCCTTGTCGCTTATGGTGCATCATCCATGAAAAAATAATAGGATGATTATACAAGTAAATACAGAAACAAGATAGCAAGGAGTGTTGGAATGAGGTAGTATTTACTAGAAGGAGTGAGTGAATTAGTTTGTGACATATAGGAAGTAAGTGTGTATATTCTAAGTTGCGCGGTTTAGAACACACACACAGTAGCATGGAAAGCTAGGTCATAATTACAACAAAGAAACATGCACTTCACTCGTTCTAGTGTGCTTGAGATACTTTAAAAGACTTGTAGGTTAAGAAAAATAAACAAGCAATAAATAAGCATAAAAGTATTCAAGCAAGAATCAAGGATTTGTGAATTGTATCATGAAGCAACACCTAATTGACATAAAGTGGAAAGCATGGCAAGCATAGTCCACAAAGCTTAAAAAGCTAAAAAAATGTCATTATGTAAGCTTATGATCTAATTTCATAATTATAAAAAAGCAATCATAACAAACATCACCTAACAAAAAATGCATCAACTTCCTACAAATTTCCTAAAAATAGATAATGAAATCAAATCACATGGTGGCCAAAACATGCAATTTAGAAATCCAAAAGCATTCTTAAAGGCATTACATGAGCATTTGGTATGCGCAAAATTCAACATTAATAACTCATTACCAAGCAACAATTTATGACCTCAACAAAGATATCCAACAATGATAGCAATAACAATATCAATATTCCAGTAGCAAAATCTCAACATAGTCAAACAATCAACTCAATCATCCAACACTTAGCACCAAAACAGGAAATTGAACTAATTAACTAAAGAAATAAACAACTAACAAACAAGCAAACTAACTAACTAAAGGTGAGTGTAATGGGTGGTGAATTATAGTGGTGAATGGTGGTTAGAGGAGGGAAAGAAGATAGGAGAAGAGAAAAGAAGAGAAGAATTAGAGAGAAGAGAAGAAAAAAAGTGTAGAGGTGAGAAAACAGGAGCGTGCGTACGCATAGGTATGTGTGCATATGCACACTAAACGGGATAGGGAAGGTGTGTGCTCGCACAGAGTGTGCAAGCGCTCTGAGCAGAGAGGATCTCAAAAGGTGTGCATACGCACAATCGTGTGCGCACGCACAGAAGACCCTTTTTTTCTTTTTTTTTGAAAAAAATGAAGCGTCGAAATTGCCAGCTTTCATGCCATCTGTGCGTACGCACACAAGTCTGTGTGCATGCACAAGGCGCAAAAGCCTCAACAAGGCTTTAACAATGGTGGACGCAATAGGCTGAGCAATAGTAAGCCATATCCATCATCTTCTCAGCAACATACAGAGAATTCAGAACAAAACACTTCTAATTTAGCCAATATAGTCTCTGATCTGTCAAAGGCCACTTTCAGTTTCATGAATGAAACAAGATCCTCCATTAGAAATTTGGAGGCACAAGTGGGCCAGCTGAGTAAGAAAGTCATTGAAACTCCTCCCAGTATTCTCCCAAGCAATACAGAAGAGAATCCAAAAGGAGAGTGCAAGGCCATTGATTTAATCAAAGTGGCCGAATGCACTAGGCCTCTGAAGACTATTCTTCCGCTGAAGAAGATGAAGATGTGACTGGAGAGCAAGTTGCTCAATATTTAGGAGCTATCATGAAACTGAATGCCAAGCTGTTTGGTAATGAGACTTGGGAAAGTGAACCTACCTTGCTCATTAGTGAACTGGATACCTGGATTCAGCAAACTTTACCTCAAAAGAAACAAGATCCTGGCAAGTTTTTGATACCTTATACCATAGGCACCACGACCTTTGCAAAAGCTCTGTGTGATCTGGGGTCAGGGATAAATCTTATGCCACTCTCTGTAATGGAGAAGCTGGGGATCATTGAGGTACAACCTGCCTTGTTTTCATTACAATTGGCAGACAAGTCAGTAAGACAACCTTATGGATTAGTAGAGGACGTGTTAGTGAAGGTTGAAGGCCTTTACATCCCTGCTGATTTCATAATCTTAGACACTAGGAACGAGGAGGATGAATGCATCATCCTTGGAAGACCTTTCCTAGCCACAGCAGAAGCTGTGATAGATGTCAACAGAGGTGAGTTAGTCCTTCAATTGAATAGGGGCTACCTTGTGTTTAAGGCACATGGCCATCCCTTTGTGACAAAAGAGAGTAAGCATGAAGAGCTTCTCTCAGTTCAGAGTCAAGAAGATCCCACACAGTCAAACTCTAAGTTTGGTGTTGTGAGGCCACAACCAAACTCTAAGTTTGGTGTTAAGATCCCATATCCAAACTCTAAGTTTGGTGTTGGGACTATACAACATTGACCTGATCACCTTTGTGGCTCCATGAGAGCCACTGTCAAGCTATTGACATTAAAGAAGCGCTTGTTGGGAGGCAACCCAATTTTATTTATCTAATTTTTATTTTATT
>NC_029775.3:45297404-45300561 GCF_000817695.3 Arachis duranensis | reverse complement strand
AAGAAAAATCACACCCTGGAGGAAGGACTTACTGGCGTTTAAACGCCAGTAAGGTGCATCTGGCTGGCGTTCAACGCCAGAACAGAGCATGTTTCTAGCGCTGAACGCCAGAAACAAGCAACATCCTGGCGCTGAACGCCAGGAATGTGCCTGGAAGAGACAAGTTGGCGTTAAACGCCAGCAACAAGCATGAAACTGGCGTTCAACGCCAAAAACATGCATTACATGGGCGTTGAACGCCCAGAACGTGCACCAATGGGCGTTTGAACGCCAGAATGATGCACGAAGGCAATTTACATGCCTATATGGTGAAGGAATGGTATTTCTTTTCACCTTAGGATCTGTGGACCCTACAGGATCCCCCTCAGGATCTGTGGACCCCACAGGATCCCCACCTACCATATTCCTACCTTTTCTTTTAATCCTAATCACACTCTCCTAATCCAAATCTCATTTCACTCTTCCCCATGTCACACTTCCCAAAAAAAAAACCTTCACCAATCACCTCAATTCCTCTTTCCAATTACCCCATTCACCATTCACATCAACCCACTCTTCCCCATAAACCCCACCTACCTTCATACAATTCAAATTCATTTTCCCACCCATTCCCACCCAAATTGGCCGAACCTATACCCTCCCCTCTCCCTATAAATACCCTTCCACTCTTCTTCATTTTCACACATTACAAACCCACATTTTCCCACATAGCCGAACCAACTCTTCTCCCTCTCTTCCCTATTCTCTTCTTCTTCTTCTACTTTTCTTTTCTTTCTTGCTCGAGGGCGAGCAAAATTTTAAGCTTGGTGTGGTAAAAGCATAAGCTTTTTGTTTTTCCATTACCATCAATGGCACCTAAGGCCGGAGTATCCTCTAAAAAAGGGAAAGGGAAGACAAAAGCTTCCACCTCCGAGTCATGGGAGAAGGAGAGATTCATCTCCAAGAGCCATCAAGACCAGGATGAATTATCTCACAATGGTTCGGGGGAAATACTTAGATTTTAGTCCAGAAAATGTGAGGTTGGCGTTTCACTTGCCTATGATGCAAAGAGATGAACGCCCCTACACTAGAAGGGTCAACTTTAATCAAAGGTTGGACCAAGTCCTTACGGACATATGTATGGAAGGAGCTCAATGGAAAAGAGACTCCAAAGGCAAACCGGTTCAATTAAGAAGACTGGACCTCAAGCCTGTGGCTAGAGGATGATTGGAGTTCATCCAACGCTCCATCATCCCCACTAGCAACCGATCTGAAGTTACTGTGGATCGGGCCATCATGATTCACAGCATCATGATTGGAGAGGAAGTATAAGTTCATGAGGTTATCTCTAATGAACTCTACAAAATAGCCGACAAGTGCTCAACCATGGCACGGCTAGCCTTCCCTCACCTCATATGCCATCTATGCTACTCAGCTGGAATTATCATAGATGGAGATGTCTCCATTGAAGAAGACAAGCCCATCACCAAGAAAAGGATGGAGCAAGCAAGAGAAGCTCCTCACGGCCCTCAAGAAATGCATGAGGAAGCTCACCATCAACAAATTCCTGAGATGCCTCAAGGAATGCACTTTCCTCCCAACAACTATTGGGAGCAACTCAATACCTCTTTAGAAGATTTGAGCCATAATGTTGAACAATTAAGGGTGGAACATCATGAGCACTCCATCATTCTCCAAGAAATAAGAGAAGACCAAAGAGCAATAAGGGAGGAGCAACAAAGGCAAGGAAGGGACATAGAAGAGCTGAAGAACATCATTGGTCCTTCAAGAAGAAGACGCCACTAAAGGTGGATTCATTCCTTGTTCTTTATTTCTTTCTGTTTTCGGTTTTTAAATGTTGTGTTTATCTATGTTTTGTGTCTTTATCTCATGATCATTAGTATGTAACCATGCCTTAAAGCTATGAATAAAATCCATTAATCCTTCACCTCTCTTAAATGAAAAATGTTTTAATACAAAAGAACAAGAAGTACATGAGTTTCGAATTTATCCTTGAATTTAATTTAATTATATTGATGTGGTGACAATACTTTTTGTTTTCTGAATGAATGATTGTTGAATAGTGCATATTTTTGATCTTGTTGTTTATGAGTGTTAAAATTGTTGGTTCTTGAAAGAATGATGAACAAAGAGAAATGTTATTGATGAACTGAAAAATTCATGAATTGATTCTTGAAGCAAGAAAAAGCAGTGAAGTAAAAGCTTGCGAAGAAAAAAAAATGGCGAAAAAAAATTAGAAAGAAAAAGAAAAAGCAAGCAGAAAAAGCCAATAGCCCTTAAAACCAAAAGGCAAGGGTGGCAAGGATCCAAGGCTTTGAGCATCAATGGATAGGAGGGCCCAAGGAAACAAAATCCAGGCCTAAGCGGCTAAATCAAGTTGTCCCTAACCATGTGCTTGTGTCATGAAGGTCCAAGTGAAAAGCTTGAGACTAAGTGGTTAAAGTCGTGATCCAAAGCAAAAGAGTGTGCTTAAGAGCTCTGGACACCACTAATTAAATTAATATTCATTGGTATTCTAGAATTTATAGTATATTCTCTTCTTTTATCCTATTTGATTTTCAGTTGCTTGGGGACAAGCAACAATTTAAGTTTGGTGTTGTGATGAGCGGATAATTTATACGCTTTTTGGCATTGTTTTTATATAGTTTTTAGTAAGTTTGAGCTACTTTTAGGGATGTTTTCATTAGTTTCTATGTTAAATTCACATTTCTGGACTTTACTATGAGTTTGTGTGTTTTTCTGTGATTTCAGGTAAATTCTGACTGAAATTGTATGTTAAATTCACATTTCTGGACTTTACTATGAGTTTGTGTGTTTTTCTGTGATTTTAGGTAAATTCTGACTGAAATTGAGGGAATTGAGCAAAACTCTGAAGAAGGCTGACAAAAGGACTGCTGATGCTGTTGGAATCTGACCTCCCCGCACTCAAAATGGATTTTCTGGAGCTACAGAACTCCAATTGGCGCGCTCTCAACGGCGTTGGAAAGTAGACATCCAGAGCTTTACAGCAATATATAATAGTCCATACTTTATTCGAAGATTGACGACGTTACTTGGTGTTGAACGCCAAGTACAAGCTGCTGTCTGGAGTTAAACGCCAGAAAAACGTCATGATCCGGAGTTGAACGCCCAAAACATGTCATAACTCGAAGTTCAA
>NC_029775.3:45279155-45297242 GCF_000817695.3 Arachis duranensis | reverse complement strand
AAACATTTATCTATTGTATTAGACATCTTTTGACAGTTTAATCTCTTGAATATTCGGTCACTTGATCATGGAAAGGGCTGGCCATTCGGCCATGCCTGAACCTTTTACTTATGTATTTTCAACGGTGGAGTTTCTGCACACCATAGATTAAGGGTGTGGAGCTCTGCTGTACCTCAAGTATTAATGCAATTCTATTATCTTTTATTCAAATCTCTCCTATTCTTATTCCAAGATATTCATTCGTACCCAAGAACATGATGAATGTAATGATGAAAGTGACGATCATTATCATTCCCCCTTATGAACGCACGTGATTGACAACCACTTCCGTTCTACATGCAACCGAGCTTGAATGTGCATCTCTTAGATTCCCCAACAGAATCTTCGTGGTATAAGCTAGATAGATGGCGGCATTTATGAGGATCCGGAAAGTCTCACCTTGTCTGTGGTATTCCGAGTAGGATCCTGGGAATCCGGAAAGTCTAACCTTGTCTGTGGTATTCCGAGTAGGATTCCGGTAATGAATGACTGCCATGGAAAGGAGTAAGAAGGATTGAGTTGAAGCAGTGGGAGAACAGGCGTTCTTGAGCCATACAGTATCTCCATTCGCTTATCTGAAATTCCCACCAATGAATCTGCATAAGTATTCTATCCCTTTTATTATTTCCTTTTATTATTTGATTTTCTAAATTCCATTTGACCCTATGATTCCACTCACTAACTGAGATCTACAAGATGACCATAGCTTGCTTCATACCAACAATCTCTGTGGGATCGACCCTTACTCACGTAAGGTTTATTACTTGGACGACCCAGTACACTTGCTGGTTAGTTGAACGGAGTTGTGAGCTTCTCTAACAGTGCCTGAAACTCTTTTATCACAATTTCGTCCACCACTCCTCCATATTACATACATAGTTCTTTTATTCCTTTATTAGTTTATTAATTGTAATTTTTCCTTGTTCTCTAATCCCTTTATTGCTTACTTCTTCATTGAAAACACCCCTTTGCTTCTCACAACCAAAATTGTACACTTGTTGTCACTAGTTCTTAGGGAGAACGACCCGGGAGTCGAAATACTCTCGGTTTATATTTGCTTTGAATTGTGACATCTTTTGGATTATAATTTGATTGATGATCAATTCTTGGGCTTGGACTATACTTGCAACGTCAATCCTATTTTTTAGTGTGAAAATCCAAACCCATGCTCTTGGTTTCTTATTAGGACCAAAGATAAAAAGAGATACCAAACTTAAGGATTGACACAAGACTCAAACAAAAGACACTATTTTTGAAAATTTGAGGAAAAAGAAAGCAAGAAGATTCAAACACTAACAAGAACAAGAATAAAGACTCAAACAAAAAGATGAAGATTAAAAAGAAAACAAAGATTTTTGAAAATTTTTTTATTTTTTCGAAAAAGAAAAATAAAAGACTCAAACAAAACTAAGAACAATACCTGATTTAAGCAACAAGATAATCCATTAATTTGTTCAAACTCGAACAATCCCCAGCAACGGCGCCAAAAACTTGGTGTGCGGAATTAAACTTCGTACAACTGAACCAGCAAGTGGACAGGGTTGTCCAAGTAATACCTAAGTGAGTCAGGGTCGATCCTACGAGGATTGTTATTTGAAGCAAGCTATGGTTATCTAATAGATCTTAGTCAGGCGGATATAAAATTTGGTTGGTTGTTTAAAGCGCGTAAAAGTAAAATAAATAAAACGTTACTCAGTTGAAGGTGAAAGCAATGATAAGAAGATGGTTATGGCTTGGAGATGCTTTGTTCTCCTGGATCAATTCGGTTTCACTGTCTTCTCCAACTATGAATGATTTCTTCTATGGCAGGCTCTATGTGATCAATGCCTTTCTTGAGAGGTCGCCAATGCTCCTCCAGATCTGAACCCCTGGGTTAGTGGGGATCCAGTCTGATTGAGGGTGAAGCTCCTGCAGTCCATTTTCCCTAGTGATCCTACTCAAAACACCACAGACAAGATCGAATCTTTTGGATCAGAGAATGTTGTGCCTTTGGTTCTAGCCTCTACCACAAAGACCCTAATCTCCCCATACCTCGGCTGAACTGGTGTCTCGAGAATTCTCCAACAAAGTCATGGATTAGCAGTATAAGAGATGTATAATCAAGCTAGTAGTTCATCATTTTTTGATGAAAGACTCACTCTGAACCCATGTAGAATGAGATAACCTTATGCCAGTTCAACGCATGCATAAGGATGAAGAACGAAGATACATCTTAGAATAAAAAATCAAACACAGATTGAAGATAAAATAGTAATACTTTATTAATCATAAAACTCAGTAGAGCTCTTCCGCTTATCCTAGGAGGATTAAAAACTCATACTGATAGAAAATACAATGTAAACATATAAAATGTCAAAGGTCTGTGTTCTAATCCCCTTAAAGAATAAAAGTTCTCAAATAAATATTAAACTAGTAACTAAGGATTATATAAGAAGGGTAAAACAGTCTTAGTACTAAAATCTACTTCCGGGGCCCACTTGGTGAGTGTTTGGGCTGAGCTTGATTAAGATCCACGTGCTAGGAGGCCTCTAGGGCATTGAACGCCCACCAGGGGGTCCTTTTCGGGCGTTTGGACGCTAGTCTCTTCTCCCTTGGGCATTGGACGCCAGAATAGGGCTGGAAGCTGGCGTTGAATGCCAGTTTTGGGACTTTAATTTTGAAGTAAAGTATAGACTTTTATCCGTTGCAAGAAAGCTCTGGATGTTAGCTTTCCATAGCCATTAAGAAAGCTCCATTTGGGTATCTATAGCTTCAAAAAAGCTCTTTCGAGTGCAAGGAGGTCAGATCTTGACAGCATCTACATTTCTTTCTCTGCCTCTGAATCAGACTTTAGCTCCAGCTCCTCAATTTCAGCCAGAAAATACCTGAAGTTGCATAGAAACACACAAACTCAAAGTAGAATCCAAAAATGTAAATTTTGCAATAAAACCTATGAAAACTTAATAAAATTTAAACAAACATACTAAAAACTCTATGAAAATGATGCCAAAAAGCGTATAAAATATCCGCTCATCAGTCATAGTGAGAATGACTTTTATCAAACTTATTCTTGAAGTCTAGGGAGTCAAGATTCGGTGGTTTTCTGGTTTTGTGAAGAGTATCGCGCCTTGAACGCTGAGAGCGAGCTGAGCGTCCCGAGGGATGAGGGGCTTCTTTCCCTTTGAACCTTCTTTTTGTGATGAGGCTGCTTCCTTTCTTGGAGTTGAACCCTTTGGTTGTATGACTTTACGTGCCATAGACTCAGAGGAATGTGAAGAGGGTGAAGAAGATGAATGAGAGTGTATGTGAATGTGAATATGTGATTGAGGTTGTTTGGATGATCGTGGATTTTTTGGAGGAATGCGGGTTTGGGTGCTTCTTCTTGTGGGAAGTTTTTTTTTTCAATTTGGATGAAGAGAAATAGAGAAATAGAAGATGAAGAGAGTGGCAAAGAGGAAGGGATGTGGAGAGAGGTTACACCATCATAAATGCATAGTGGAAGAAATCTCTTTTAAAAAAAACACAATTAATGAAATGATTATTAAAAAAAGAATTTTAAAATTGAACCATAATAACCAAAAAGACACTTTCTTGGAAAGTGGAGAGAGGTAGATTTTGAAAAGACTCTTAAAAGATATGATGTGAAAGCTACTTTTAAAAAATTATTTTAAAAAATAAAATAAGAAAATTTATGATACCCAAGAATAATGAGCCCGTATCATGGAATAGGCCCAAGGGTGGTTAAACTGGCTCAAGTCCACAGATCTAGATTTCTTGTCTTCCTCCTTTTGAGTTCTTCATCACTTGCCCAGAAATGTCTCCCTACTGCCTACGAGACAAAAACATACAGAGGCAAGAAAATTAGCATTTATTCAACAGAACTTAAGTCCATCATCCCTAAACTTTTTTTAATGAATAGAATCTGTCTTCACACAGAGGTTTAGTGAAAATGTCAGCAAGTTGCTCTTCGGATTTAACAAATTGAATATCAATAGTTCCCTTTTGCATATGTTCCATAATGAAATGATATCTCACTTCAATGTGCTTACTTCTAGAGTGCAACACAGGATTTTTTGAAATGTTTATTGAGCTCATCTTGTCACAAAACAAAGGTATACTATTGATTTTCAATTTGTAATCTTCCAATTGAGCTTTAAGCCATAAGAATTGTGAGCAACAAGCAGCTGCGGATATATATTCGGCTTCAGCCGTGGATAAAGCAATAGTGGCTTGCTTCTTGCTTGACCATATGTTTAGTGAGCTTTCAAGGAAGCAACACATTCCGGACGTGCTTCTTCTATCCACTTGGTCTCCCATGTAATCTACATCACAAAATCCTACTGCACAAAACTCATTAGATTTAGGATACCATAAGCCAAGGTCACATGTGCCTTTAATGTATCTAATGATTCTTTTAACGGCCAAAAGATGGGATTTTTTTTATAAGATTGAAATCTAGAACACACAGCCACACTTTGAATAATATCCAACCTAGAGGATGTAAGATACATAAGTGATCCTATCATTCCTCTATACCTTGTTTCATCCACATCTTTGCTATTTTCATCCTTGTCAAGTTTAGTGTTTGGATGTATGGGGTTCCCATTGGTTTGGAATTTTCTAAACCAAATCTCTTGATTAACTCTTTGGCATATTTTCCTTGGTGAATAAATATACCACTAGGAGTTTGTTTGATTTGAAGACCAAGAAAGAAAGTTAATGCTCCCATCAAACTCATTTCAAACTCACTAGTCATTAGTTTTCCAAACACTTCACACGAGGATTCATTGGCCGATCCAAACACAATGCCATCCACATAAACTTGGACAAGTAAGATATCATCATTAGGTTCTTTTATAAACAAAGTAGTATCGGTGGTACCCCTTTGAAAATTATTTTCCAACAAGAAGGCACTAAGCCTTTCATACCAGGCTCTAGGTGCTTGCCTAAGGCCATAAAGAGCCTTTGATAGTTTAAAAACATGATTTGAAAAATCTTTGCTTTCAAAACCAAGGGGTTGAGCCTAAATACTTCCCTATTTATAAAACCAACAAGAAAGGCACATTTGACATCTATTTGAAATATTTTAAAACCTTTATGGGCAGCATAGGCAAGAAGCAACCGAATTGCTTCCATTCTTGCTACCAAGGCAAATGACTCATCAAAGTTAATTCCTTCCTCTTGATCGTAACCTTGGGCCACTAGTCTAGCCTTGTTACAAACAACACTACTATTCCGTGGGTTACCTAAAACTATAGGTCGATCTCGGATGAGATCTTCTGTGCTAGTTGGGGCTGTTGTGTCCGACTTAATGATGGTGCTGATCCTTCGTCCTCGAAGGGTGGGGGGTACCTGCAAGGGACTCCGATGCTTAAGTTAGCAAGGGTATTAAGCAGGTATTGAGTAGAATCAGAGTATGAGTTATACCTGGGTGCTCTAGTGTATTTATAATGGTGTAGGGTGACCTTCTTAGATAAGATAAGTTAGTTATCTTATCTTATCTTTATCTTATCTTCAAGTGAGGTCATCTTTATCTTCAAGGGAACCGTCCTTCTCTCTGTAGGCTTGGGCTGCCTTAGGATTTGGGACGTGTTCCTCTATTTGGGCCCTTCTTTGGGCTTTCCTGGTGACTTGGCCGAGCTCTTTAGAAAGAGGTCGGGTTGCCCTGACCTGAAGAGGTCGGTCGCTTTGTCTGTCGAACATCCTGGGTCAGACAGCTCGACCCAGGGTATGAATAGTGCCCCTGCTCGAGCTCGGTCTTTATCTGGAGGTCGAGTTTTGGACTTCGAGCCTGCTCGGGTAAAGCTGAACTCGAGCATTTTGTCACTTTATCTTTGTAGAGCTCCTTTTCAAATGCGGAACGTTTCTGCTTCTTTAAAAGCGTGCGCTTTTGCATTTAGCACTCTAGCTTTGGAAACGTGTGAGGGTTTAACACCCTCATTAATGGGCTTTTAATGCTCCGCTTTCTCTGGGTCTCTTTATTTTTAAACTTCGCATTTGAAAAAGGTTTCTCTTCTTCGTAACCTTCTTTCTCTCTTTTCTGTTTTTCTTTGTGATTTTCTCATTTCCTTCTGTGATGTTTGCTTGGCGATCGTGGGTGCTCTTTTTGCTTTTGATGACTACTCTTGGTCTCTTCGTCTTTGCTCTCTACGCGCTTCTCCTTTTTCGGGTTGGTTCGTCTTCTCTTTTTGCTAGCATTTTTCTACTTCCTGTTGCAGTAGGGTTTTTGTTTGAGTGTATATTTGGGAAAGTTTGAACCTTTTCACTTTTCTGTATTTTGCTACTGCGTTTTCTGGCTTTTTTTTCTCTGATGTTCCCTTGGCAGTTTGAAGCTTCCTAAGGCTTTTGTATGTTGTTGTCTGATTCATTTGATTGCCAAAAAAGATTGCGCCTTTATTTGTTTTTCCGTTTGGCCGTTTGGCATGTTCTTGCTATTGGGTGGACTGAGGTTGTAATTTCTGTCAGTGCTTATTTTGATGACTTTATTTGCTTTTGTTGGGATGTGAAAAGATGTAGGCTTGTAGGCTTCCCTGAATCTTCTTTCTGCCTCTAAAGGATGCCCCTGGAACCTTTTGGATTGGGTCCTAGGGTTTCCTTTTCTTGCTTTTCCTGGTTTCTCTGACACCTGTATGCTTTAGTTTTGTGAGTTGCCTCCGTTTGTTGCCTCCGTTTGTTGCCTCCGTTTATGCCCGAGTTGTTCAATTAGTGTCCGAGGTGTTTTTTGAGTAATCCAATCTTCTTTTCTTCTTGTAAGACTAGTTAACCATGTCTTCTCCCAAAAATATTGTCGAGGCATCCTCTAAAATTCCCGAGGGAATGTCTGACTGGTTGGACTCCCTTGTGCTGCTATGTGTATCTCTGGCTAATTCGGAGTTCTGTGCGGCACTTAGAAAATACCATCGGATATGTAGTAGTGAGAATCAAGAATGCAACTATGAGTTGATGGCACCTGACTCTGATGACCGGGTCTGCTTTCCTACTTTGACCCAGGTGGAGCGTCCTTTCTTTTATGCATATGATTTCTTTTTTAGCCAGATGGATATTACTCTTCCTTTTTCTTCCTTTGAGACTGACTTGTTGTGGTCTTGTAACGTGGCCCCATCTCAGCTTCACCCGAATTCTTGGGGTTTTATTAAGATTTTTCAGATGGTTTGTCATGAATTCGGCAGTAAGCCCTCTTTGACTTTTTTCTGTATTTGTTTGTGTTGACCAAACCTGGGACTACCAAAAAGAAAGCTTCTTGGATTTCTTTTAGGTCGGCCTAGGGGCATAAAGTCTTCTCCATGTATGATGAGTCTTTCCGCGATTTTAAGAATTACTCTTTCAAGATCCGAGCTGTTGAAGGAGCTCGCCCTTTCTTCCTGGATGAGAATGATGAGCCTCGTTTTTCTTTAGAGTGGCAGAGAAATGTAGTTGTGTCTAGGTATACTTGGGAGATACTAGATGAGGTCGAGCAGGCCTTTGTTGCTGCTTTGGAGGATATTTGGGGCGAACCTCCTCATCTTGAGACCAAGAAATTTCTGGGGGATCCGTCTTTGATTCGTGCTGTGCTGGGTATTTTATAGACTGTGTTCTCTTGTCTTTGTTTTCTTGTTTTCTTTTCTGGGTATTCATAAGTCATTTGTATTTTTCTTTGTTTTTCAGATATGTCGAAGAATAATGACTCACTGAAGGCCTTTAAGAAGGCGAGGAAAGCTACTGCGGTTCAAAACGTCCCAGCCAAGGTGGTCGGGGAAGGGTCCTCCCAGGCTTTGTCGAAGCCATCTGTCCCGAGCTCTCCTGGGCCGAGGAGGATGATCCCAACCCCTCGGGTTCATTTGGTCGATCCGCCTCAAACTTTAGTTGGTACCTCTGCTCCTTCAATTGCTCCTCCTCCAAAAAGACCCCGAACTGTCGAGCCGTTTAATCTTGGTTCTCCCGACTTTGATGCAGTTGGATTTGTGGATCAACAGATTGCTCCCTATGGTGTCATGCCTACTAATGATGTATCCATTCTTCATCATTTGGATTATATTACCCAGAGCGGTATTATGCTGGCACACATGGGAGCGGCTCTATACCGAACTGCTCAAGATCTTCCAATTCATGCTAACAAGGCTTTTATGGAGGAGGCGAAGTCAGAGTTTGACCGAATCAAGGGTTTGAAGGAGGAGCTCGAGGTGAAGGTGTCCGAGCTGGAAAAGGAGCTGAAGGGGGAGAAGGCCCGGTCTGTTGGTCTGGCGGCTACTGCGAAACTGGTCGAGGATACGGCACTAAAACACAAGGATAGCTCTGTGACCACTTATAAGGAGCTGATGGGTCTTAGGGAGGAGTTGGAGTCTGCCTGAGCTGATTATGCCGAGTTCCAAGGTCATCTTGTAGGCAGTGTAACTACTGCTTATGAGAACCTGAGGGAGCAGGTTCAGGTTATCGCCCCGGGGGCTGATCTTGCACTATTCAGCTTGGACAATGTTGTGAAGGATGGTAAGATTGTCCCCGACGACCCCGATGATAATGTTGATCTCGTCCCTCCTCCGGTTACTTCTGCCAAAGCCTCTGTTGCCTCGCCTTCCTCAACCTCAACAGTTGAAGCTATTCGGCCAGAATCTGATCCAGATGTCCAGATTTTGAACCGGGATGACGGGACAGTGGACACGGTTCCCCTTCAGACTCGCCCTCCTTCTCCCCAAGACGCTGCTACTGGGAAGCCTTTGGATCCTCTATGATTTCTCTGTCATGTTTGTGTATAGCCCGTTTTGTGGGCTTTTGAACTCTTTATCTTTGTAACTAGTGTTTTGGTGACTGTTTGATACTTCCTTTGGTTGCTCGTTTAGCAACCTTATTTTGAAAAACAAAGTAGTTCTCGAGCTTCTGGGGCTGGTCTTTGATGGCCTCTGGAGTTTATTATCATAACTTAGCAGCTTTTATATCATGTCTGCTTGCACTCATCTTGGTACCTTAGTAGGCTGGGATTTTGTCCGACATGATCATCTTGTGTATTTGGTTTGGTTTTGTTTGTAATCCTCCTTTTTGGACCTCGTTGAGATCTCTTTTAGGGATTTCATTTGTAATTTCTGTGTCCTAGGCCTGACTTCATCATGTCGGATCCTGTCGAGTTTGCTTGGTAATCCTCTTTCTTGGACTTTGTTCAGGTCTCTTTTTAGGGATTACCTTTGTAGCTTTACGTCTTTCTGGCCGACTTCATCAGGTCGGGCCCTGCTGAGTTTTCTTGGTAATCCTCCTTCTTGGACTTTGTTCAGGTCACTTTTAGGGATTACCTTTCGTAGCTTTATCTTTCCGGGCCGACTTTGTCACGTCGGGCCCTGTCGAGTTACTTGATCATCTTTTTTGGACCTCATTTTATGTCTCTTTCAGGGATTATCTTTTGTAACTTTTTCTTTCCGGGCCGACTTTGTCACGTCGGGTCCTGTCGAGTTACTTGATAATCCTTTTTTTCGGACATCGTTTTAGGTCTCTTTCAGGGATTATCTTTTGCAAATTTTTCTTTTTGGGCCGACTTTGTCACGTCGGGCCCTGTCGAGTTACTTGATAATCTTCTTTTTTGGACCTCGTTTTAGGTCTCTTTCAGGGATTATCTTTTGTAACTTTTTCTTTCCGGGCCGACTTTGTCACGTCGGGCCCTGTCGACTTTTTTGATAATCATCTTTTTTGGACCTTGTTCAGGTCTCTTTCAGGGATTATCTTTTGTAACTTTTTCTTTCCGGGCCGACTTTGTCACGTCGGGCCCTGTCGAGTTACTTGATAATCCTCTTTGTTGGACCTTGTTCAGGTCTCTTTCAGGGATTATTTTTTGTAACTTTTTTGTAGGAGTCCGACTTCCTCATGTCAGGCTCTTGGAAGTTATAGTAATCCTCTTTTATAGGGTTGGCTAGACCTCTTTCCAGGGCTTTACTTATAACTTGGGTTGTTGTAGCTGGTCCAACTTTTTGTGCCGGCCAATCTTTAAGTTATTTTATAGCAATCCATTTTATTAGGTCCTCGTCAGGTCCTTTCTATGGATCACTTTCTATAACTTCTTGCATTATTCTGTTTTCATCTTTGCCGATTTTGTAAAATTTGGGTTTTTAGCCCTCGTTTTTATCGTGATCGCGCAGTGAATTTTTTTCACTTTTTGTCGATCTGTAGCTTTATAATTGGACGATGAATGTTTTTAGAAGAATATGACTTGAGTGTTTGTAGATAATCTAAACAAATTTTATTAAAGGAAAATGCAAATATACATGAGGAGTTAATTTCCTAAGTCGGGTGATTTGTAGGTCTTGGCGGGGCGCCTCGTTAAAAAACCTTTTTCAGGAAAAAGAGTGCGCCTTGTCCAAGATCTTTTATCACCCCTAGCTATAGTACCTTCTTAGGTTGCAGGCGTGCCATGATCTAGGAAGCTCTCGCCCGTCGAGTTCGGAAAGTTTGTAGTAGCCCTTTCCCAATACTTCTATGACTCGGAAGGGTCCTTTCCAGTTTGCTGCCAGCTTTCCTTCTCCAGGTCGAGTTGTTCCTATATCGTTTCGGATTAGGATAAGGTCATTTTTAACAAAGGCTTGTTGTATTACTTTTCGGTTGTATCTGGAAGCCATTCATCTTTTCAACGCCTTTTTCCTTATCCGAGCTTTCTCTCGGATTTCTGGAAGTAAGTCGAGCTCTTCATTTTGAAGTTGGGAATTAACTTTTTTACTATAATGGATTACTCTGGGTGATCCTTCTTCGACCTCCACTGGAATCATTGCCTCCATTCCATAAGCTAATTGGAAAGGTGACTCCTTTGTCGTGGAATGTGGAGTCGTTCGATACGCCCATAGGACTTGTGGGAGCTCCTCAGCCCAGGCTCCCTTTGCATCCTGTAATCTCCGTTTTATCCCTGCCAATATAACTCTGTTAGCAGCTTCGGCTTGCCCATTGGCTTGGGGGTGCTCAACAGAGGTGAATTGTTGTTTTATATTCAGGTCGGCCGCTAGTTTTCTGAAGCCTGCATCTGTGAACTGGGTACCATTGTCTGTAATGATGGAGTATGGAACTCCAAACCTTGTGACAATATTTCTATATAAGAATTTCTGACTTCTTTGAGCTGTGGCATTGGCTAGGGGTTCTGCCTCGATCCATTTTATGAAGTAGTCTATTCCTACTATGAGGAATTTGACTTGTCCTGATCCTTGAAGAAAAGGTCCGAGGAGATCGAGTCCCCATTTTGCGAATGGCCAAGGTGAGGTTACGCTGATGAGTTCCTTTGGCGGAGTGGTGTGGAAGTTGGCATGCTTTTGACATGGCGAACATGTCCTTAGGAATTCTGTGACTTCTTTTTGTAGGGTTGGCCAATAGAATCCTGCCCGTAGTACTTTTTTGGCGAGTGCTTGCGCTTCGAGGTGATTGCCACAAATGCCACTGTGTACTTCTTCTAAGATATCCTTAGTGTTGGAAGTCAGCACACATTTTAGCAATGGTGTTGAAATCCCTCTTTTGTATAAAGTATTATTTATGATGGTATAGTATTGTGCTTCCCGTTTTAACCTCTTTGCCTCTTTCTTATCTGTAGGGAGGGCCTCTGTTGTGAGGTAATTAATTATGGGGGTCATCCATCCCTGAATGTGACCTGTTATGGCTAGGACGTTTTCTTCTTCTGAGATTGATGGCTTCTGTAGAATTTTTTGGATAAGGCTTCTATTGTTTCTTCCTAGTTTGGTGCTGGCTAGTTTTGAGAGTGCATCGGCCCGGGCATTTCTGTTCTCGGGGTATGTGTCGAATCTCATACTCTCCGAGTTATCGGAGCTGTTCCCTGGTTTTGTTCAGGTACTTTTTCATAGTGAGATCTTTGGCTTGGTAGCTGCCTGTTATTTGTGAACTGACTACCTGTGAGTCGCAGAAGATGATAAGTTTTTGAGCTCCAACCTCCCTAGCCAGCTTCAAACTAGCTAGTAGTGCCTTATATTCCGCTTGATTGTTTGAGGCAGGGAACGCAAATTTGAGGGTGAGTTTGATCTGGGTCCCCTGGTCGCTTTTGATTATTACGCATGCGCCACTTCCCGTTTTATTTGAGGAGCCATCCACGTATAGATTCCATTCTGTGGGGATTTCCGGTGTGTCCGTAAATTCCACAATAAAGTCAGCCAGATATTGAGATTTGATGGCCATCCGAGCTTCGTATTGAAGGTCGAATTCGGACAACTCGACTGCCCATTGTAAGATTCTGTCTGCCAAGTCTCTTTTCTGTAAGATTCCTTTTATGAGCTGGTTGGTCCAAATTTTAATGGTGTGAGACTGGAAATATGGGTGAAGTCGTCGAGATGTTATTATGAGAGCGTAAGCGAACTTTTCTATTTTCTGGTAGTTCTGCTCGGACCCTTGTAACGTTTTGCTGATAAAGTATATGGCTTGTTGCCCATTGTTGTCTTCTCGGACCAGTGCTGAGGTTATTGCCCGATTTCCCACTGCGAGGTACAAGATGAGTGGTTCTCCTTCCCGTGGCCGACTTAATATAGGTGGCTGTCCTAGAAATTTTTTGAAGTCTTGGAAGGCTTGCTCGCATTCAACTGTCCATTCAAACTCCTTTCCCTTCCTTAGAGTGGCGTAGAAAGGGAGAGATCTTATTGTGGATCCCACCAGGAATCTGGACAAGGCTGCCAACCGCCCGTTGAGTTGTTGTACCTCTTTGATACATGTCGGGCTTTTCATGTCGAGTACGGCCCTGCACTTGTCTGGGTTTGCCTCGATTCCTCTTTGTGTGATCATAAAACCCAAGAATTTACCAGCTTCTACTGCGAAGGAACACTTTGTGGGATTGAGTCACATGCCGTGTCGTCTTATGGTGTTGAATACTTGTGTTAGGTCGGATAATAACATCTCTTTGTTTTGCGTCTTTACTAGCATGTCGTCTACATAGACCTCCATGTCTTTCTGATGTGATCCGAAAAAACTTTGCTCATTAATCTTTGGTAAGTGGCTCCCGCATTTTTGAGACCGAAGGGCATAACAATGTAGTAGTAATTTGCCTTTGGGGTTAAGAAAGAGGTTTTTCTTGGTCGGGTGGGTACATTGGGATTTGGTTGTATCCCGAGTATGCATCCATAAAGGAGAGGTATTCGTATCCAGAGGAGGCATCTACCAGTACATCGATGTTTGGGAGCAGATAAGGATCTTTTGGGCAAGCTTTGTTGAGATCGGTATAGTCGGTGCACATTCTCCACTTCCCATTTGACTTTTTTACCAAAATGACATTAGCAAGCCATAGCGGGTATTCGACTTCTCTTATGAAGCCTGCCTCCAGTAGAGCTCGTATAATTTGCCTTTAGGGTATTTGACTTCTCAATTTTTTTTGTTGAGATCGGTATAATCTGGTCCTAGCTTTCTGCGCCTTTGTTGTACTGGCCGAGATCCTGGGTAGACTGCTAGCTTGTGGCACATTAGTTTGGGATCTATGCCTGGCATGTCTGCGGCCTTCCACGCAAAGAGGTCGGCGTTGTCATGTAGGAACTGTATGAGTGATTCTTTTATGTCCCCTTTTAGGAGTGTGCCGATGTTGGTTGTTTGGTCCGGGGTGTTCTCGATCTGGATTTTCTCTATTTCTCCTTCAGGTTATGGGCGGAGCTCCTCCCGCCTCTGAACTCCACCGAGCTCAATTGTGTGGAATTCTTCTCCTCTGACTCTGAGGTTTAGACTTTCGTTGTAACAGTGTCACGCCATCTTCTGATCTGCCTTTACTGTGGCTATTCCTTCTGCGGTTGGGAACTTCATGCATAGATGCAAAGTCGAGACTATTGCGCCGAGTTGATTTAACGTTGCCCGACCTATTAGGGCATTGTAGGTTGAGCTTACGTCAACGATGATGCAATCTATTTTGAGTGTTCTTGACTGACTTCCCTTTCCAAAAGTTGTGTGGAGCGGGATGTATCCCATTGGTTGAACCGGGGTATCTCCTAACCCGAACAGGCTGTCCAGATATGCTCTGAGTTCTTTTTCTTCCAAGCCGAGTTTGTCGAAGGCGGTTTTAAATAAGATATCGCCAGAGCTCCCCTGGTCTATCAATGTGCAGTAAAGATTTGCGTTTGCTAGTATAATAGTGATGACCATGGGATCGTCATGCCCTGACATGACGCCGGATGCGTCTTCCTTGTTAAAAGTGATCGCCGGGATGTCGGGTGTTTCCTTCTTTTCTGCGACATGGTATACGTCTTTGAGATGTCTTTTGCGGGATGATTTGGAGATTCCTCCCCCGGTGAATCCACCATGTATCATGTGGACATGTCTTTCTGGCGTCCGGGATGATCGCGCGGTTGGTTCGACGTCTTCTGCTCTTCTTGTTTTCCTTTGTTCATCATCATGGGTGGCCAGGTATCGATCTAGCTTTCCATCTCGTACGAGCTTTTCTATGACGTTTTTTAAGTCAAAACACTGATTGGTGGAGTGCTTGCGGATCCGATGGTATTCACAATATTCAGCCTGGTTTCCTCCTCCTTTTTTGCCTTTGAGTGGTCGAGCTGGTGGTATTTTTTCTGTGTTGCAAACCTCTCTGTAGACATCCACAAGAGACACCCGAAGAGGAGTGTAATTGTGGTATTTTTTGATTTTCTCTCCATCGCGATTTTCTTTCTTTCTGGAATCTTTGTTTATCCCGAGAAGTGAACCCGGTCTTTAAGGTCTCTCCTAATTGGGAGTTTTCTTCCATGTTGATGTACTTTTCCGCTCGATCTTGCACCTCGTTTAGAGACGTGGGGTACTTCTTTGATATAGATTGACTAAAAGGCCCTTCTCGCAGGCCATTAATGAGACCCATGATGGCAGCGTCTGTTGGAAGGTTTTGTATATCCATGCATGTTTTGTTGAATCTCTCCATGTAGTTACGCAGGGTTTCCCGCTCTCCTTGTCTGATTCCTAGTAAGCTCGGAGCATGTTTAGCTTTGTCCTTTTGGATGGAGAATCTAGCCAGAAATTTTTTACCCATGTCGTCGAAACTTGAGATGGACCTAGGAGGGAGATTGTCGAACCATCTAATTACTATTTTTGTTAAAGTAGTTGGAAAGGCTTTGCAACGAACTGCATCTGAGGCATCAGTGAGGTACATTCTGCTTCTGAATTTGCTGAGATGATGGATGGAATCTGTAGTGCCATCGTATAAGGTCATGTCTAGGAGTTTAAAGTCCTTTGGGATTTTTGTCTTCATGATTTCTTTGGTGAATGGGTCTTGCTCCTTTCGTGCATTATCTTCGGGAATGGATCGGCTGACTTTCGTCTTGACATCAGCTTCAAATTTTAGGAGTTTGGTTTCCAGTTCCCAGCGTCGCCTTATTTCTCTTTGTAGATCCTTCTCGGTCTCTCGCTGACGTAGAGCGTCTTCCTCAAGTTGTTTTAACCGATCTTGAAATGTCTCCAGGGCTCCCTCATTTGGGGAGTTCTTATTGTTGATTTGGGGAGTATCTTTTGGTGTAGTGTCCGCATTTTTGTGCGGCGTTCTATCCTCTAGATCCGAGTCATGGTTGTTGTCATGGTTGTCCGTCATGGTGCTGGGATGACTTCCAGGTTCCCCGGCAACGGCGCCAATGTTCCGTGGGTTACTTGAAACTATAGGTCGATCTCGGATGAGATCTTCTGTGCTGGTCAGGGCTGTTGTGTCCGACTTGATGATGGTGCTGATCCTTCATCCTCGAAGGGTGGAGGGTACCTGCAAGGGACTCCGATGTTTAAGTTAGCAAGGGTATTAAACAGGTATTGAGTAAAATCAGAGTATGAGTTATACCTGGGTGCTCCAGTGTATTTATAATGGCGTAGGGTGACCTTCTTAGATAAGATAAGTTAGTTATCTTATCTTATCTTTATCTTATCTTCAAGTGAGGTCATCTTTATCTTCAAGGGAACTGCCCTTCTCTCGGTAGGCTTGGGCTGCCTTAGGATTTGGGGCGTGTTCCTCTATTTGGGCCCTTCTTTGGGCTTTCCTAGTGACTTGGCTGACCTCTTTAAAAAGAGGTCGGGTTGCCCTGACCTGAAGAGGTCGGTCGCTTTGTCTGTCAAACATCCCGGGTCAGACAGCTCGACCCAGGGTATGAATAACTACCATCCTCACCCAATTTATTTTTGAAAATCCATTTCATTCCGGTTACCTTTTTACCTTATGGATTTGGTACAAGAGTCCAAACCTCATTCTTTTCAATTTATGCTAGCTCTTCCTCCATGGCTTTAACCCATGAGGGGTCTTTAAGAGCTTGCTTCATATTGAGATGTTCTAATTAGGACAAGAATGCAACATTACTTGGTTCCATTTACTTTTTGCTTGAGGATCTAATGGTTATGCCTTGTAAAGGATCACCAATGATGAATTCATGAGGGTAATCCTTAAAAAATTTCCATTCACGTGGCCTTTGAGGAATGGTTTTGCTTTGACTAGTTTCAGTTGGCAACTCTGTTCTGGATTCTTAGGCTTTCAGGAGACAAAACAAAAATGTCTCATCCATTCTAAAGAGAAGTTTCTGTACAGACAGATTCAACAGTTGGGACAGATTTGAGATTTTCTTTATTGGCTTGATGGTTCACATCAGTTTCACTACCTGCATCATCATCTAAAAGAGCACTGGAAATGGTGTTAGAATAACAAAAAGACACATGTATGGATTCCTTAGTAGTTCTATGTTCTTTGAAGTAAACCCTAAATACTTTGCTAGTGGTGGAGTATCCAACAAACATTCCTTCATAAGATTTTGGAACAAATTTTCCAAGATTTTCCTTATTGTTAAGTACAAAACATTCGCATCTAAAAATATGGAAATACTTAAGGTTAGGTGGGGTTCCTTTCCAAAGCTCATATGGAATTTTCTTTAAACCTTTTATAATGATGGTTCTATTTAGAATATAACAAGCTGCATTTACAGCTTCAGCCCACAAAGACTTTGGAACATCATTTACAAAGCATTGCCCTAGTCATTTCTTAAAGGCTTCTATTCCTTCATTCAACAACCCCATTTTTTTGAGGTGTTGTTGGGCACGAAAAGTTATGTGCTATTTCAACTTCATCATAAAAATATTCAAAATCTTGATTTTCAAACTCCTTTCTATGATCACTTCTCAAGTGGGCAATTTTTAAATCCTTTTCATTTTGGATCTTTTTGCAAAGAGAAGAGAAAGCATAGAATGCATCACTTTTGTGAGCTAAGAAAAGAACCCAACCAAATATAGAGTAATCATCCACCATTACCAGTATTCTCCCAAGTAATACAGAAGAGAATCCAAAAGGAGAGTGCAAAGCCATTGACTTAGTCAACATGGCCGAAAGCACAAAGGAGGAGGAGGACGAAAATCCTAGTGAGAAAGAACTCCTGGGACGTCCTCCAAGCAAGAAGGAGCTTCCTAATAAGGATCCTGAGGAATCTGAGGCTCATACAGAGACCATAGAGATTCCATTCAATCTCCTTCTGCCATTCATGAGCTCTGACTATTATTCATCCTCTGAAGAGGATGAAGATGTGACTGGAGAGCAAGTTGCTCAATATTTAGGAGCTATCATGAAACTGAATGCCAAGCTGTTTGGTATAATATCTAGGAGCTATCATGAAACTGAATGCCAAGCTGTTTGGTAATGAGACTTGGGAAAGTGAACCTCCCTTGCTCATTAGTGATTTGGATACTTGGATTCAGGAAACTCGACCTCAAAAGAGACAAGATCCTGGCAAGTTCTTAATACCTTGCACCATTGGCACCATGAGCTTTGAGAAAGCTCTATGTGATCTTGGGTCAGGGATAAACCTTATGCCACTCTCTGTAATGGAGAAGCTAGAGATCATTGAGGTACAACCTGCCTTGTTCTCATTACAATTGGCAGACAAGTCCATGAGACAAGCTTATGGGACAGTAGAGGACGTGCTAGTAAAGGTTGAAGACCTTTACATCCCTACTGACTTTATCATCCTAGACACTAGGAAGGAAGATGATGAATGCATCAGCCTAGGAAGACCTTTCTTAGCCACAGCAGAAGCTGTGATAGATGTCAACAGAGGAGAATTAGTCCTTCAATTGAATGGAGAATACCTTGTGTTCCAAGCACATGGCCATCCCTCTGTGACAAAAGAGAGAAAGCATGAAGAGCTTCTCTCAGTTCAA
>NC_029775.3:45278892-45279065 GCF_000817695.3 Arachis duranensis | reverse complement strand
TAGAGTCAAAAACAGAAGAAAAAAATTTTTCACCCTGGAGGACGCACGGGCCGGCGTTCAGCGCCCAGAAGATGCATCTGGCGGGCGTTCAATGCCAGAACAGAGCATCTTCCTGGCGCTGAACGCCCAAAACAAGCAACATCCTGGCGTTTAACGCCAGGATGCGCACGCAG
>NC_029775.3:45277257-45277924 GCF_000817695.3 Arachis duranensis | reverse complement strand
ATCATGATTCATAGCATCATGATTGGAGAGGAAGTAGAGGTTCATGAAGTCATAGCCAATGAACTCTACAAAATAGCTGACAAGCCTTCACACATGGCACAGCTAGCCTTCCCCCACCTTATATGTCATCTATGTTACTTGGCTGGAGTTATCATAGATGGAGATGTCTCCATTGAAGAAGACAAGCCCATCACCCAGAAAAGGATGGAGCAAACAAGGGAAGTTCCTCACGGCCCCCAAGGAGAACATGAGGAAGTTCATCAACAAATGCCTCATGGAATGCACTTTCCTCCCAACAACTATTGGGAGCAACTCAGTACCTCCTTAGAAGACTTGAGCCAAAACATGGAACAACTAAGGGTGGAACACCATGAACACGCCCTCACTCTCCAAGAAATAAGAGAAGATCAAAGAGCTATGAGAGAAGAGCAACAAAGGCAAGGAAGGGACATAGAAGAGTTGAAGAACATCATTGGTCCTTCAAGAAGAAGATGCCACTAAAGGTGGATTCATTCCTTGTTCTTTATTTTCTTTCTGTTTTCGGTTTTTAAGTATTATGTTTATCTATGTTTTTGTGTTTCTACTTCATGATCATTAGTGTGTAAACCATGCCTTAAAGCTATGAATAAAATCCATTAGTCCTTCACCTCTCTTAAAAGAAAAATGT
>NC_029775.3:45256304-45256592 GCF_000817695.3 Arachis duranensis | reverse complement strand
ACTTCATGATCATTAGTATGTAACCATGCCTTAAAGATTATGAATAATTCCATGAATCCTTCACCTCTCTTAAAAGAAAAATTTTTTAATTCAAAAGAACAAGAAGTACATAATTTTCGAAATTATTAGTGAATTTAATTTAATTATATTGATGTGGTGGCAATAATTTTTGTTTTCTGAATGAATGAATGAACAGTGCATATTTTTGATCTTGTTGTTTATGAGTGTTAAAATTGCTGGCTCTTGAAAGAATGATGAACAAAGAGAAATGTTATTGATGAACTGAAT
>NC_029775.3:45252532-45255147 GCF_000817695.3 Arachis duranensis | reverse complement strand
ATAGGACATTTATCTATTGTATTAGACATCTTTGACCACTTTAAGTCTTTCATTATTCGGTCTGATCACGTTAGAGAGGGCTGGCCATTCGGCCATGCCTGGACTCTTTGCTTATGTATTTTCAACGGTGGAGTTTCTGCACACCATAGATTAAGGGTGTGGAGCTCTGCTGTACCTCAAGTATTAATGAAATTCTATCTTCTTTTATTCAATTCTCTTTTATTCTTATTCCAAGATATTCATTCGTACCCAAGAACATGATGAATGTGATGAGTCAGATTACCCTCATTATCATTCTCACTTATGAA
Source organism: Arachis duranensis (assembly GCF_000817695.3). Taxonomy (NCBI): domain Eukaryota; kingdom Viridiplantae; phylum Streptophyta; class Magnoliopsida; order Fabales; family Fabaceae; genus Arachis; species Arachis duranensis. The sequence continues at coordinate 45,254,839 of NC_029775.3, read as the reverse complement.
CGCGAGTGATTGACAACCACTTACGTTCTACATGCAACAGAGCTTGAATGCGTATCTCTTAGATTCCCCAACAGAATCTTCGTGGTATAAGTTAGATAGTTGGCGGCATTCATCTGGATCCGGAAAGTCCAACCTTGTCTGTGGTGTTCCGAGTAGGATTCCGATCATGAATGACCGTGACGTGCTTCAAACTTTAACCTGCTGGACGTCCATCTTCTTTGTCGCTAGCCATTATAGTTACAAATAATCTTGTAAACTTTGTTACCAACCATCCTTTCACTTATGAAACATTGAATTGGAAAGTGTCCATTCCGATTATATAATCTACAAAATTTTTTTTGTTACTATTTCTTTGGGTTTTGAAATCTAATGTCATCCAAAGTGGAAGCTATATTAGCAAATGGAGAAATTTTAAAAATAGTTTTTGAATTTTTATGAAAACCCAAACCAGCTTTATCAAAGAGAAGTTTTTGACTAGCCAAGAGTTGATTCAAATTTTCAAAACTTTGGGCAAAGTTAGCTAGGTCCTCTTTTAGTTTTTTTTACCTCTTTGTGCAGCCTCTTATTTTCCTCAAAATAATTCAGATTTGCAATCACATAATGATGATATTCACAGCTCTTAAGTTCATCTTTTAATATCAGTTTTGGCTTCCCTTAATTTATCTTTGAGAAAACCATTTTTTTGCTTTTAGAATGGTAACTTGAGATTCAAGATCATAGTTTTCATTTAAGAAGCATCTGATTTTTTCATTGAGATGATCTATCATAAGATGAAGTTCTTCCTTAGAGGGGTCATTGAGAGTTACCTCATCCATATGGTCGGCTGGTGGACGAAATTGTGATAAAAGAGTTCCAGGCACTGTTAGAGAAGCTCACAACTCCGTTCAACTTAACCAGCAAGTGTACTGGGTCGTCCAAGTAATAAACCTTACGTGACTAAGGGTCGATCCCACAGAGATTGTTGGTATGAAGCAAGCTATGGTCACCTTGTAAATCTCAGTTAAGCAGATTAATTGATTTATGATGATTTCGAAAATAATAAATAAACAAAAAATAAAATAGGATAGAAATACTTATGTAAATCAATAATGGGAATTTCAGATAGGCGTGTGGAGATGCTAGAATCCTTTCTTATCTCTACTTTCTTATTACATTTATCCAATACTTCTTACTCCTTTCCATGGCAAGCTGTATGTAGGGCATCACCATCATCAATGGCTACTTTCAATCCTCTCGGGAAAATGGTCCTATGCGCTGTCACTGCACGGCTAATCGTCTGGAGGCATCACCCTTGTTGATAGCTACATCCTATCCTCTCAGTGAAAATGGTCCAAATGCTCTGTCACAGCATGGCTAATCATCTGTCGGTTCTCAATCAGGTTGGAGTAGAATCCATTGATTCTTTTGCGTTTGTCATCACGCCCAGCCTTCAGGAGTTTGAAGCTCGTCACAGTCATTCAACACCGGAATCCTACTCGGAATACCACAGACAAGGTTTGACTTTCTGGATCCCCATGAATGCCGCCATCTATCTAGCTCATACCACGAAGATTCTATTGGGGAATCTAAGAGATATGCGCCCGGCCTAGAGTAGAACGGAAGTGGTTGTCAGTCACACGCGTTCATAGGTGAGAATGATGATGAGTGTCACGGATCATCACATTCATCAAAGTGTTGTGCAACGTATATCTTGGAATAAGAATAAAAGAGAATTGAATAGAAAGCAATAATAATTGTATTGAATCTTGAGGTACAGCAGAGCTCCACACCCTTAATCTATGGTGTGTAGAAACTCCACCGTTGAAAATACATAAGTGAAAGGTTCAGGCATGGCCGAATGGCCAGCCCCCTAAAACGTGCTCAATGGCCTCCTAAGATAAGAATAAAACAAAACTGAGACCAAAGTTGAAACGTGGTCAAAAGATGACTAATACACTAGTAAAAAGTCTTATTTATACTAAACTAGCTACTAGGGTTTACATGAGTAAGTAATTGATGCATAAATCCACTTCCGGGGCCCACTTGGTGTATGCTTGGGCTGAGCTTGATCTATCCACTAGTTGAGGCTTCTCTTGGAGTTGAACGCCAAGTTAGAATGTGTTTTGGGCGTTCAACTCCAGGTTGTGACGCGTTTCTGGCGTTTAACTCCAGACAGCAGCATGTACTTGGCGTTCAACGCCAATTTACGTCGTCAATTTCCGAATAAAGTATGGACTATTATATATTTCTGGAAATCTCTGGATGTCTACTTTCCAACGCCATTGAAAGCGCGCCAATTAGAGTTCTGTAGCTCCAGAAAATCCATTT
>NC_029775.3:45251754-45252050 GCF_000817695.3 Arachis duranensis | reverse complement strand
CCTTGCCTTTTGGTTTTAAGGGCTATTGGCTTTTTCTGCTTGCTTTTTCTTTTTCTATTATTTTTTTTGCCAATTATTATTATTATTATTATTATTTTCGTAAGCTTTTGCTTTTTTTCACTGCTTTTTCTTGCTTCAAGAATCAATTTCATAATTTTTCAGATTATCAATAACATTTCTCTTTATTCATCATTCTTTCAAGAGCCAACAGTTTTAACATTCATAAACAACAAGATCAAAAATTTATGCACTGTTCAAGCATTCATTCAGAAAACAAAAAGTATTGTCACCACAAC
>NC_029775.3:45250503-45251483 GCF_000817695.3 Arachis duranensis | reverse complement strand
TAGTGGCGTCTTCTTCTTGAAGGACCAACAATGTCCTTAAGCTCTTCTATGTCCCTTCCTTGCCTTTGTTGCTCCTCCCTCATTGCTCTTTGATCTTCTCTTATTTCATGGAGAATGATGGAGTGCTCATGATGTTCCACCCTTAATTGTTCCACGTTGTGACTCAAATCTTCTAAGGAAGTGTTGAGTTGTTCCCAATAGTTATTGGGAGGAAAGTGCATCCCTTGAGGCATCTCAGGGATTTCTTGATGATGAGCTTCCTCATGCATCTCTTGAGATCCGTGAGGGATCTCTCTTGCTTGCTCCATCCTCTTCTTGGTGATGGGCTTATCCTCTTCAATGGGGATGTCTCTCTCTATGTTAACTCCAGCTGAGTGGGGATGTCTCCTTCTATGATAACTCCAGCTGAGTAACATAGATGGCAAATAAGGTGAGGAAAAGCTAGCCTTGCCATGGTGGAGGGCTTGTCGGCTATTTTGTAGAATTCATTGGAGATGACTTCATGAACTTCTACTTCCTCTCCAATCATGATGCTATGAATCATGATGGCCTGATCCACAGTAACTTCAGATCGGTTGCTATTGGGAATGATGGAGCGTTGAATGAACTCCAACCATCCTCTAGCCACAGGCTTGAGGTCCAGTCTTCTTAGTTGGACTGGCTTGCCTTTGGAGTCTCTCTTCCATTGAGCTCCTTCCACACATATGTCCATAAGGACTTGGTCCAACCTTTGATTAAAGTTGACCCTTCTAGTGTAGAGGCGTGCATCTTCTTGCATCAAGGGCAAGTGGAACGCCAACCTCACATTTTCTGGACTAAAATCTAAGTATTTCCCCCGAACCATTGTGAGATTATTATTTGGACTCGGGTTCATACTTTGATCATAGTTCCTAGTGATACATGCATTGGCATAGAACTCTTGAACCATTAAGATTCCGACTTGTTGCATGGGGTTGGTTAAGACTTCCCAACCTCTTCTT
>NC_029775.3:45248896-45250433 GCF_000817695.3 Arachis duranensis | reverse complement strand
TTCTTGAGCTTGAAAGGGACCTCAGGGATCACCTTCTTCTTTGCCACAACATCATAGAAGTGGTCTTGATGGCTTTTGGAGATGAATCTTTCCATCTCCCATGACTCGGAGGTGGAAGCTTTTGTCTTCCCTTTTCCTTTTCTAGAGGATTCTCCAGCCTTAGGTGCCATTAATGGTAATGGAAAAAGAAAAAGCTTATGCTTTTACCACACCAAACTTAAAATATTGCTCGCCCTCGAGCAAGAGAAGAAAGAAGAGAAGAAGAAGAAGAAGAAAATGGAGGTGAGTCAGGGGAGATAGATTCGGCCAAGGTATAGTAGAGGGGGTAGTGTTGTGTGAAAATGAGGTAGAATGGAAGGGTATATATAGGGAGAGTGGAGAGGGTAGGTTCGGCCATTTAGGGTGGGATTGAGGGGGACATGTTTTTGAATTTTTAAGGTAGGTGGGGTTTATGGGGAAGAGTGGATGGATGTGAGTGGTGAATAGGTGATTGGGAAGAGAGATTGAGGTGATTGGTGAATGGTTTTTGGGAAGTGTGACATGGGGAAGAGTAAAATAGGATTAGGAGGTAAGGTGGGAATATAGTAGGTGGGGATCCTGTGGGGTCCACAGATCTTGAGGTGTCAAGGAATTCCATCCCTGCACCAAATAGGCATGTAAAATGCCTTTGCACACCATTCTGGCATTTAAACGCCGAGTGGTGCACATTCTGGGCATTCAACGCCCACATGTAACATGTTTTTGGCGTTGAACGCCAGTTTCATGCTTGTTACTGGCGTTCAGCGCCAGCTTTTCCTCTAGGCACATTCCTGGCGTTCAGCGCCAGAATATTGCTTGTTTCTGGCATTCAGCGCCAAATTCATGCTCTGTTCTGGCGTTGAACGCCAGACAGATGCTCCTTACTGGCGTTGAACGCCAGTCTGTGCTTCCTCCAGGGTGTGATTTTTCTTCTGCTGTTTTTTTGATTCTGTTTTTAATTTTTATATTTTTTTCGTGACTCCACATGATCATGTACCTAATAAAACACAAAGTAACAATAAAATAAAATAAAATAAAAATTAGATAAATAAAATTGGGTTGCCTCCCAACAAGCGCTTCTTTAATGTCAATAGCTTGACAGTGGCTCTCATGGAGCCACAAAGGTGATCAGGTCAATGTTGTATAGTCCCAACACCAAACTTAGAGTTTGGATATGGGGTCTTAACACCAAACTTAGAGTTTGGTTCTGGCCTCCCAACCCCAAACTTAGAGTTTGACTGTGGGGGGCTCTTCTTGACTCTGAACTGAGAGAAGCTCTTCATGCTTACTCTCTTTTGTCACAGAGGGATGGCCATGTGCCTTAAACACAAGGTAGTCCCCATTCAATTGAAGGACTAATTCACCTCTGTTGACATCTATCACAGCTCCTGCTGTAGCCAGGAAAGGTCTTCCAAGGATGATGCATTCATCCTCTTCCTTCCTAGTGTCAAAGATTATGAAATCAGCAGGGATGTAAAGGACTTCAACCTTTACTAACACGTCCTCCACTATTCCATAA
>NC_029775.3:45246877-45247983 GCF_000817695.3 Arachis duranensis | reverse complement strand
CATATCAATGAGTTCTTGAGCCTCTTCAGGCATTTTCTTTAGGTGAATAGATCCACCTGCAGAATGATCCAATGACATTTTTGAAAATTCAGACAGGCCATAAGAGAATATATCTAATATGGTCCATTCTGAAAACATGTCAAATGGACATCTTTTGGTCAGCTGCTTGTATCTTTCCCAAGCTTTATAGAGGGATTCACCATCTTTTTGTTTGAAGGTTTGAACATCCACTCTCAGCTTGCTCAGCTTTTGAGGAGGAAAGAATTTATCCAAGAATACAGTGACCAGCTTATCCCAGGAGTCCAGGCTATCGTTGGGTTGTGAATCTAACCATATTCTAGCTCTGTCTCTTACAACAAAGGGGAAAAGCATGAGTCTGTAGACTTCAGGATCAACTCCATTCGTCTTTACAGTCTCACAGATCTGCAAGAACTCAGTTAAAAACTGATAAGGATCTTCAGATGGAAGTCCATAAAACTTGCAGTTTTGTTGCATTAAGGCAACTAGCTGAGGTTTCAGCTCAAAATTATTGGCCTCAATGGCAGGAATGGAGATGCTTCTTCCATCAAATTTGGACGTTGGCTTTGTGAAGTCACCAAGCATTCTCCTTGCATTATTATTATTTTCGGCTGCCATCTCCTTCTCTTGTTCTAATGTTTCTGAAAGGTTACATTTAGATTGTTGTAACTTAGCTTCTCTTAATTTTCTCTTCAGAGTCCTTTCAGGTAATGGATCAATCTCAACAAGAGTGCCTTTATCCTTGTTCCTGCTCATATGAAAGAGAAGAAAACAAGAAAAGAAAGAGGAATCCTCTATGTCACAGTATAGAGATTCCTTTATGTTAGTAGAAGAAGAAAGGGGAGAAGAGTAAAGAAGAATGGGTTCGGATATTTAGATGGAGAGAGGTGAAGAGAAGTGTTAGTAAATAAATAATTAAATAGAATAAGAAAAGAGAGGGGAAATTTCGAAAATAATTTTGAAAAAAGGATTAGTAATTTTCAAAAATTAAAGATAAGATAAGATTAAAATTAAAATTTAAAACAAAAAGAATTTTTGAAAAAGAGATGAGATATTTTCGAAAATTAGAGAGGGAAAAGTAGTTAGGT
>NC_029775.3:45245144-45246817 GCF_000817695.3 Arachis duranensis | reverse complement strand
AACAAACAAAAAGTCAAAAAGTTAGTTGAAAAAGATATTAAAATCAAAATTTAAAAAGATAAGAAGATAGGAGGTTAGATAAGATATTTTGAAATCAAATTTTGAAAAAGATAAAATTTTTGAAAAAGATAAGATAAAAAATAAAAAGATTTAATTCAAAAATTTGAAATTACTTACTTCACTAACAAGAAACTACAAGATAAGATTCTAGAACTTAAAGATTGAACCTTTCTTAACAAGAAAGTAACAAACTTCAAATTTTTGAATCAATCACATTAATTGTTAGTGTAATTTTGAAAATATGATATAAAGATAAGAAAAAGATTTTGAAAAAGATTTTGAAAAAGATTTTTGAAATTTTCGAAAAATGGAAAAAAAATGAAAAGATATAATTTTTGAAAAAAAGATTTTGAAAAGATAAGATTTTTAAAATTGAAATATTGACTTGACTTGTAAGAAACAACTAATTTTTAAAAATTTTTGACCAAGTCAACCCAAAATTTTGAAAATTTGGAGGGAAATAAGGAAAAGATATTTTTTTGATTTTTGAATTTTTAAAGATGAGAGAGAAAAACATAAAAATGACCCCAAATATGAAAATTTTGGATCAAACACATAATGCATGCAAGAACACTATGAATGTCAAGATGAACACCAAGAACACTTTGAAGATCATGATGAACATCAAGAACATAATTTTGAAAAATTTTTGATGCAAAGAAAACATGCAAGACACCAAACTTAGAAATTTTTAATGCTTGAAAAATATGAATGCAAAGATGCACATGAAAAACAACAAGCAACACAAAACAAGAAATCATCAAGATCAAACAAGAAGACTTGTCAAGAACAACTTGAAGATCATGAAGAACACTATGAATGCATGGAATTTTTGAAAAATGCAAGAAAAATTTTTAAAGCATGCAATTGACACCAAACTTAAAAATTGACTCAAGACTCAGACAAGAACACAAAATATTTTGATTTTTATGATTTTCTAATTTTTTTGGATTTTTATTAAATTTTTTTTTCGAAAATTTTTTTTTGGAAAAACGAAAAAGAAAAATTTTGAAAAAGTTTTTGAAAAGAAAATTACCTAATCTGAGCAACAAGATGAACCGCCAGTTGTCCATACTCGAACAATCCCCGGCAATGGCGCCAAAAACTTGGTGGACGAAATTGTGATAAAAGAGTTCCAGGCACTATTAGAGAAGCTCACAACTCCGTTCAACTTAACAAGCAAGTGTACTGGGTCGTCCAAGTAATAAACCTTACGTGAGTAAGGGTCGATCCCAAAGAGATTGTTGGTATGAAGCAAGCTATAGTCACCTTGTAAATCTCAGTTAAGCAGATTAATTGATTTATGATGATTTCGAAAATAATAAATAAACAGAAAATAAAATAGGATAGAAATACTTATGTAAATCAATAGTGAGAATTTCAGATAGGCGTGTGGAGATGCTAGAATCCTTTCTTATCTCTACTTTCTTATTACATTCATCCAATCCTTCTTACTCCTTTCCATGGCAAGCTGTATGTAGGGCATCACCATCATCAATGGCTACTTTCAATCCTCTCGGGAAAATGGTCCTATGCGCTATCACTGCACGGCTAATCGTCTGGAGGCATCACCCATGGTTGATGGCTACATCCCATCCTCGCAGTGAAAACTA
>NC_029775.3:45242147-45245120 GCF_000817695.3 Arachis duranensis | reverse complement strand
GGTTCTCAATCAGGTTGGAGTAGAATCCATTGATTCTTTTGCGTTTGTCATCACGCCCAGCCTTCAGGAGTTTGAAGCTCGTCACAGTCATTCAACACCGGAATCTTACTCGGAATACCACAGACAAGGTTAGACTTTCCAGATTCCTGGAATCCTACTCGGAATACCACAGACAAGGTTAGACTTTCTAGATCCCCATGAATGCCGCCATCTATCTAGCTTATACCATGAAGATTCTGTTGGGGAATCTAAGAGATATGCGCCCAGCCTAGAGTAGAACGGAAGTGGTTGTCAGTCACACGCGTTCATAGGTGAGAATGATGATGAGTGTCACGGATCATCACATTCATCAAAGTGTTGTGCAACGTATATCTTGGAATAAGAATAAAAGAGAATTGAATAGAAAGTACTAATAATTGTATTGAATCTTGAGGTACAGCAGAGCTCCACACCCTTAATCTATGGTGTGTAGAAACTCCACCGTTGAAAATACATAAGTGAAAGGTTCAGGCATGGCCGAATGGCCAGCCCCCTAAAACGTGCTTAATGGCCTCCTAAGATGAAGAATAAAACAAAACTGAGACCAAAGATGAAACGTGGTCAAAAGACGACTAATACACTAGTAAAAAGTCTTATTTATACTAAACTAGCTACTAGGGTTTACATGAGTAAGTAATTGATGCATAAATCCACTTCCGAAGCCCACTTGGTGTATGCTTGGGCTGAGCTTGATCTATCCACGAGCTGAGGCTTCTCTTGGAGTTGAACGCCAAGTTAGAACGTGTTTTGGGCGTTCAACTCCAGGTTGTGACGTGTTTCTGGCGTTTAGCTCCAGACAGCAGCATGTACTTGGCGTTCAACGCCAATTTACGTCGTCAATTTCCGAATAAAGTATGGACTATTATATATTTCTGGAAAGCTCTGGATGTCTACTTTCCAACGCCGTTAAGAACGCACCAATTGGAGTTCTGTAGCTCCAGAAAATCCATTTCGAGTGCAGGGAGGTCAGATTCCAACAGCATCAGCAGTCCTTTTGTCAGCCTTTTTCAAAATTTTGCTCAAGTCCCTCAATTTCAGCCAGAAATTACCTGAAATTACAGAAAAACACACAAACTTATATTAATGTCCAGAAATGTGAATTTAACATAAAAACTAATGAAAACATCCCTAAAAGTAGCTTGAACTTACTAAAAACTACCTAAAAATAATGCCAAAAAGCGTATAAATTATCCGCTCATCATCGGCCATGAGACAAGTTTGGGATTTAGTCTCAGTTTCATCTTCATCTTCATAGTTACTTTCCAAATCTTCGCAGGATGCCATGAGTCCCTTCTTATTTTCCCTTTTCGGCTAGTCCTCCTTCTTAAGTTTTGTGCAGTCAAACTTGTAATGCCCAGCTTCTCTGTGACAAATGACCTTGCTTAGATCCCACTTAGGTTTCCTTGAACTGCCTCCTTTGTTTCGTTCCTTTCACTTCATCATTCTCCTGAATTTCTTAGCAAACAAAACAAAGTCATCGTTAGATAAATCATTGTTGGATTCATCATCAAAAGATTTAGAGACAGATTTGAGAGCAACTCCTTTCTTTTTAGTATCCTTTTTCTATGCTTTTTCAATTAAGTGTTTTCAAAAGCAAGTAAGTTTCTTCTCAAATCATCATAGGTCATTTCATCAATACCACTACTATCAGCTATTACTGTAGCCTTGGTTTCCCACTCTTTAGTGAGACATCTCAAGATTTTCCTCACAAGCACAGATTATGAATGTCTGATTCCCAGAGTATCCAAGCTATTGTTGATAATGTTGAATCTTTCAAACATTTTATTGATTATTTCTCCTTCCTTCATTGAGAACATTTCCTATTCTCTATTTAGCATGTCTATTCTGTATCTTTTGACTTGGGTTGTACCTTCATGAGTAACTTGGAACTTGTCCCATATTTCCTTTGTTATTATGCATCTTGATACCCGTCAGTATTCCTCGAAGCTGACCGCACAGTTGAGCAGGTTAACAGCTTTAGCATTGAGCTCTTTTTTCTTCCTGTCATCAACATTGTAATCAGGCTTAGTATTGGGAACAACCACACCATCAGCTCCTGTTGTGGTTGGAAATTGTGGACCTTGCAGGATTATCTTCCAAAGTCTGTAATCTATAGACATAACAAAGATCTTCATTATTTCTTTCCAGTAGTTGTACTTCTTCTGATTGAAGAATGGGTGTTGGTGCACGAAATTGTGATCATCAATGGCGCCATCAACATGGTACGCTCAATTGCAATCTCAACTCGTTATCACAACTTCACACAACTAACCAGCAAGTGCACTGGGTCGTCCAAGTAATAAACCTTACGCGAGTAAAGGTCGATCCCACGGAGATTGTTGGTATGAAGCAAGCTATGGTCATCTTGTAAATCTCAGTCAGGCATATTCAAATGGTTATGAATGAATTATGAATAAAGCATAAAATAAAGATAGAGATACTTTTGCAATTCATTGGTGAGAATTTCAGATAAGCGTATGGAGATGCTCTGTCCCTTCCGTCTCTCTGCTTTCCTACCGTCTTCATCCAATCCTTCTTACTCCTTTCCATGGCAAGCTGTATGTTAGGAATCACCGTTGTCAATGGCTACAATCCCGTCCTCTTAGTGAAAATGTTCAACGCGCTCTGTCACAGCACGGCTATTCAGCTGTCGGTTCTCGATCATGTCGGAATAGAATTCAGTGATTCTTTTGCGTCTGTCACTAACACCCCACAATCACGAGTTTAAAGCTCATCACAGTTATTCAATCCTTGAATCCTACTCAGGATACCACAGACAAGGTTTAGACCTTCCGGATTCTCTTGAATGCCACCATCAATTCTAGCTTATACCACGAAGATTCCAATTAAGGGATCCAAGAGATATCCACTCAATCTAAGGTAGAACAGAGGTGGTTGTCAGGCACACGTTCATAGGTGAGAATGATGATGAGT
>NC_029775.3:45227142-45242085 GCF_000817695.3 Arachis duranensis | reverse complement strand
ATATCTTAGAACAAGAATAAGCTGAATTGAATAGAAGAACAATAGTAATTGCATTAATACTCGAGGTACAGCAGAGCTCCACACCTTAATCTATGGTGTGTAGAAACTCCACCATTGAAAATACATAAGAACAAAGTCTAGACATGGCCGAGAGGCCAGCCCCCATGATCTAAGATAGCATAAGACTACTCAAAGATAGCTACCCAGATGTCTAATACAATAGTAAAAGGTCCTATTTGTAGAGAACTAGTAGCCTAGGGTTTACAAAGATAAGTAAATTACATAAAAATCCACTTCCGGGCCCACTTGGTGTGTGCTTGGGCTGAGCATTGAAGAATTTTCGTGTAGAGATTCTTCTTGGAGTTAAACGCCAGATTTTGTGCCAGTTTGGGCGTTTAACTCCCATTCTTGTGCCAGTTCCGGCGTTTTACGCCAGAATTCTTGAGCTGACTTGGAACGCCTGTTTGGGCAATCAAATCTCAGGCAAAGTATAGACTATTATACATTGCTGGAAAGCCCAGGATGTCTACTTTCCAATGCAGTTGAGAGCGAGCCAATTGGCCTTCTGTAGCTCTAGAAAATCCACTTCGAGTGCAGGGAGGTCAGAATCCAACAGCATCTGCAGTCCTTTTCAGTCTCTGAATCAGATTTTTGCTCAAGTCCCTCAATTTCAGCCAAAAAATACCTGAAATCACAGAAAAACACACAAACTCATAGTAAAGTCTAGAAAAGTGAATTTTAACTAAAAACTAATAAAAATATAATAAAAACTAACTAAAGCATACTAAAAGCATACTAAAAATAATGCCAAAAAGCGTATAAATTATCCGCTCATCAGGTGTCTGTTGCTTGATTGCCCTTCTGTCAGAGTATAGGCCACCAGATTTTAACCATTGTTGTCTGCCATCAGGATCTTTCCTCTAAGCTACAAAGCTTGATCTCTTTAAGACCAAGCTCTGATACCAATTGATGGTAATCAGTGGCTAAGACAAGGGAGTTTGAATCTTAGCCCCTTTTTTTCTGAATCTCAATCCCTGAATTTTTAACCAAACTTTAGAAGATATTTCTGCTTTTATCTCATGTCGGGTTGAGAGACACTTTTGTTTTGTCTCGTGCTGAGTTGAGAGACACTTTGGTTTTCGTCTCCTGATTAACAGAAATAGTGAAAGGAGTAGAGAAGAAGAATTAATACCAGATATTTCCTGGTTCAGCCACTAGGTGCAATGTGGCCTACATCCAGTCTCCATCACAACAATGATGGAATTTCACTATGTTATCACAACATTACAAACACCAATTTCTCCCTAGGAACTATCCATTCATATCTAGGACAAATACAGATTCTACACCCAATCTGAATTTGACTAGGACTCAAAACCTAACTTTCAACCGCAAAGTGCTAACCCAACTTACAAGGGAATCCCCACAGGATCATGAAACACAACAGAAAGACGTACAAAGAAACTCTGAGACTTCTATGGCTTTTTCTCTGATTTTGATCACTACAACTTTTCTCTCACTGGCTTTTTGTTACAAAACTCACCATGTTTTTGACTTTTTTACCATGAGACTCAGACAGACAAAACTAAGAAAAAGAAAACAAAATGAACAACATTGAAGGAGAAGAACTCAAGAAGCTCATGTAGCTATGAGAACTCTGTGCTTTCACTTTCTCTCCTTGATCTCAACCCTTGGCCGTTCACCGTTAATATTGAAGGGGAAGCTTCCAAGGTTGAAACCCTAACCCAGATTGTTCGAGTATGGACAACTGACGGTTCATCTTGTTGCTCAGATTAGGTAATTTTCTTTTCAAAAATCTTTTTCAAAATTTTTCTTTTCTTTTTCGTTTTTCTAACCATGTTTTTCGAAAAAAATTAAAATAAAAATCCAAAAAAATTAGAAAATCATAAAAATCAAAAATATTTTGTGTTTCTTGTTTGAGTCTTGTGTTAATTTTTAAGTTTGGTGTCAATTGTATGCTTTAAAAATTTTTCTTGTATTTTTCGAAAAAAATTCATGCATTCATGGTGTTCTTCATGATCTTCAAGTTGTTCTTGACAAGTCTTCTTGTTTGATCTTGAAGATTTCTTGTTTTGTGTTGTTTTGCATTTTTTGTTTATTAGAGTCCATGCATTACAAATTTCTAAGTTTGGTGTCCTGCATGTTTTCTTTGCATCAAAAATTTTCAAAAATATGTTCTTGATGTTCATCATGATCTTCAAAGTGTTCTTGGTGTTCATCTTGACATTCATAGTGTTCTTGCATGCATTAAGTGTTTTGATCCAAAATTTTCATGTTTTGGGTCATGATTGTGTTTTTCTCTCTCATCTGAAAAATTTCAAAAATCAAAAAAATATCTTTTCCTTATTTCCCTCCAAATTTTCGAAATTTTGGGTTCACTTGGTCAAAATTTTTAAAATTAGTGGTTTCTTACAAGTCAAGTCAAAATTTCAATTTTAAAAATCTTATCTTTTCAAAAATCTTTTTCAAAAATTATATCTTTTTCATTTTTTTCTATTTTTCGAAAATTTCAAAAATCTTTTTCAAAATATTTTCAAAAACTTTTTCTTATCTTTACATCTAATTTTCGAAAATTAGCTAACAATTAATGTGATTAGTTCAAAAATTTGAAGTTTGTTACTTTCTTGTTAAGAAAGGTTCAATCTTTAAATTCTAGAATCTTATCTTGTAGTTTCTTGTTAGTTAAGTCATTTTAAAAATTAGATCTTTTATCTTTTATAATCCGAAAATTCTAACCTTGTCTGTGGTATTCCGAGTAGGATTCCGGGAATCTGGAAAGTCTAACCTTGTCTGTGGTATTCCGAGTAAGATTCCGGTATTGAATGACTGTGACGAGCTTCAAACTCCTGAAGGCTGGGCGTGATGACAAGCGCAAAAGAATCAAGGGATTCTATTCCAGCCTGATTGAGAACCGACAGATGATTAGCCGTGCTGTGACAGAGCATAGGAACGTTTTCACTGAGAGGATGGGATGTAGCCATTGACAACGGTAATGCCCTACATACAGCTTGCCATGGAAAGGAGTAGGAAGGATTGGATGAATGTAATAAGAAAATAGAGATACGAGAGGAGCACAGCATCTTCACACACTTATCTGAAATTCCCACTATTGTTTTACATAAGTATTTCTATCCCTTTTTATTTTCTATTTATTTATTAATTTTCGAAACCCAAAACCTTTTAATCTGCCTAACTGAGATTTACAAGGTGACCATAGCTTGCTTCATACCAACAATCTCTGTGGGATCGACCCTTACTCACGTAAGGTATTACTTGGATGACCCAGTACACTTGCTGGTTAAGTTGAACGGAGTTGTGGAAAGAAAAAGCTTCTCTAACAGTACCTGGAACTCATGTATCACAATTTCGTCCACCAACTCACCATGTTTTTGACTTTTTTACCATGAGACTCAGACAGACAAAACTTAGAAAAAGAAAACAAAATGAACAACATTGAAGGAGAAGAACTCAAGAAGCTCATGTAGCTATGAGAACTCTGTGCTTTCACTTTCTCTCCTTGATCTCAACCCTTGGCCGTTCACCGTTAATATTGAAGGGGAAGCTTCCAAGGTTGAAACCCTAACCCAGCAACTTCTTCTCTACCAACGAGTAGTAGCGGCTTCAATAGAGAGAGATAAGAGAACCAAGGCTGATGCATGCAAGCTTACCTCATCTCTCTCAACCTTTTTCACCAAGCTCCTTCAATCCGAACCCTTGATCTTGTCTTTGGCTCCAAGAAAAGATTCGGACCCTTGATGAGTTCCTAACCCAGGGCAGCTTCTTGCCTTCTATTTTTGCTTCTTCCTACGTGTAACACAGCGGCTATCTTTCTTCTTTAATAAATAAAAATGGAACTAAACTTTTTCAATGTAGATTTGCTTTTTCACCAAGGCATATTGTTTCTTTTCTTGGTATCAAAATCATGAAGCCATCTTCTAAAATCTTTCCTTCTGAAGTAAAGATCTTTAAAAGCCTTTCTGCTTCATAGCCTTTTTTTTCTGATAGCTTCTTTTATCTTTTTCTCTGATGGATTGACATGACCGAAAGCAAGAGAGAGGAGAGAGAAGATAGAAGCTTTCAATACACAATAAACTTAATTTAATTTTTAGTTTCGGTTACCAAGGAGTGCATTTAACCAAATTGAATTTTGAATTCCAATCACAAAGGGAGTAGGTAATCGAACCAAGCCTTGATCCATTTCTTTCTTCTCCTAGTTTGGATCAATGATGATATTGGACTAGGAGAATGTTGACTTGGGCTTGTATTTGCTTCTTAGCCCAATTGTTTTACTATCCCTTTAAATATTCAGCCACTTAGAATTAAATAATTTTGCTTAAAGGCTGAACTAACTTTAATCATAGTGGGCTTGATTTAATCTGGTCCAATCATAAACTTCCTACACATTAACAAAAATATTAAACAACCTATTGAAAGCAAATAACAATTTAATAATTTCTTAAATAATATTTTAATAATGTTTAATCATTATTTTAATTAGATTCAAGTTTTTCAAACTCACCAGAAGCTGAGGCCGAATCTAAAGAGGAGCTTCGTTGTTGAACGCTAGCAAGGGAGTAGCTGGGCGTTCAACGCCCAAGGAGGTGTAAGTTGTGGCATTGAACGCCATAATAGGAAATGATGGGCGTTCAAAGCCCACTAAGGACCCTCATATTGAAGAACTAAGGGAAATCAGAGCTTCTCAAGAGACTATAGAAGTCCCATTGAATGCCCTGTTGGAGATTATGGAGTTCAAAAAATACTCCTCCTCTAATGAGAAAAAGGAAACTAGGGAGAGCAAATTGCTCGGTACTTGGGAACTCACATAAAGCTGCATCCCAAATTCTATGGAAGATCTCTAGAATTTACCCAAAAGTGCAGTGTCCTGGCTCAAGAAAAGCTACCTCAGCAGAGGCCAAACCCTGAAAGTTTCATAATTCCCTGCACCATAGAGATAATAACCTTTGATAAGGTTTTGTGTGATCTTGGGTTAAGCATCAACGTCATGCCTCTCTCTGTAATGAGAAGGCTGGGAATTCTAGGGTGCAAGCTGCCAACATTTCCTTAGAAATGGTAGACAGTACCCTAAAAAAGGCATATAACATGGTAGAGGATGTCTTAGTGAAGGTTGAAAACCTTCACATCCCTGCGGACTTTATAATCCTAGACACTGGAGAGATCAAGGGCGAGTCTATCATCCTTGGAAGGCCTTTTCTAGCCGCTGCCAAAGCCACAATTAATGTGGAAAAAGGATAGTTAGTTCTGCAGTTGCATGATGATTGCATCTTGTTCAAGATGTCCAAACCTAACTCCCCCTTTGACAAAAGAGGTACCACTGTGCAGCACATAGTATTCGAACCTTTTTTCTCTGTGCAGAGCTATATAGAGCCCCCAGACACCAACTTTAAGTTTGGTGTTGGGAAATCTTCATCAGGCACTAAGAAGGCAGGCATCAAGAAGAAGGTACTTAAGGGTTGGTGATGCGTGAAAACTTGTCTCTCAACGAATTTCCCTTCGGCAAGTATACCGAATTGTCGTCCAGTAATAACTCACAATAGAGTGAGGTCGAATCCTACAGAGATTAACAGACTAAGCAAACAATGGTTAATTAATTAGCCTAGTTAGATGAATCATTTAAGGAGTGATGAGCAACAAGATAAGTAAATGACATGAAAGTAAAGGAAATCAATAAAGTTAAAGAAAGTAAATGGCAAGAAAAGTAAAGTGTTGGAAAATAAAAGAGCAAGAAAATAAAGTACGGGAAAGTAAAATGCAGGAAAGAAAAGTACAAGAAAGTAAACAACTAATAGTAAAAGAAGAGAAGAGCATTGGGATAGAGAGATATTGAACTCTCTGGATCAATTGCTTTCATCTCTTCCGCAATCCATGCATTCATTAATCTCTTGGCAATCTTAGGTGATTAAATCCCAATTCCTTGGCAATTTAATCTCTCTAAGCTTGAACAATTGCCTAATTCCTTGATCTAATTGCTCATGGGAAGATATGAAGTTTGGTCACTGATTATACCACACACCATCATAGATCAAAGTATTGGTAGGATTACATGTCACTATATCCATCCAACCCCCAACCTAATCCAATGTGAGAAAGATTTCAAGCATTGTTCTATGATTTTCCTTCCAAGCCTATCACAAAACCCAAGTACATTCAATTTCTCTTCCAAGACAATTGAATGCTTGAATGAAGAACGAAATCTTTCTGGCAAATCAAGAGAATGGAAGAGAGAAAAAAGAATAAAAATAATTAAACCCATTGAAAAACAATAGAGCTCTCTTTCCCAATGGAAACAGTTAGTAATTCATAACTAAAATATTTACAATGTAAAAAAGAAATGAAATAGAAGAGAAGTGTGAGTGAGGGAGTCCGAAGACCCATCCTCTCTGGTGTTCTACCAGAATTTAGCCCCCTAATTCTATAAAGCTAAGGCCTTTATATAGGCTTTTTCTAAATTACAAATTGAAGTGAAATTGAAAGTAAATTACAATCAAATTAACTATTCTAGATGATTCTTGTGGCCTTGATTGGTTGACAATTATGAGCTTGCTTGCTTGAGAGGTGAATGCATGCTTCAAGGGTGTATTGGCATTTATTTGGACCATTTTTGGTGGCACATACATTGAGAAATGCTCCCAGGCTCACTTCAACGTTTAACCTAACATTTGACCCAAAGTTTGACCCAACATTTAACCCAACGTTGGTAACAACGTTCAATTCTGAAGCTCAAACGTATTGTCCACCCGATACTATTATATATTGTTGGAAAGCCCTGAATGTCTACTTTCTAATGCCGTCTAAAGCGAATCATTTGGAGCTCTACAGTACGAGTTATATTCCATGCAAGGTGAAGAGGTCAGTTGGCCTTACTACAGGTTGATACTATGTTCATCTTTGCAAATTCGGAGCAGTTTTCTCCCTCAATTTTAGTGTCCACCATGTAGAGCCATATACCTTTAAAGAGGAAGATAGTCATAGAGGCTT
The DNA here is from genome assembly GCF_000817695.3 of Arachis duranensis. Taxonomy (NCBI): domain Eukaryota; kingdom Viridiplantae; phylum Streptophyta; class Magnoliopsida; order Fabales; family Fabaceae; genus Arachis; species Arachis duranensis. The sequence continues at coordinate 45,235,068 of NC_029775.3, read as the reverse complement.
AAATCTTCACCCCTCACCCCTCACTGTGAAATTCTTTCCTGTGTTCTCATAGATCAACTCAATATGCTCAAGAGACATGATCTTGTTTACTGTGTGAGGCAAGATTGGACTTCGAGTGAGTTCTACTTTCATTCCTGGTGAGAAGTCTTCAATAGGGATCTTTTTGTTCCTCCAGTCCTTAGGTACCTTCTTCTTGGGTTCCCCTCCCTCCTTGGTGGGTGGTGAATGCCCAAGACCAAACTTAAGTTTGATTTCTGAGGAATTGTATGAGTTTTCACTAAGGGGGATGCTTCAGCATTGCACTCTGCATGCAAGTACCTCCATTGTCAGGGGGTGGTGGAGGTTGAAAAACCTTGAAAACCATCCAATCCTCATGTAATCTCAGCACCAATTTGCCTCTCTCAACATGAATGAGGGCTCTTCCAGTGGCTAGAAACGGCCTTCCTAGGATAATAGAGTCATCTGTTTTTTCTCCAATGTCAAGTATCACAAAATCTTCCGAGAAGAAGAACTCTCCAACCTTGACTAGTACATTCTCCACTAGCCCATATGCCTGCTTCTGAGACTTGTCAGCCATCTCTAGTGCTATTCTTTAGGCTGCGCCTCTTGAATTTCCAGCTTCTTCATTACAGACAGAGGCATCAGATTTATGATTGAGCCAAAGTCACACAGTGCATTCTCATAAGTAAAAGATTCCAAGATCTGACATCTTCCTGGGTAGCTTCCTCTGAATCAGTGTACTGCATTCCTTCGTCAAGACTACAGTTTTATTTTCCTTCAAGGCCTTCTTCTCAGAGAGTAGGCTTTTCATAAAGGCCATATAGGGAGGCAACTTCTCCAACACCTCAGCAAAAGGAATATTGATGTTAAACTTTTTGAAGATTTCTAAGAACTGAGTGGATTGCTCATCCTTGGTCTCCTCTTATAGCTTCTGAGGGTGTGGTACTTTAGGCTCTTGTGCCACCAATGGGACGTGTAGCAATGTCCTTCCAATCTCTCCTTGAGCCTTTTCTTCCTCCAATTCCTCAGCAACATACATCTCTTTAATCCCAACCTCCTTGGTCAGGGTGAGAGCTTTGCACTCTTTTCTTGGATTTATTTTTATGTCACCGGGAAGAGTGTTAAGAGATCTCTGAAGTCTCTGAGGGTATGGCAATTCAGCTCTGTACTCTATGGCCTTGGCTAATGCGGGTTGTGTATCAAGAGTGATTGGAAAAGGGTTGTCTAGGTGCCTAGGAGGGGCATGCTCTACCTTTTTATCTTTTTTCTTTGAAGTTTCTTTTTCAACCGGTTCCTCATTACTTTGTTTGTCCAAACTTGCCACCTGTCCACTTACCATGGTGATGGCCTTACACTCCTCTCTAGTATTGGAGAGCATATTAATTAGTGTGAGATGCTCAGACCTTTGCTGGTGTATCTGTATCTCTTGGTTCCTAATTGAGGTGTGATGAGCGGATAATTTATACGCTTTTTGGCATTGTTCTTAGGTAGTTTTTAATATGTTTTAATTGCTTTTTACTAAGTTTTTATTAGTTTTTATGCAAAATTCACATTTCTGGACTTTACTATGAGTTTGTGTTTGTTTTTTGTAATTTTAGATATTTTCTGGCTGAAATTGAGGGACCTGAGCAAAAATCTGATTCAGAGGGTGAAAAAGGACTGCAGATGCTGTTGGATTCTGACATCCCTGCACTCAAAATAGAATTTTTGGAGCTACAGATGTCTAAATGACACGCTCTCAAATGCGTTGGAAGGTAGACATCCAGGGCTTTCCAGCAATATATAATAGTCCATACTTTGTCCGCATTTAGACGATGAAAACTGGCGTTCAACGCCAGCTTTCTGCCCAACGCCATAATAGGTTACAAGATAGAGTTAAACGCCAGAAATAGGTTACAACCTGGTGTTTAACTCCAGAAATAGCCTATGCACGTGAAAGCTTCAATGCTCTGCCCAAACACATACCAAGTGGGCCCCGGAAGTGGATTTCTACACTATCTATCTTAGTTTACTCATTTTCTGTAAACCTAGGTTACTAGTTGAGTATAAAAACTACTTTTAGAGATTTATTTTGTCCCTCATGACATTTTACATCTGAATTTGTATCTTTGACGGCATGAGTCTCTAAACCCCATGGTTGGGGGTGAGGAGCTCTGCTGTGTCTCGATGGATTAATGCAATTACTTCTGTTTTCTTTTCAATCATGCTTGTTTCTATTCTAATATATTCATTCGCACTTCAACATGATGAATGTGATGATCCGTGACGCTCATCACCATTCTCAACCTATGAACGCATGCCTGATGATGCACGAAATTTGAATCCCAATATCAAAATCAAGATTTCTTTTGATCTCGTACCACTAACCAGCAAGTGCACTGGGTCGTCCAAGTAATACCTTACGTGAGTAAGGGTCGATCCCATGGAGATTATTGGTTTGAAGCAAGCTATGTTTATTTTATTATTCTTAGTCAGGATATCAATTAAAATTATCAGTTTGAATTATTAGAAGAATAAAAGAGCATAAAATAAATAATTGTTACTTTAATAATGGAGAATATGTTGGAGTTTTTGGAGATGCTTTGTCTGCTTTATTTCAGCTTTTCTCTTGTAATCCTCTTCCCACACGCAAGGCTCCTTCCATGGCAAGCTCTATGTAGGGTGTCACCCTTGTCAATGGCTACTTCCCATCCTCTCAGTGAAAATGGTCCAAATGCTCTGTCACAGCATGGCTAATCATCTGTCGGTTCTCAATCAGGTTGGAATAGAATCCAATGATTCTTTTGCGTCTGTCACTAACGCCCAGCCTTCAGGAGTTTGAAACTCATCACAGTCATCCAATCCCAGAATCCTACTCGGAATACCACAGACAAGGTTTAGACTTTCCGGATTCTCATGAATGCCGCCATCAATCCGGCTTATACCACAAAGATTCTGATTAAGGAATCTAAGAGATACTCATTCAATCTGATGTGGAACGGAGGTGGTTGTCAGACACACATTCATGGATTGAGGAAGGTGATGAGTGTCACAGATCATCACCTTCTTCATTGTTAAGCGCGAATGAACATATTAGATAAGAACAAGCGTGTTTGAATGGAAAACAGAAGTAATTGCATTAATTCATTGAGACGCTGCAGAGCTCCTCACCCCCAACAATGGAGTTTAGAGATTCATGCTGTCAAAGAGTATAAAATTCAGATCTAAAAATGTCATGAGGTACCAAATAAGTCTCTAAAAGTTGTTTAAATACTAAACTAGTAACCTAGGTTTACAAAGAATGAGTAAACTAAGATAATTGGTGCAGAGATCCAGTTCTGGGGCCCACTTGGTATGTGCTGGGGCTGAGACTTAAGCCTCTCACGTGCTTGGGCTGTTTCTGGAGTTGAACGCCAGGTTGTAACGTGTTTTGGGCGTTGAGCTCCAACTTGTAACCTGTTTCTGGCGCTGGACGCCAGACTGCAACATGGAACTGGCGTTGAGCGCCAGTTTACATCGTTTATCTTCGCGCAAAGTATGGACTATTATATATTGCTGGAAAGCCCTGGATGTCTACTTTCCAACCCAATTGAGAGCTCGTCAATTGGACTCCTGTAGCTCTAAAAACTCTATTCCGAGTGCAGGGAGGTTAGGATCCAACAGCATCAGCAGTCCTTTTTCAGCCAAACTCAGATTTTTGCTCAGCTCCCTCAATTTCAGCCAAAAAATATCTGAAATCATGGGAAAACACACAAACTCATAGTAAAGTCCAGAAATATGATGTTTTCTTAAAAACTAATAAAATTCTATTAAAACCTAATAAAAACATGCTAACATCTACATGAAATTACCCCCAAAAAGCGTATAAAATATCCGCTCATCACAACACCAAATTTAAACTGTTGCTTGTCCCCAAGAAACTAGATAGATAAAATAGGATGAAAAGAAATTAAGAAGCAATAATATTTAAGAGTTTTAAGTGGAGCTCAGATTCTTATTTAGATGAGCGGGGCTAGTAGCTTTTTGACTTCCGAACAGTTTTGGCATCTCACTTTATCCTTTAAAATTCAGAATGATTGGTGTTCCGGGGGTTACCTGAAACGTGCAACTCGGTCGTCTTAGAGAGGCCCGAGGTGGGGGAATTGATGACCCGAGCTTGATGTGCAGAGTGGTTGGCGGTTGTACCTGCAATGACACTCCGATGCTTAAGTTAGCATGGGTCCAAGCAGATATTTGAGTGGAATTAGAGTGTGAGTTATACCTGGGTGCTCCAGTGTATTTATAATAGTTGGCCGTGATCTTCCCTGGATAAGATATTCTTATCTTATCTTATCTTTTGGGAGTTTTATCCCTATCTTCGTGGAACCGCCTTTCCTAGGCCTTTTCGGCCTTTAGGTTTTGGGCTGCGTTCCTTCTGATGGGCCTTCTTAGCTTTGTTGTCCGAGGTCCGACCTCAGGCGTGGGTTTTTTGAGAGGTCGAGCTCGGGCATAGTAGTTTTTCAAAATTTCAAAAATGGCCGTTCCTGCATTTATTGCATTTTACCGTTTCTCCTCGATTTCCGTTCGGGCTCTGTGAAGGCATTATTTATTTGCTCCCTTCCTTTTTCCTCGTTTGTTCTGTTCTCTTCCTGTTTTTCTGAGTTTTGCCATCTCTTTTTTCGAGCGACATTTCTCCTTTCTTTTTCTTCTTCCCCGAGTCTTTCTGCGTGTTCTTCCGGGGTTTTCTCTGCGCCGCCGTTCTGCTCTCCTTGCTTCGGAGCTCATCGTCCTCTTTCCTTCTTCCAGGTTTGTTCCCATCTCTTTTCTTGTGCACATATGCTTTCTGTTTCTTTTTTCTCTATGCCTGGGTTGCCCCGAAAAGAGGCGCCGCCATTGCTTTGTCGTTTGTACATGGGGGGGGGGCTCTTTTTTTGTTCTCTGGTATTTTGCTCCGGGTTGCTGTATTTTCGTCTTTAAAAGATCTTTGTTTCTTGTTTTGCTGAATGGGTTTTCGCTGTCTGCTTTTATGTGATTTTTGCTTGCTGTTGTATTCTTCTTTGTAAGCAAGAATTTTATGTCTCGAAAGGTTCTTCAAGCGATGTCGACCAAGATTCCAAGTGGTCTTGGTTGGGTAGATCCTGTTCCTCTAAGAGTCCCTTCTGTGGTAGATTCTGAGTATTTAGCTAGGTTTCGTAGGCAATGTAGCATATGTGAAGATAGAGAGTCTGAGAGGGATTATGAATTAGTAGCCCCGGATTCCGAGGAGAGAGTTTGCTTCCCGCCCTTAGATAGTTCCGAGAAGCTCTTCTTTTACGCTTATGATTGTTTTTTCTCTAAGCTGAGTGTCCAACTTCCTTTTACCGACCTGGAGTCCGAGGTGTTATGGTCTTGTAACCTTGCCCCTACGCAGCTCCATCCAAACTCTTGGGCGTTTTTGAAGCTGTTTCAACTTTTGTGTCAGTTTTTGGGTGTTGCTCCCTCTATTTCTCTTTTTTCCTACTTGTTTGTGTTGACGAAGCCGGGGTCGGGTGGAGGGAAGGTATCTTGGGTCTCTTTTAGGGCTAACCAGGGAAGAAAGTTTTGTACCCTGTATGATGAGTCCTTTCACGATTTTAAGAACTTTTATTTCAAGGTCCGGGCTACTGGAGACGTCCGACCTTTCTTTCTAGATGAGAGTGGGGAGCCTTCTTTTCCTCTTTGTTGGCAGGAGAATGTAGTGTCTGTTAAGTATACCTTTGAGAGTCTAGATGAGGTGGAGCAGGCTTTTGTGGGTGTGGTGAGCAGTTTATGGGGTCGGGCACTTCACTTGGACACGAAGAAAATGTTGGGGGATCCAAGCCTTCTCCGTTCCGAGTTAGGTAGTTCCCGACCTTTTCCGAGATTCATCTTTTTTTTTTTAGTACTTTGGTTTTGCTTGTTTTTGGTGGAATTTCTGTTGTGGTAATCCCTTTCTTTATTTCTTGCAGAGATGTCTTCTCAGGCGGATTCCGTGAAGTTCCTTCGTCGGACGAAGAAATCTGTGGCTGCTCGGAATATCGAGGCCGGGGAGGCTTCTGCCCGATCTTCTCCACAGAAGACTACTGTGGGTGTTCAGACTCGGTCAAAGACTATTCCGACTCCCCAGTTCCGAGCTATAAGTCAGGATCCTCCAACCTCTGGGCCTGCTACTTTTTCTCCTCCTCCGTTTTCGGGTCCTCCTCCCAAGAAGTAGAAGACCTCTCAAGAGCTTGCCGGTTTCAATGATAAGGACTTTGACGCTCTTGGTTGGATTGAGCAGCATATTCTCCCTCAGACCTTTATTTCCACTGATGATGTATCTATGGAGCATCATTTTCAGTATATGGCGCGGAGCTGTGTCCGGATGGCTAGTCTCCATGCTGCTATTGCCCGGGAGTTCAAGAAATCCCCCCTTGGGGCGACCAGCTCCCGACTTGAGAAAGCTCAGTCCGAGCTTGATAGGATTAGCCAACTGAAGGCTGCCAGGGTTACTGAGTTGGAGGCCTCTTTAGAGAAAGAGAAAACTAAAGCTACCGCGGCTGTGGCGGCAGCAAAGACATCTGAGGAGATGGCGAAGGCGGCCACAGAGAATTATACTCGGCTGTATACCGAGCTTGTGGAGACAAAAGAGAAGTTGCAATCCGCGCAGGACGAGTTTTACGAGCTGGAAGGTCATGTGGCCAAGGGTATGGATGCCATGTTTGAAAATTTGAAGGCTCAGGTCCGGGTTCTTGCTCCCGACCTGGACCTGAGCTTATTCAGTACGGATAACATTGTTGTGGAGGGAAAGATTATTCCTGCTCCTCCCGAGGATGAGGTTCCGGTGTCCGACCCCAGAGTTCCGATTGAGAACCCGACTTCACCTTTGGTCGGGGATGGTTCTGGCGTGGAGGTTTCAAACCGGGATGACGTTGCCGTCGATGCAGTCCCGATCTCTATGTTTCCTCCGCAGCCTGCTGTTGATGTGGAGTCTGGAAAGGACCTTGATCCTCTGTAATAATTTTTTAGTGGTTTGCCCGGCCTGTGGGCTTTTTGTTGGATGGTTACTGTGAACGCTTTTTGGACACCTTGCTGCTTTTTAGCTACTTGTAGTAACTTTTTATTTATGTGGTGTTCGCGCTTTGACTTTGTGTTCCGCTTTTATGCTTTTTAGTTGTTTTTTGTTAACAACTTTTTAGCTAGCGTTTTGACCTTTTGTTTCCGCTTTTGTGCTTTTTAGTTGTTCTCGGCGAACAACTTTTTAGCTAGTGTTTTGGCCTTTTGTTTCCGCTTTTGTGCTTCTTAGTTGTTCTCGGCGAACAACCTTTTAGCTAGCGTTTTGACCTTTTGTTTCCGCTTTTGTGCTTTTTAGTTGTTCTTTGGCGAACAACTTTTTAGCTAGCGTTTTGACTTTATGCTTTCGCTTTTGTGCTTTTTAGTTGCTTTTGGCTTGTACTTTTTAGCTGCTTTTTGTAAAGCAACTTTTTAGTAAGCGTTTTTCGAAATCTTGGTTCTCGCCGTTTTAAGGCTTCTTTCTTGGATCCGAGTTTTTTCTCGGACCTCGGGCGCCCGAGTACCTCCTTTTTGTTGGATCCGACTTTGTCGTTGGTCGGCTTTTTTAAGTTATTTTTGTAATCTCTTTTTATTTGGCTTTTTTGAGCCATTTCAGAGTTACTTTATAACTTTCCCTTTGTTGGGTCCGACCTTGTCGTTGGTCGGCCTTTTAAGTTATTTTTGTAATCTCTTTTTATTTGGCCATTTGAGCTTTTTCAGAGTTACTTTATAACTTCTCACATTAATTTGAACCTCGTCGCTTTTATCTTTGCCGACCTTGTGTGGTCTCTTGGCAAATGATTTTTTGCGTTTTGCCGAGTATAAATTAATGCGCCTTGGTGGGGTACTTTCCAGGATTTGTTTCATCATGAGGAAGAAGAAAAGAAAATAAAGAAATTTGATTAGTATTAAAAAAGAAAGAATATTTACAGAGTGTTT
>NC_029775.3:45224956-45225615 GCF_000817695.3 Arachis duranensis | reverse complement strand
TGAATTAGTGTATAATTCTGGGCGTCTTTCGTGAGTCTTTTAGCTTCCTTCCTTTCGGTGGGGAGAGTTCCCGATTTCAGGTAGTTGAGTATGGGGGTCATCCATCCTTGCTGTTGGTTGGATATATTTAGCGTTTCTTCCTCTTTTATCACGGAGAGGGATTGTAAGGTTTCCTGGAGGAGACTTCTGTTGTTGCCTCCGGGCTTGGTGCTGGCGAGTTTTGAGAGGGCGTCCGCCCGGGCGTTTTGCTCCCGAGGTATATGCTGGATCTGTATTTCTAAAAAGTGGTGTAATCGTGCCTGTGTTTGGTCTAGGTATTTTTTCATAGTTGGGTCTTTGGCCTGGTAGCTTCCATTTACTTGTGATGTGACGACCTGGGAATCGCTGAAGATCGTGATTTCTCTGGGCTCCGACCTCTTCGGCTAGTTTTAGACCTGCTAGTAGGGCCTCGTATTCGGCTTGGTTGTTCGAAGCCTGGAACTCGAATTTTAGGGATAGTTCTATCCGTGTTCCTTGGTCGCTTTCGAGTATAACCCCGGCTCTGCTTCCTGTTTCGTTTGAGGACCCGTCGACATACAGGTTCCATGAGAGTGGGGTTCCAGGGGTCTCAGTGTATTCTGCGATGAAGTCGGCTAGGTACTGAGATTTTATGGCAGTCC
>NC_029775.3:45222184-45224377 GCF_000817695.3 Arachis duranensis | reverse complement strand
TTCATTAGCCTCTGGTAGGTTGCCCCTGCGTTCTTCAGCCCGAAGGGCATTACTACGTAGCAGTAGTTTGCCCTTGGGGTTATGAACGAGGTCTTTTCTTGGTCGGGTCCGTACATCGGGATTTGATTGTATCCCGAGTATGCGTCCATGAAGGAGAGATATCTATAGCCTGAGGCTGCGTCTACTAAGGCGTCGATGTTTGGCAGTGGATATGGGTCTTTGGGGCAGGCTTTGTTGAGATCCGTGTAATCGACGCACATTCTCCATTTTCCGTTGGGCTTTTTTACCAGGACCACGTTTGCGAGCCATAGGGGGTATTTTACTTCCCGAATGAACCCTGCGTCTAGTAGTGCTTGTACTTGTTCTTCTATTGCTTGCACGCGCTCCTGCATCTAGTAGTGCTTGTACTTGTTCTTCTATTGCTTGCATGCGTTCGGGTCCGAGCTTCCTACGTCTTTGTTGGACAGATCGGGATCCCGGGTACACTGATAGCTTGTGGCACATCAGGTCGGGGCTTATGCCTGGCATGTCGGAGGCTTTCCAGGCGAAGAGGTCGGAATTTTCTTTTAAGAGGGTTATGAGTTCCTCTTTTAGACCCGCTTCGAGGTTTGCTCCTATGTTTGTTACTTTTTCAGATGTGTTCCCGATCTGGACTCTTTCGGTTTCTCCCTCTGGTTGTGGCCGAAGATCTTCTCGGGCTTGAACTCGCCCGAGTTCTACTGTGTTGATCTCTTTTCCTTTTAAACTCAGGCTTTCGTTGTAGCATCGCCGCGCCAGTTTTTGGTCGCCTTTTAGGGTAGCGATTCCTTTTGCGGTAGGGAACTTCATACAGAGGTGTGGGGTCGAGACTATAGCTGCCAGTCTGTTTAAGGTTGGTCGCCCAATGAGGGCATTGTATGCTGAAGTGACGTCGACTATAATGTAGTCGATGCTCAATGTTTTAGATTGCTCGCCTTTTCCGAAGGTAGTGTGTAGCGAGATGTATCCTAAGGGATGGATCGGGGTATCTCCTAGCCCAAACAGGTCGGTGGGATAGACCTTTAGTTCTTTTTCTTCAAGTCCGAGCTTGTCGAAGGCCGTTTTGAACAGGATATCTGCTGAGCTTCCCTGGTCAATCAGGGTTCGATGTAAGTTGGCGTTTGCTAGGATAATGGTGATTACCATTGGATCGTCGTGCCCGGGTATTATCCCTTGAGCATCTTCTCGGGTAAACGAGATAGTAGGTAACTCGGGCAGGGGGCTGTCTTCTCGGACATGATAGACGTCTTTGAGGTGTCTTTTTCGCGAGGATCTGGATGTTCCTCCGCCTGCAAAACCCCCATTTATCATGTGAACGTGCCTTTCAGGGGTTCGCGGGATTTGTTCGGCCCGATCTTCGTTATCTCCCCGCCTTCTCTTCCTGGCCTCTTCTCCTTTCTCTGCTATGTATCTGTCGAGTTTTCCTTCTCTGGCTAGCTTTTCTATAACATTTTTTAGGTCGTAGCAGTCGTTAGTAGAATGACCGTAGAGCTTGTGATATTCACAGTATTCGGACCGATCTCTCCCCGCTCTCTTGTGTTTTAGCGGTCGAGGTGGTGGGATCTATTCGGTGTGGCATACTTCTCTGTAGATGTCTACCAAGGAGACTCGGAGGGGGGTGTAACTGTGGTATTTCCGTGGCTTGTCCGAGTTGGCTTCTTCTTTCTTTCTCTGTTCCCGATCTCGATCTCGGAGTGGGTAGGTCGATTCCTTCCTAGAAGAGTCTCTTAACTGGGAGGTTTCCTCCATGTTGATATATTTTTCCGCCCGCTCCTGCACCTCGTATAGGGAGGTCGGATATCGTTTGGATAGGGATTGGCTAAACGGTCCCTCCTTTAGGCCGTTTGCTAGTCCCATGATGGCTGCTTCAGTGGGCAAGTGTTGTATGTCCAGGCAGGCTTTGTTGAATCGCTCCATGTACTCTCGGAGAGTTTCTTGGTTACCTTGTTTGATCCCGAGTAGACTGGGGGCATGTTTTGCCTTGTCCTTTTGAATGGAGAATCTTGTTAGGAATTTTTTGGTTAGGTCTTCGAAGCTGGTGATTGATCTTGGTGGCAGGTTGTCGAACCACTTCATGGCCGACTTGGTGAGAGTGGTGGGGAAGGCTTTGCATCGAATTGCGTCGGAGGCGTCGACCAGGTACATTCTGCTTCTGAAGTTGCTGAGGTGGTGACT
>NC_029775.3:45218149-45221538 GCF_000817695.3 Arachis duranensis | reverse complement strand
CTCAGGCGTGGGCCTTTGGGACGAGGTCGGACCTTTCATGGATTTTGCCGAGTTTGGAGGAGCTCGGTCAGGGTATGAACAATTGGCATCCATAGGAACTCAGAGTTCAGATAGTATTATTGATTCTCCTAGTGTAGTATGTTGATTCTTGAACACAGTTACTTTATGAGTCTTGGCCGTGGCCCTAAGCACTTTGTTTTCCAGTATTACCACCGGATACATAAATGCCACAAACACATAATTGGGTGAACCTTTTCAGATTGTGACTTAGCTTTGCTAAAGTCCCCAATTAGAGGTGTCCAGAGTTCTTAAGCACACTCTTTTGCCTTGGATCATGACTTTAACCACTCAGTCTCAAGCTTTTCACTTGGACCTGCATGCCACAAGCACATGGTTAGGGACAGCTTGATTTAGCCGCTTAGGCCTGGAATTACTTCCTTGGGCCCTCCTATCCACTGATGCTCAAAGCCTTGGATCCTTTTCACCCTTCCCATTTGGTTTTAAGGGCTATTGGCTGTTTTTTTTCACTGCTTTTTCTTGCTTCAAGAATCAAATTCATGATTTTTCAGATCATCAATAATATTTTTCGTGTTCCTCATTCTTTTAGGAGCCAACAATTTTAACATTCATGAAATTCAAGATAAAAAATATGCACTGTTCAAGCATTCATTCAGAAGACAAAATGTATTGCCGCCACATATAATTAATTGTAATTTTTATTAAGAACTCGAAAAATATAAATTACTTCTTTATTCTAAAAATCTACTACTTTATTCATGTTTGATGATGATAAGAAAAATAAATTATAACTTAATTGGAAATAAAACCAAAATAGATATGCTAATTACTACTACTCCTATATAACTTCTAAGGTAAATTTCTATAATAGCACTATCACAGAGTTAAAGATAAAATTAAAACTCAACAACCTGTATTTTGGAAAGTGGATGTTCCTCTAGTCTGTGGGGTGCTTGGTCCTTCAAGAATTAATTTCTGACGCTTCAGCTCTCTCAAGTCACGCCTTTGCTCCTCTTGTTCCCTAAGCAATTTGCAAAGCATGCTACTTTGATTATTCTGTTCTTCCTTTATTTGGTTCATAGCTTCTTGTAATTTGGAAACAGATGCCTCAAGGTGCTCCCAATATTTGAATTGAGGGAGTTCTGGGAGGAATTCTTGTGCTTTCTTCTTGATTGGGTCATCCTACAACTGTTGTATTTCCATTGATATTTTAGTGATTGGCCGCTCAACTGAGATATACTCAGTTATTCCCATCCTCACTCCAGCATCCTTGTAGAGCATAGAAATTAAGCTTGGATAGGCCAATTTGGCATCTTTGGAGTTCTTGTTTGCTATTTTGTAGAGTTCACACGAGATTAGCTGATGAACCTCTACTTCTTTTCCCAACATGATGCAGTGAATCATCACTGCTCTTTTAACAGTGACTTCAGAATGATTGCTGGTGGGCAATATAGAATGCTCAATGAAGTCTAGCCAGCCTCTGGCAACTGGTTTGAGATCTTCCCTCTTGAGTTGATTTGGGATGCCAGTGGTGCTGGTGGTCCACCTGGCTCCAGGGATGCATATATCTTCTAGAATCTTGTTCAGGTCTTTGTTTACCCTCATCATTCTCCTGTTAAAGGAGTCTGGGTCATCTTTCAGTTGAGGAAGCTTAAAGATTTCCCTAATTTTGTCAGGGTAGATGTGAACAATCTTTCCTCTGACCAAGGTTCGATAGTCATAAAGGGCAGTTCCAGTTATTCTTTGCCTGTCTGTCTGCCACATATTAGCGTAGAACTCATGAACCATATTCCTTCCCATTTTTGTTTCAGGATTAGCTAGGATTTCCTAGTTTCTGTTTCGAATTTGCTCTTGGATCTCCGGATATTCATCTTCTTTCAGATCGAACTTGACTTCCGGGATCATTGATCTTAGACCCATTATTTTGTAGTAATGGTCTGAATGTTCTTTCATTAAGAACTTCCCTTAATTCCAAAGTGGTTTTGGAATATTCTCTTTCTTGCCTCTTGGAGTGGGTTGTTTTCCTTTAGGAGCCATGATCTTAGTGATTATGTTTTTGTGATCACGGATAAACACACAAAACTTAGAGGTTTGTTTGTCCTCAAGCAAAAGAAAACAAAGGAGAGGGATAGGAGGATAGCAAGTGTGGAATGGTGGATGATGGGAGGGGCGCCGAATGTGGATATAAGGGGGGGAGGGTGGGTTTCGAAAATAAGAAAAAAGATAAGATAGAAGATATGATTTATAAAAGATAATTATAATAAGAAAAAGATATAATTTAAAAATAAAATGATGTTAATTATATTTGGAAAAGATAAATTTGAATTTTTATTTTGAAAGAAGATTTTAAAAGATAACTGAATTTAAAAAAAAGAGTTGGATTGAATTGGAAAAAAGATTTGTCTTTATGGATTAAGATACATTTGATATATTTGAAAAAGGGATTTTAGAAATTAGGATTAAAATTTTTGGAATTGAAGGATGATAATTTGAAACATGTTTATGCAAGAAATCATGAATTGAAACATAAAAATTAGAAAATTTGTGAAGAAGAACGAATTTTACCTCCTCCCCACCATTCTGGCGTTAAACGCCCAAACGCTGCATGTTTTGGGCGTTTAATGCCCAATTGCTGCTTCTCTTGGGCGTTCAACGCCCAGCTGTTGCTTCTTTCTGGCGTTGAACGCCAGGAAGTCCTTTGTCACTGGGCGTTTTTCTGAACGCCCAGGAAGCTGCAAATCTGGCATTGAACGCCTAGAAGGTGCTTCTTTCTGGCGTTCAACGCCCAGAAGATGCTCCTTTCTGGCGTTTAAAGCCCAAATGGCTATCCTTACTGGCGTTGAACGCCTAGTAGGTGCTTCTTTTGGGCATTCAACGCCCAAAATATTTCTTACTGGCTTTTTCACGCCAGTGAGCTTCCAAATTCCCTTGTAACTCTGTGAATTCAATCAATTGCTATTTTACCTTTTGAAGATACTCTGACATATACTTGTAAAAATTAATTAATTAGCAAAAACAAATAAAATTAAATTTTGTGAATGGCTGGGTTGCCTCCCAGCAAGCGCTTCTTTAATGTCATTAGCTGGACTATTACTGAGCTTTAGCTGGACTATTACTGAGCTTTAATCAAGCCTCAGTTTTGAGCATTCTTGCTCAAAATTGCCTTCAAGATAATGTTTGACTATCTGTCCATTAACAATGAACTTTTTATTAGAAACATTATCCTGAAGCTCTACGTATCCATATGGTGACACGCTTGTAATCAAATATAGACCTCCCCACCGGGACTTCAATTTCCCGGGGAATAATCTGAGCCTAGAATTAAATAGCAAAACTTTTTGCCCTGGCTCAAAGACTCTGGATGACAATTT
>NC_029775.3:45211977-45218064 GCF_000817695.3 Arachis duranensis | reverse complement strand
TTTTTCTCCAGCTAACTTGGCATCAAGGTTCAGGAATCTGGTTGCCCAGTAGGCCTTATGTTCTAATTCTACTGGCAAGTGACATGCCTTTCCATACACAAGTTGGTATGGAGAGGTCCCTATAGGGGTCTTGAATGCTATTCTGTATGCCCACAAAGCATCATCCAAGCTTCTTGCCCAATCCCTTCTACGGTTAATTACAGTCCATTCCAGGATTCTTTTGAGTTCTCTATTTGAGACTTCAGCTTGCCCATTTGTCTGTGGGTGATATGGAGTGGTCACTCTGTGGCTAACTCCATAACGAACTAAAGCAAAGTAAAGCTGTTTATTGCAGAAATGAGTGCCCCCATCACTGATTAGTACTCTAGGGGTGCCAAATCTGCTGAAGATGTGTTTCTAGAGGAATTTTAACACTGTCTTAGTGTCATTAGTGGGTGTAGCAATGGCTTCCACCCATTTGGATTCATAATCCACTGCCACCAGAATATAAGTGTTTGAGTATGATGGTGGGAAAGGCCCCATGAAGTCAATACCCCATACATCAAACAACTCAATCTCCAAGATCCCTTGTTGAGGCATGGTATAACTGTGAGGCAGATTACCAGATCTTTGGCAACTATCACAATTAAGTACAAACACTTGGGAATCTTTATAGAGAGTAGGCCAATAGAAGCCACATTGGAGGACTCTTGTGGCTGTTCGCTAACTTCCAAAATGTCCTCCATATTGTGATCCATGGCAATGCCATAGGATCTTCTGCGCTTCTTCTTTAGGCACACATCAACGGATTACTCCGTCTGCACATCTCTTGAAGAGATATGGTTCATCCCAAAGATAATACTTTGCATCTGTAATCAATTTCTTTGATTGTTGCCTACTGTACTCTTTGGGTATGAACCTCACTGCCTTGCAGTTTGTAATGTCTGCAAACCATGGCACTTCCTGGATGGCAAAGAGTTGCTCATCCGAAAAGTTTTCAGAGATCTCAGTTAGAGGGGGAACGCCCCTTCTACTGGTTCTATTCGGGACAGGTGATCTGCTACTTGGTTCTCTGTCCCTTTTCTGTCTCTTATTTCTATATCAAACTCTTGCAGAAGCAACACACATCTGATGAGTCTGGGTTTTGAATCCTGCTTTGTGAGTAGATATTTAAGAGCAGCATGATCAGTGTACACAATCACTTTTGATCCTACTAAATAGGATCTAAACTTGTCAATGGCGTAAACCACTATAAGCAACTCTTTTTCTGTGGTTGTGTAATTCTTCTGTGCGTCATTTAAAACACGACTGGCATAGTAAATGACGTGCAGAAGCTTGTCATGCCTTTGTCCCAACAATGCACCAATGGCATGGTCACTGGCATCACACATTAATTCAAATGGTAATGTCCAGTCTGGTGCAGAGATGACTGGTGTTGTGACCATCTTAGCTTTCAGAGTCTCAAACGCCTGCAGACACTCCTTATCAAAGATAAATGGCATGTCAGTAGCTAGCAGATTACTTAGAGGTTTGGCAATTTTTGAAAAATCCTTTATAAACCTCCTATAGAATCCTGCATGCCCAGAAAGCTTCTGATTGCCTTAACATTGGCTGGTGGTGGTAATTTTTCAATTACCTCTACCTTAGCTTAATCCACCTCTATTCCCCTGTTCGAGATTTTGTGCCCAAGGACAATTCCTTCAGTCACCATAAAGTGACATTTTTCCCAGTTTAAAACCAGGTTAGTCTCTTGGCACCTTTTTAGAACAAGTGCTAGATGGTCAAGACAGGAGCTGAATGAGTCTCCAAATACTGAAAAGTCATCCATGAAGTCTTCCAGAAATTTTTCCACCATATCAGAGAAAATTGAGAGCATGCACCTTTAAAAGGTTGCAGGTGCATTGCACAAGCCAAATGGCATCCTTCTCTATGCAAATACTCTAGATGGACATGTGAATGATGTTTTCTCCTAATCCTCGGGATTTACTGCAATTTGATTATAACCTGAATATCCATCCAGGAAGCAGTAGTATTCATGACCTGCTACTCTTTCCAGCATCTGGTCTATGAATGGTAAAGGAAAATGATCCTTTCTAGTAGCTGTATAGAGCCTTCTATAATCAATACACATACGCCACCCTGTAACTATTCTTGTAGGAACCAGTTCATTTTTTTCATTATGAACCACTGTCATGCCAGCCTTCTTAGGGACGACTTGGACAGGGCTTACCCAGGGGCTATCAGAAATAGGATAAATAATCCCAGCCTCTAGTAATTTAGTGAACTCTTTCTGCACCACTTCCTTCATGGCTGGATTCAGCCGCCTTTGTGGTTGAACCACTGGCTTGGCGTCACCCTCCAATAGGATTTTGTGCATGCATCTGGCTGGGCTAATGCCCTTAAGATCACTGATGGACCATCCAAGAGCTGTCTTGTGTGTCCTTAGCACTTGAATTAGTGCTTCCTCTTCATGTGGCTCTAAGGTAGAGCTTATGATTACAGAAAAGGTATCACCTTCTCCTAGAAATGCATATTTCAGGGATGGTGGTAATGGTTTGAGCTCGGGTTTGGGAGGTTTCTCCTCTTCCTGAGGGATTTTCAGAGGTTCTATTATTCTCTCTGGTTCCTCCAAATCAGGCTGAACATCTTTAAGGATATTCTCTAGCTTTGATTCGAGACTTTCAACCATATTGACCTCTTTTACCAGAGAGTCAATAATATCAAGGCTCATGCAGTCATTTTGGGTGTCTGGATGTTGCATGGCTTTGACAACATTCAACTTGAACTCCTCCTCATTGACTCTCAGGGTTACTTCCCCTTTTTGGACATCAATAAGGGTTCGGCCAGTTGCTAGGAAAGGTCTTCCTAGAATGAGAGTTGCACTCTTGTGCTCCTCCATTTCCAGCACCACAAAGTCAGTAGGAAAGGCAAATGGCCCAACCTTGACAACCATGTCTTCAATTACGCCTGATGGGTATTTAATGGAACCATCAGTAAGTTGGAGATATATCCGGGTTGGTTTGACTTCTTCAGTCAAACCAAGCTTTGTGATAATAGATGCAGGTATTTGGTTGATACTTGCCCCAAGATCACATAGAGCTTGCTTGGTGCAAGTACCCTCTAATGTGCATGGTATCATAAAACTTCCAGGATCTTTAAGCTTCTCAGGTAAGCTTTTCAGAATGACTGCACTACATTCTTCAGTGAGGTAAACTTTTTCAGTTTCCCTCAAATCCTTCTTATGACTTAAGATCTCTTTCATGAACGTAGCATAAGAGGGTATTTGCTCAAGTGCCTTTGAAAACGGAATCTTTATTTCAAGAGTCCTGAGATAGTCTGCAAAGCGAGCAAATTGCTTATCCTATTCCGCTTGGCGGAGTTTCTGAGGATAAGGCATTTTGGATTTGTATTCCTCAACCTTAGTTGCTGTAGGTTTATTGCCTACAGATGTGGGTTGGGAAGCCTTTTTAGAAGGGTTATTATCAGCACTTGTATGTGTCTGATTCCCCACTTGCGTTTGAAAGCCAGGGGTGGAAGCTGGAGTGGTGTTAGATGCTAACTCCTTACCTGTTTCTGGCGTCTGAACGCCAGAACTATGCTTTCTTTGGGCGTTCAATGCCAAATCATTGTTTGTTTCTGGCGTTGAACGCCAGGACTGAGCATGGTCTGGGCGTTCAGCGTTAGCTTTCCACCCATTTTCTGGCGTTTGGGTGCCAGAGTCATTCCTCTCTAGGCTCTGATTGTCCTCAGATGGATTTTGGGTGGTCTGCTAATTTATTGGCTTCCTGCTACCTTGAAGTGAGGTATTTAATGTTTTCCCACTCCTTAATTGAACTGCTTGGCATTCTTCTGTTATTTGTTTTGATAACTGCTGTTCTGTTTGCTTCAATTGTATTTCCATATTCATATTAGCCATTCTTGTCTCTAGTAGTATCTCCTTGAATTTGGCTAACTATTTTGTTAGAAAATCTAATTGCTGATTGAATTCAGCAGCTTGATCTGCAGGACTGAGTTCAGTAGTTACTGTTTTAGCCTTTTCCTTCTTGGAAAGTTCACTGCTTAGGTACAGGTGCTGATCCCTGGCAACTATATCAATGAGCTCTTGAGCTTCTTCAATTATTTTTCTCATGTGTATAGATCCACCAGCTGAGTGGTCTAGAGAAATCAAAGCTCTCTTTGTAAGCCCATAATAGAAGATGTCTAATTGCACCCACTCTGAAAACATTTCAGAGGGGCATTTTCTTAGCATCTCTCTGTATCTCTCCCAGGCATCATAAAGGGATTCATTATCTCCTTGTTTGAAGCCTTGGATGCTTAGCCTTAGCTGTGTCATCCGTTTTGGAGGAAAATAGTGACTCAGGAATTTTTCTGATAGCTGTTTCCATGTCTTTATGCTATTTTTGGGTTGGTTATTTTACCACCTCTTAGCTTGGTCTTTTACAGCAAATGGAAACAGTAATAATCTGTAGACATCCTGATCTACTTCCTTATCATGTACTGTGTCAGCAATTTGTAAAAATTGTGCTAGAAACTCTGTAGGTTCTTCTTGTGGAAGACCGGAATATTGGCAACTTTGCTGCACCATGATAATGAGCTGAAGATTCAACTCAAAACTACTAACTCCAATGGAGGGTATACATATACTACTCCCATATAAAGCAGTAGTGGGGTTAGCATATGACCCCAGAGTCCTTTTGGACTGTTCATTTCCACTTAGTTCCATGATAGAGCAAGGGAGATGGTATGGATGTTGATATTGTTTATTTTATTAAATATAAAAATTTATTTTTGAAATAGTAAAATAAAGTAAAATAAGATAAAATAAAAAAATGAAATAAAAATAAAAATAGAAATTTGAAAATGTTTTGTGAAGATTTTCGAAAAAATTGGGGAGAGAGTGAAAGTGGTTAGGATATTTTCGAAAAAGATAATAAAATAATTTTTTTTTACTTGAAAACTAAGATATGATAAGATAAAATTTTGAAATTGAAATTTGAAAAATAAAAAAAAATTTCGAAAATATGCTTAAAAATAGTTAGAAAAGATATTTTTTTTGAATTTTAAATTTTATGATGAAAGAGAAAAACACACAAAAGACACCGGACTTAAAATTTTTAGATCCAATGCTCCTTGTTTTCGAAAATTTTTGGAGGAAAAACACCAAAGAACACCAAACTTAAAAATTTTAAGATCAAAACACAAAGAAGACTCAAGAATACTTTAAAGATTCACAAGAACAACAAGAACAAAAGAAAGAACAGCAAACTTAAAATTTTTAGAAAACTTCAATAAGTTTTTCGAAAATTATGAAAAGATTAACAAGAAAACACCAAACTTAAAGTTTGGCACAAGATTAAATCAAGAAAAATTATTTTTGAAAAAGATTTAAAAAGAAGATACCTAATTGCCAAGAGCATAAGCCAACGCTCTAGCAAACCGAGCTATAAATTTAATGTGTTTTTAGAGATGTATTATAATTATAAATAAAAATAAATTCTTGAAAACTAATGTTTTAAAAAAAGCACAAGAAAAACAAGAAAAGACACGGAACAAGACAAACCAAAGATCAAACAAGAAAAATTGACAAGAACAATTTGAAGATCAAGGAAAAACGAAGAACTCTAATTCGAAAATTTAAAGGAAAATACAAGATATGCAATTGACACCAAACTTAGAACAAGACACTAAACTCATGAAAAAAAATTAAATTTTGATAAAGAAAAATAATATTTTTGGAAAAATTTTTGAAAAGGGAATAAAGGACTCAGAATTTAATGACTCTATAGCAACAAAAATAAATTATTCCTAATCTAAGCAACAAAATAAACCTTTAGTTGTTCAAACTCGAATAATCCCCGGCAACGGCGCCAAAAACTTGATGCACGAAATTTGAATCCCAATATCAAAATCAAGATTTCTTATGATCTCGTACCACTAACCAGCAAGTGCGCTGGGTCGTCCAAGTAATACCTTACGTGAGTAAGGGTCGATCCCACGAAGATTATTGGTTTGAAGCAAGATATGTTTATTTTATTATTCTTAGTCAGGATATCAATTAAAATTATCAGTTTGAATTATTAGAAGAATAAAAGAGCATAAAATAAATAA
>NC_029775.3:45192662-45211761 GCF_000817695.3 Arachis duranensis | reverse complement strand
AGTGTCACGGATCATCACCTTCTCCATAATTAAGTAATTGCATTAATTCATCGAGACGCTGCAGAGCTCCTCACCCCCAACAATGGAGTTTAGAGACTCATGCCGTCAAAGAGTATAAAATTCAGATCTAAAAATGTCATGAGGTACTAAATAAGTCTCTAAAAGTTGTTTAAATACTAAACTAGTAACCTAGGTTTACAAAGAATGAGTAAACTAAGATAATTGGTGCAGAGATCCACTTCTGGGGCCCACTTGGTGTGTGCTGGGGCTGAGACTTAAGCCTCTCACGTGCTTGGGCTGTTTCTGGAGTTGAACGCCAGGTTGTAACGTGTTTTGGGCTTTGAACTCCAACTTGTAACCTGTTTCTGGCGCTGGACGCCAGACTGCAACATGGAACTGGCGTTGAATGCCAGTTTACGTCATCTATCTTCACACAAAGTATAAACTATTATATATTTCTGGAAAGCCCTGGATGTCTACTTTCCAACCCAATTGAGAGCGCGTTAATTGGAGTCGTATAGCTCCAAAAAACCATTCCGAGTGCAGGGAGGTCAAGATCCAACAACATCAACAGTCCTTTTTCAGCCTAACTCAGATTTTTGCTCAGCTCCCTCAATTTCAGCCAGAAAATATCTGAAATCACAGGAAAACACACAAACTCATAGTAAAGTCTCGAAATATGATTTTTGCTTAAAAACTAATAAAATTCTATTAAAAACTAATAAAAACATGCTAACATCTACATGAAATTACCCCCAAAAAGTGTATAAAATATTCGCTCATCACCTGACAACCACTTATGTTCTACCTTAGATTGAATGTATATCTCTTGGGTTCCTGGTCCATGCGTTTGATTGCCTCTCCTAACAACAGAGCCTTCAATTCCTTGAGATCAGAGTCTTCGTGCTTTAAGCTAGAATCAATTGGCAGCATTCCTGAGATCCGAAAAGTCTAAACATTGTCTGTAGTATTCCGAGTAGGATCCGAGAAGGGAAGAATTTGACGAGCTTCAAACTCATGAATGCTGGGCGCAGTGACAGTGTGCAAAAGAATCAATGGATCCTGTTCCAACATTAGTGAGACCCAACAGATGATTAGCCATGTACATAGACCCTTTTCATTGTGAGGACGGCTGTTAGCCATTGACAACGGTGATCCACCAACATACAACTTGCCATTGAAGGATACCTGCGTGCGTGAAGAAGAAGACAGTAGAAAAGCAGAACTTCAGAAGACAGAGCATCT
Source organism: Arachis duranensis (assembly GCF_000817695.3). Lineage (NCBI taxonomy): Eukaryota > Viridiplantae > Streptophyta > Magnoliopsida > Fabales > Fabaceae > Arachis > Arachis duranensis. The sequence goes on along the minus strand of NC_029775.3, from coordinate 45,210,516 downwards.
CCAAAACCTCAACCTGTTCTCTATTATTGCATAACAAGTATCTTTTAATTCATGCTCTTTTACTCTTCGCGATTAAAACTAAGAACCACTATTGGTATCCTAACTAAGAATAATAAGATACCCATAGCTTGCTTCAAGCCTTCAATCTCTGTGGGATCGACCCTTACTCACGTAAGGTATTACTTGGACAACCCAGTGCACTTGCTGGTTAGTTGTGCAGAATTACAAAGTGTGATTGTAATTTTCGTGCACCAAGTTTTTGGCGCCGTTACCGGGGATTGTTCGAGTTTGAACAACTGACGGTTTATTTTGTTACTTAGATTAGGAAAAATTTGTCATTTTGGTTTAGAGTCTTTTACTTTCTTTTCAAAAAATTTTTTTCTTCAAAAATATTATTTTTCTTTATTAATTGTTAGTTTCTCATTGAGTCTAGTTGCATGTTTCAACTTTGGTGCCCTTTGTGTTTTTGTCATCTAAAAAAATTGTTTTTCTCTGTTCAATCCTTGCATTTGTTGAATGTGTCTATGTTCTTGAGAATAGTTGCCCCTTTGAGTCTTCCTTTCTAAAATATTTTTAAAAAATAATTTTTCTTTGATTAAATCTTGTTCCAAATTTTAAGTTTGGTGTTCTCTTGTTAATTTTTCTTTAGTGTTGGAAAATTTTATTTTGGTTTTCTAAAAATTTTAAGTTTGGTGTTCCTTCTTTTGTTCTTGTTGTTCTTGTGAGTCTTCAAGGTGTTCTTGAGTCTTCTTTGTGTTTTGATCTTAAAATTTTCAAGTTTGGTGTGCCTTGGTGTTTTCCCTCCAAAATTTTCGAAAACAAGGAGCATTGGATCTAAAAATTTTAAGTGTTGTGTCTTTCGTGTGTTTTTCTCTTTCATAATAAAATTCAAAAATCAAAAAAATATATTTTCCTTTAATTGCTCATAATTTTTGAATCCCTTGGGTTGACTTGGTCAAAATTTTTGAAATAATATCCTTTTAAGATTTTTAAAATCATATCTTTTTCAAAAATATCCTAACCACTTTCTCTCTCCTCAATTTTTCGAAAGTCGTCATAAAATATTTTCAAATATTTTTTTATTTATTTTAGTTTTTTTATTTTATTTTTTTATTTCGAAAACATTTTTAATAAATAAATATAATAAAATAAATAAAATAAAAACACATCATCTCCCTTTCTCCATCATGGACCTAAGTGGAAATGAACAGTCCAGAAGGACTCTGTGGTCATATGCTAACCCCACTACTGCTTCATATGGGAGTAGAATCGTATACCCTCCATTGGAGTCAGTAGTTTTGAGTTGAATCCTCAGCTCATTATCATGGTGCAGCAAAATTGCCAGTATTCCAGTCTTTCACAAGAAGAACCTACTGAGTTTCTGGCACATTTCTTACAAATTGCTGACACAGTACATGATAAGGAAGTAGATCAGGATGCCTACAGATTATTACCGTTTCCATTTGCTGTAAAAGACCAAGCTAAGAGGTGGTTAAATAACCAACCTAAAGCTAGCATAAGAACATGGAAACAGTTGTCAGACAAATTCCTGAATCAATATTTCCCTCCTAAGAGGATGACAGAGCTAAGGCTGGACATCCAAGGCTTTAAACAAGAGGATAATGAATCCATTTACAATGCCTGTGAGAGGTACAGAGAGATGCTAAGGAAATGCCCCTCTGAAATATTTTTAGAATGGGTGCAGTTAAACATCTTCTACTACGGGCTTACAGCAAAAGCTCAGATAACTCTAGATCACTCAACTGGTGGATCTATACACATGAGAAAAACAATTGTAGATGCTCAAGAGCTCATTGATATAGTGGCTAGAAATCAGTATCTGTACTTAAGTAGTGAGTCCTCCATAAAAGAAGAGGCTAAGGCAGTATCCATTGAACTTAGTCCTCTAAAACAGGTTGTTGAAATCAATCAACAATAATGTTATCTGATAGAATAGTTAGCAGAATTTAAAGAGATGTTACAAGACACTAAGGATGCTAATAGGAACATGGAAGCACAACTTGACCAAACAAGACAGTAGTTATCAAAACAGATAACAGAAGAGTGCCAAGCAGTTCAATTAAGGAATGGAAAAAGATTGAATACCTCAGCTCAAAGCAGCAGAAAGCCAAGAAAAGAACAAATAATAGAGGATGAGCAGACTGCTACCCAAAATCACTCTAAGGATAGTAAGAGCCCAGAGAGGAATGATTCTGGCGTTCAAACACCAGAAAAGGGTGAAAAACTAGCGTTAAACACCCAGTGGACGCCCAGTTCTGGCATTCAAACGCTAGAAAAGGGAGAAAAATTGGAGTTAAATGCCCAACCCATGTTCAGTTCTGGCGTTCAAACCCCATAAAAGGGAGGGAAGCTAGCGTTAAACGCCAATCCAACCCCCAATCCTGGCGTTCAAACGCCTTTGAGGGTCAGACACTTGCAAGTGCTGATAATAACTCCCTCAAGAAGGCTTCTCAACTTACCTCTGTAGGAGATAAACCTATAGCAACCAAGGTCGAAGAATACAAAGCCAAAATTCCTTATCCTCAGAAACTCTGCCAAGCGGAACAGGATAAACAATTTGTACGCTTTGTAGACTATCTCAGGACTCTTGAAATCAAGATTCTGTTTGCAGATGCACTTGAGCAAATACCCTCTTATGCTAAGTTCATGAAAGATATCTTGAGTCATAAGAAGGATTGGAGAGAAACTGAAAAATTTTTTCTCACTGAAGAATGCAGTTCAATCATTTTAAAGAGCTTACCAGAGAAGCTTAAGGATCTTGAAAGCTTTATGATACCATGCACGTTAGAGGGTACTTGTACAATACATCTCTATGTGATCTTCGGGAAAGTATCAACCTAATCCCTGCATCCACTATCAGAAAGCTTGGCTTGACTGAAGAGATCAAACCAACCAGGATATGTCTTCAACTTGCTCATGGCTCCATTAAATACCCATCCGGCTTGATTGAAGACATGATTGTCACAGTTGGGCCATTCGCATTTTCCACTGACTTTGTAGTGCTGGAGATGGAAGAGCACAAGAGTACAACTCTCATTCTAGAAAGACCTTTCCTAGCAACTGGACGAATCCTTATTGACGTCCAAAAAGGGGAAGTAACCCTGAGAGTCAACGAGGATGAGTTTAGGCTGAATGCTATTTAAGCAATGAAGCACCCAGACACATCAAAAGACTGCACGCGTGTTGATATTATTGACTCCCTGGTACAGGAGATTAGTATGGCTGAGAGTCTAGAATCAGAGCTAGAGGATATCTTTAAAGATGTTCAGCCTGATGTGGAAGAACCAGAGGAAATAAAAGAACCTCTGAAAATTCCTCAGGAAGAGGAGAAACCTCCTAAACCCGAGCTCAAACCACTACCACCATCCCTAAAATATGTATTTCTAGGAGAAGGTGAAACTTTTCCTGTAATCATAAGCTATGCCTTAGAGCCACATGAAGAGATAGTGCTAATTCAGGTGCTAAAGACACACAAGATAGCTCTTGTGTGGTCTATTAGTGATCTCAAGGGCATTAGCCCAGCTAGATGCATGCACAAGATCCTATTGGAGGATAATGCCAAACCAGTGGTTCAACCACAAGATCCTATTGGAGGATAATGCCAATCCAGCCATGAAGGAGGTGGTGCAAAAAGAGGTCACTAAATTACTAGAGGCTGGGATTATTTATCCCATTTCTGATAGCCCCTGGGTGAGCCCTGTCCAAGTTGTACCCAAAAAGGGAGGCATGACAGTGGTTCATAATGAAAAAAATGAACTGGTTCCTACAAGAACAGTTACAGGGTGGCGTATGTGTATTGACTACAAAAGACTCAATACAGCCATTAGAAAGGATCATTTTCCTTTACCATTTATAGACCAAATGCTAGAAAGGCTAGCAGGTCATGAGTATTACTGCTTTTTGGATGGCTACTCTGGCTACAATCAAATTGCAGTACATCCCTAGGATCAAGAGAAAACAGCATTCACATGTCCATCTGTAGTATTTGCCTACAGAATGATGCCACTTGGTCTGTGTAATGCACCGGCAACCTTTCAGAGATGCATGCTCTCTATCTTCTTTGATATGGTGGAAAATGTTCTGGAAGTCTTCATGGATGAATTCTCAGTATTTGGAGACTCATTCAGCTCCTGTCTTGATCATGTAGCACTTGTTCTAAAAAGATGCCAAGAGACTAACATGGTTTTAAACTGGGAAAAATGTCACTTTATGGTGACTAAAGGAATTGTCCTTGGGCATAAAATTTCGAACAAAGGCATAGAGGTGGATCAAGCTAAGGTGGAGGTAATCAAAAAATTACCACCACCCACCAATGTTAAGGCAATCAGAAGTTTTCTGGGACATGCAGGATTCTATAGGAGGTTTATAAAGGATTTTTCAAAAATTGCAAAACCTCTGAGTAACCTGCTAGCTGCTGATACACCATTTGTCTTTGACACAGAGTGTTTGCAGGCCTTTGAGACTCTGAAGGCTAAGCTGGTCACAACGCCTGTCTTTTTTGCACCAGACTGGACATTACTATTTGAACTAATGTGTGATGCCAGTGACCATGCTATTGGTGCAGTATTGGGACAGAGGCATGACAAGCTTCTGCATGTCATTAACTATGCTAGCCATGTTCTAAATGACGCGCAAAAAAATTACACAACCATAGAAAAGGAATTGCTTGCAGTGGTTTATGCCATTGACAAGTTCAGATCCTATTTGGTATGATCAAAAGTGATTGTGTACACTGACCATGCTGCTCTTAAATATATACTTACAAAGCAGGATTCAAAAGCCATGCTCATAAGATGGGTGTTGCTTCTGCAACAGTTTGATATAGAAATAAAAGACATAAAAGGGACAGAGAATCAAGTAGCAGATCACCTGTCTCGGATAGAACTAGTAGAAGGGATATGTCTCCCCCTCACTGAGATCTCTTAAACCTTTCCGGATGAGCAACTCTTTGCCATTCAGGAAGTGCCATGGTTTGCAGACATTGCAAAATATAAAGCTGCAAGATTCATTCCCAAGGAGTACAGTATGCAGCAAAAGAAAAAAATTACTTTTTGATGCAAAGTACTACTTGTGGGATGAACCATATTTCTTTAAGAGATGCGCAGACAGAATAATCCGTAGGTGCATGCGTAGGGAATAGGCACAGAAAATCCTCTGGCATTGTCATTGATCACAATATGGAGAACATTTCGAAGTTGAGCGAACAGCCACCAAAGTCCTCTAATGTGGCTTCTACTGGCCTACAATCTGTAGAAACTCCCAAGAATTTGTACGTAACTGTGACAGTTTTTAGCGAGCTGGTAATCTGCCTCATGGTTACGCCATGCCTCAACAAGGGATCTTAGAGATTGAGTTGTTTGATGTATGGGGTATTGACTTCATGGGGCCTTTCCCACCATCTTACTCAAACACTTACATTCTGGTGGCAGTAGACTATGTATCTAAATGGATGGAGGCAATTGAAACACCTACTAACGATACTAAGACAGTACTGAAGTTCCTCCAGAAACATATATTTAGCAGATTTGATGTCCTTAGAGCACTAATCAGTGATGGAGGCACTCATTTTTGCAATAAACAACTTTATACTGCCATGGTCCGATATGGAATCAGCCATAAGGTGGCAACTCCATATCATCTACAGACCAATGGGCAAGCTGAAGTCTTTAATAGAGAACTAAAAAGAATCCTGGAACGGACTGAAATTGCCTGTAGAAACGATTGGGCAAAGAGCTTGGATGATGCTCTATGGGGATACAGAACAGCATTCAAGACTCCTATAGGAACTTCTCCATACCAGCTTGTGTATGGGAAGGCCTGTCACCGGCCCATGGAACTGGAGCATAAAGCCTACTGGGCATCCAGATTCCTAAACCTTGATGCCAAATTAGCTGGAGAGAAAATATTGCTCCAGCTAAATGAGCTAGAGGAATTCAGACTCAATGTATTTGAAAATGCCAAAATTTACAAGGAGAAAGCAAAAAGGTGGCATGACAAAAAACTGTCATCCAGAGTCTTTGAGCTAGGACAAAAGGTTCTGCTGTTTAACTCTAGGCTCAGGCTATTCCCTGGGAAATTAAAATACCAGTGGAGAGGACTATATATGATTACAGGTGCGTCACCATATGGATATGTAGAGCTTTAGGATATTGACTCTGACAAAAAAATCATTGTTAATGGACAGAGAGTCAAACATTATATTGAAAGTAATGTTGAGCAAGAATGCTCAAAACTGAGACTAGATTAAAGCTCACTATCAAGCTATTGACATTAAAGAAGCGCTTATTGGGAGCCAACCCAATTTTATTTATCTATGTTATTTTATGTTTTCTTTAGGTTGATGATCATGTGGAGTCACAAAAACAACTGCAAAAATTAAAGCAAAATAAAAAACATTATTAAAAATAGCACACCCTGGAGGAGGAGCTTACTGGCGTTTAAATGCCAATAAGGGTAAGCAGAATGGGCATTTAACATCCAGTTTGGCACCATTCTAGCGTTAACGCCAGAAACAAGTAGCAGTCTGGCGTTAAATTCCAAGATTACATACTAAGGGCATTTACACGCCTAAATGGAGCAGGGATGAGAAATTCTTGACACCTCAGGATATGTGGACCCCACAAGATCCCCATCTACTCCCCTCTTTCTTTTTTTCCTCGAGGACGAGCAAACCTTTTAAGTTTGGTGTGGAAAAAAACGTTTCTTTTTTTTTTCATAACCATTTATGGCACCTAAGGCCAGAGAAACCTCTAGAAAGAGGAAAAGGAAGGCAGTTGGTTCCACCTCTGAGTCATGAGAGATGGAGAGATTCATCTCAAGGGTCCATAGTTCAGTGGTAGAGCATTTGACTGCAGATCAAAGAGCCATGAGGGAAGAGCAACAAAGGCATGGAAGAAACATAGAGGAGCTCAAGCACCATTGGTTTTTTAAGAGGAAGATGCCACCCTCACTAAGGTGGACTCATTCCTTAATCCTCTTGTCTATTTATTTTTCTGTTCTCGATTTTGAGCTTCAAGTTTGGCTATGTTTTGTATCTTTACTACATGATCATTAGTGTCTAGTGTCTATGTCTTAAAGCTATGAATAACTCCATGAATCCTTCACCTTTCTTAAATGAAAAATGTTTCTAATTATAAAAGAACAAGAAGTACATGAATTTCGAAATTTATCTTGAAATTAGTTTAATTATATTGATGTGGTGACAATACTTCTTGTTTTCTAAATAAATGCTTGAACAGTGCATATTTTTTATCTTGTTGTTTATGAATGTTAAAATTGTTGGCTCTTGAAAGAATGATGAAAAAGAGAAATGTTATTGATAATCTGAAAAATCATAAAATTGATTCTTGAAGCAAGAAAAAGCAGTGAATAACAAGGCTTGCAAAAAAAATCGACGAAAAAGAAAAAGAAAGAAAAAGAAAAAGCAAGCAGAAAAAGCCAATAACTCTTTAAACCAAAAGGAAAGAGCAAAAAGCCAATAACCCTTTAAACCAAAAGGCAAGGGTAAAAAGGATCCAAGGCTTTGAGCATTAATGGATAGGAGGGTCTAAAGGAATAAAATCCAGGCCTAAGCGGCTGAATCAAGTTGTCCTAACCATGTGCTTGTGGCATGCAGGTCCAAGTGAAAAGCTTGAGACTGAGTGGTTAAAGTCGTGATCCAAAGCAAAAAGAGTGTTCTTAAGAGCTTTGGACACCTCTAACTGGGGACTTTAGCAAAGCCGAGTCACAATCTGAAAAGATTCATCCAGTCATGTGTCTGTGGCATTCATGTATCTGGTGTTAATACTGGATAAAAAAGTGCTTAGGGCCACGGCCAAGACTCATAAAGTAGCTGTGTTCAAGAATCAACATACTAAACTAGGAGAATCAATAACACTATCTGAATTCTGAATTTCTATAGATGCCAATCATTCTCAACTTCAAGGGATAAAGTGAGATGCCAAAACTATTCAGAAGCAAAAAGCTACTAGTCCCGCTCATCTAATTGGAGCTAAGTTTCATTGCTATTTTGGAATTTATAGAATATTCTCTTCTTTTTATCCTATTTGGTTTTCAGTTGCTTGGGGACAAGCAACAATTTATGTTTGGTGTTGTGATGAGCGGATAATTTATACGCTTTTTGGCATTGTTCTTAGGTAGTTTTTAATATATTTTAATTGCTTTTTACTATATTTTTATTAGTTTTTATGCAAAATTCACATTTCTAGGCTTTACTATGAGTTTGTGTGTTTTTCTGTAATTTCAAGTATTTTCTGGCTGAAATTGAGGGACCTGAGCAAAAATTTGATTCAGAGGTTGAAAATGGACTGCAGATGCTGTTGGATTCTGACCTCCCTGCACTCGAAATGGAATTTTTGGAGCTACAGAAGTCCAAATGATGCGCTCTCAATTGCGTTAGAAAGTATACATCCAGGGCTTTCCAGAAATATATAATAGTTCATACTTTGCCCGAGTTTAGATGATGCAAACTGGCGTTCAACGCTAGCTTTCTGCCCTATTATGGCGTTAAACGCCAAAAACAGGTTACAAGCTAGAGTTAAACACTAGAAACAGGTTACAACCTGGTGTTTAACTCCCGAAACAGCCTATACACGTGAAAGCTTCAATGCTCATCCCAAACACACACCAAGTGGGCCCCGGAAGTGGATTTCTGCACTATCTATCTTAGTTTACTTATTTTCTGTAAACCTAGGTTACTAGTTGAGTATAAAAACTACTTTTAGATATTTATTTTGTACCTCATGACATTTTACATCTAAATTTGTACCTTTGACAGCATGAGTCTCTAAACCCATGGTTGGGGGTGAGGAGCGTTGCTCTGTCTCGATGGATTAATGCAATTACTTTTGTTTTCTATTCAATCACGTTTACTTCTATTCTAAGATATTCATTCGCACTTCAACATGATGAATGTGATGATCCATGACACTCATCACCATTCTCAACCTATAAACGTGTGTCTGACAACCACTTCCGTTCTACCTTACATTGAATGTATATCTCTTGGGTTCCTGGTCCATGCGTTTGATTGCCTCTCCTGACAACAGAGCCTTTAATTTCTTGAGATCAGAGTCTTCGTGGTATAAGCTAGAATCGATTCGTAGCATTCCTGAGATCTGGAAAGTCTAAACCTTGTCTGTGGTATTCCATTAGGATCCAGGAAGGGATAACTGTGACGAGCTTCAAACTCATTAATGCTAGGCGCAGTGACAGTGTACAAAAGGATCAATGGATCCTATTCCAACATTAGTGAGAACCAACAGATGATTAGCCATGTACATGGACCCTTTTCACTGAGAGAACGGCTGGTAGCCATTGACAACGGTGATCCACCAACATACGGCTTGCCATGGAAGGAGACCTGCATGTGTGAAGAAGAAAACAGTAGGAAAGCAGAACTTCAGAAGACAGAGCATCTCCAAAACCTCAACCTGTTCTCTATTACTGCATAACAAGTATCATTTAATTCATGCTCTTTTACTCTTCGCAATTAAAACTAAGAACCACTATTGATATCCTGACTAAGAATAATAAGATAACCATAGCTTGCTTCAAGCCGACAATCTCCGTGGGATCAACCCTTACTCACGTAAGGTATTACTTGGACGACCTAGTGCACTTGCTGGTTAGTTGTGCAGAATTACAAAGTGTGATTGTAATTTTCGTCCACCAAGGTGCGGACTTCCTGCATAAAGCTTTGTTGGCTCTTTGCAAGTTCTGCAACAACAGATGCCAGGTCAGAGATGCTCTGGGATTTTTCTTTCATTCCATGGTTAACGCTCTATGACTAAGGAACATCCTTAGGACTTCTAGCGGAGCATACAATGTAATTGACCTGTTCAGGTGCATACCGAGTATTATTATAGGTTCCACCTTGAGGGTAGCCATCATTTATATTGCACAGAATGGCGCATCAGAATTTTTGTGCTTGCCCTCTGCATGTTATTCATTTGTTGAGTGAGGAGACTCATCTATTGAATTATAAAGTTGTTCTGAGCATGAAGTTCATCTACAATCTCCACTTCCTGAGCTCCTTTCCTGACTGGAGTCCTCTCAGATGAATATAGGTACCAATTATTAGTAACCATCTTGATGAGCTCATTTGCCTTTTTGGGCATCTTCTTCATGTGCAGAGAACCACCTGCAGAGTTATGTAATGACCTCTTGGCCATCTCAGAGAGTCCTTCATAGATGATTTCTATCTTAACATAATCTAAGAACGTATCGAGGGGGCATTTCCTGACCATCATCTTGTTCCTCTCCCAAGCATCATAGAGAGACTCACTCTCTTCCTGCCTAAAGTTCTGAACGTCTATTCTTAGCTTTGTTAATCTCCGCAGGGGAAAGTACTTGTATAGGAACTTGCTTACAACTTCATTCCAGGTGTTCAGGCTCTCCTTGGATTGAGCATCAAGCCATTCCCTTGCTTGATCCCTCACAGCAAATGGAAAGAGTATTAGCCTGTAGACTTCAAGGTCCACTCCATTGGTCTTCACAGTATCACAGATTCGTAGGAAGTTAGAGATGAATATATTAGGGTCTTCATGCAGAAGTCCATGAAATTGGAAATTTTGTTACACTAGGATTACCAGCTGTGGGTTGAGCTCAAAATTTTCTACTCTAATAGGAGGCACACTAATGCTCCTTCTATAGAAATCAAGAGTGGGGTTTGTGTAAGAGCCTAGGGTTCTTTTAAGTTGTGAATTTCCATTTGGATCCATAGTGAACTCTCCCTGTTCTTGCATACATAAACAAGAGACAAAGAAAAGTAAGAGTCTCTTTGTCAAAGTCTAGAGAGCTCCTAGTGAGATATAAAATAAAATAAAATAAATTAAAACAAGCTATTAAACTAAAAATTTCAAAAATAAGAATGAGAAACTAAACTAGAATTTTTGAACAAATTAAAAAGGGGAAAACACAAAAAGACACCAAACTTAAAATCAGAAATTAAATAGAAATAAATAAAATAAAAATAAAAAATTAAAAGAAAAACAAACAATTTCAAAAATAACAAGAAAAATAGATTATAATTTCGAAACCTAAGAGGTCAGGACACTAAAAATTTTTAGAATAAAAGGGGAGACATTAAAGGAACACCAAACTTAAAATCTGAAATAAAGGAAAGATAAGCAAAATAAAATTCGAAAATTAGAGGAAACGTAAAATAAATAAAACATAGAAAAATACCTAATCTAAGAAACTAGACAACCAGTAGTTGTCAATCACAAACAATCACTAGCAACGGCGCTAAAAACTTGGTGCACGAATTGTGAACTCGCACAACTTAACCGGCAAGTGCACCGGGTCATCCAAGTAATTCCTCAAGTGAGTGAGGGTCGATCCCATGAGGATTGTCGGACTGAGCAAGCAATAGTTATCTTGTTGGACTTAGTCAGGTGAATCAAAAAGGGCTTTTGATTATTGAAAACACATAAACCATAAGCAAGGGGAATAAATAAAGCAATAAACAGCTTGTGTGAAAACAATATGAGAAAATAGTTAAGGTTTCAGAGATGTTTACTTTTTCCAAATTAAAACGTCTTACTAACTATTTTATGAATGATTCATTCTATCACAAACCATAAGTGTCTAAACCCTAATCTCTTAGTGATTTAGCCTCTTCTAACCTTCATCAACCGCTACTCTCATGGTCACTTGACTCATATTAGAAGGTGAAGTTTAGAAAATTAGTTTACACCACAAGGCCACTAATTACCCCAAAACCGGCTAAATAGATGTTGCTTATCCGCATCGATTTGTGCAATTAGCCGTCTAGGAGGAGTGTTTTCAAGTTGTAGTTCAAGCGAGATAACTCTCTTGAGAATTACAAGAACTCATGTAAAAAAGGGTCATACTCTTGTTCCTCTGATGAGCGGATATTTTATACGCTTTTTGGGGTAATTTCATGTAGATTTTAGTATGTTTTAGTCAGTTTTTAGTATAATTTTATTAGTTTTTAGGAAAAATTCATATTTCTGGACTTTACTATAAGTTTGTGTGCTTTTCTATAATTTCAGGTATTTTCTGGCTGAAATTGAGGGAGCTGAGCAAAAATCTGATTTAGGTTGAAAAAGGACTGCTGATGTTGTTGGATTCTGACCTCCCTGCACTCGGAATGGATTTTTTGGAGCTACAGGAGTCCAATTGACTCTCTCTCAATTGGGTTGGAAATTAGACATCCAGGGCTTTCCAGAAATATATAATAGTCCATACTTTGCGCGAAGATAGATGATGTAAACTGTCGTTCAACGCCAATTCTATATTGCAGTTTGGCGTTCAGCACTAGAAACAGGTTACAAGTTGGAGTTCAACGCCAGAAACAGGTTACAACCTAGCGTTCAACTCCAGAAACAGCCCAGGCACATGAGAAGCTTAAGTCTTAGCCCCAGCACACACCAAGTGGGCCCCAAAAGTGGATTTCTGTACTATCCATCCTAGTTTACTCATTTTCTGTAAACCTAGATTACTAGTTTAGTATAAAAACAACTTTTAGAGATTTATTTTGTGTCTCATGACATTTTTAGATCTGAATTATATAATCTTTGACGGCATGAGTCTCTAAACTCCATTGTTGGGGGTGAGGAGCTCTGCAGCATCTCGATGAATTAATGCAATTATTTCTGTTTTCCATTCAAACATGCTTGTTCCTATCTAAGATGTTCATTCGCGCTTCACTATGAAGAAGGTGATGATCCGTGACACTCATCACCTTCCTCAATCCTTGAACGTGTGCCTGAAACCCACCTCCGTTCTATATCAGATTGAATGAGTATCTCTTAGATTTCTTAATCGAAATCTTTGTGGTATAAGCTAGAATTTATGGCGGCATTCATGAGAATTCGGAAAGTCTAAACCTTGTCTGTGGTATTCCGAGTAGGATTCAATGATTGAATGGCTGTGACGAGCTTCAAACTCGCGATTGTTGGGCATAGTGACAGACGCAAAAGGATCAATGGATCCTATTCCGACATGATCAAGAACCAACAGATGATTAGCCGTGCTGTGACAGAGCATTTGGACCATTTTCACTGAGAGAATGGGAAGTAGCCATTGACAACAGTAACGCCCTACATACCGCTTGCCATGGAAGGAGCCTTGCGTGTGTGAAGAGGAGGACAAGGGAAAAGCTGAAATTAGAGGATAAAGTATCTCCAAAACTCCAACATATTCTCCATTATTGAGTAACAATTACTTATTCCAAACACTTTCACTTTTTGCAATTAAATTCAAAGAACCTTATTGGCATCCTGACTAAGATTAATAAGATAACCATAGCTTGCTTCGTACCAACAATCTCCGTGGGATCGACCCTTACTCACGTAAGGTATTACTTGGACGACCCAATGCACTTGCTGGTTAGTTGTGCGGATCGCAAAGGTGTGATTGCAATTTTGTGCACTAAGTTTTTGGTGCCATTGCCGGGGATTGTTTGAGTTTGAACAACTGACGGTGAATCTTGTTGCTTAGATTAGGAAAAATTTATCTTTTTTTTACTAGAATTGCATCTTTTATTATCCCTTCTAAAATTTTTTTCAAAAATATTAGTTTTTCTTTATTAATTTTTAGTTTTTCTATGAATTTAGTGTCATGTTTTAAGTTTGGTGTCAATTGCATGCTATTCTTTGTCTTTCAATTTTCGAATTGCATGTTCTTTATTTTTCCTTGATCTTCAAATTTCTTTGGTTTTTCCTATTTTGTGTATTTTTCGTGTTTTCCTTGTGCAAGTTCAAAATATTAGTTTTCAAAAAATTTTATTTTTATTTATCAAAAAAATACCTCTTTAAAACACGTTACATTTATAGCTCAATTGGCTAGAGCATTGGTTTATGTTCTTAGTAATTGGGTATCTTCTTTTTTAAAATCTTTTTCAAAAATAATTTTTCTTTGATTGAATCTTGTGCCAAACTTTAAGTTTGGTGTTTTCTTGTTAATTTTCTTTGATTTTAGAAGATTTATTTTGGTTTTCTAATAATTTTAAGTTTGGTGTTCTTCCTTTTTTTCATGTTGTTCTTGTGATTCTTCAAGGTGTAATCCTAACCACTTTCTCTCTCCTCACTTTTTCGAAAATCTTCATAAAATATTTTTAAATTCCTTTTTTATTTTATTTTTATTTTTATTTATTCTTAATTTTATTGTCGTCTTTATTTTATTTTATTTTATTTTATTATTTCGAAATTTTTATATATAATAAAATAAATAAAATAAATTCACATCATCTCCCTTTCTCTATTATGGACTTTAAGTGGAAATGAACAGTCTAGAAGGACTCTGGGATCATATGCTAACCCCACTACTGCTTTATACAGGAGTAGTATCTGTATACCCTCCATCGGAGTCAGTAGCTTTTAGTTGAACCCCCCAGCTCATTATCATGGTGCAGCAAAGTTGCCAGTATTTTGGTCTTCCACAAGAAGAACCTACAGAGTTTCTGGCATAGTTTTTACTGTTTCCATTTGCTGTAAAAGACCAAGCTAAGAGGTGGTTAAATAACCAACCTAAGGACATGGAAACAGCGGTCAGAAAAATTTCTGAATCACTATTTTTCTCCAAAACGGATGACACAGCTAAGGCTTAGCATCCAAGGCTTTAAACAAGGAGATAATGAATCTCTTTATGATGCCTGGGAGAGGTACAGAGAGATGCTAAGAAAATGCCCTCTGAAATGTTTTCAGAATGGGTGCAGTTAGACATCTTCTAATATGGGCTTAAAGAAAGAGCTCAAATTTCTCTAGACCATTCAGTTGGTGGATCCATACACATGAGAAAGATAATAGAATAAGCTCAATAGCTTATTAATACAGTTGCCAGAAATCAGCATCTGTACCTGAGCAGTGAACCTTCCATCAATGAAGAGGCTAAAACAGTAACTGCTGAACTCAGTCCTGCAGAACAAGCTACTGAATTCAATCAGTAATTAGATTTTCTAACAAAATAGCTAGCCAAATTCAAGAAAATATTGCAAGAAACAAGAATGGCTAATATAAATATGGAAGTGCAGTTGAAGCAAAACAGAACAGCAGTTATCAAAACAAATAACAGAAGAATGCCAAGCAGTTCAATTAAGAAGTGGAAAAATATTAAATACCCCACTTCAAGGCAGCAGGAAGCTAATAAATGAACAGACTGCTACCCAAAATCCCTCTGAGGACAGTCAGAGCCCAGAGAGGAATAATTCTGGCGCTCAAACGCCAGATAATGGGTGGAAAGCTGGCGTTAAACGCCCAACCCATGCTCAGTCCTGGCATCCAACGCCAGAAACAAGCAAGGAACTGGCGTTGAACGCCCAAAGGAAGCCCAACTCTGGTGTTCAGACGCCAGAAACAGATAAAGAGTTGGCGTCTAACGCCACTCCAGCTTCCACCCCTGGTATTCAAACTCCAGTAGGAGATCAGACACATACAAGTGCTGATAGCAACTCCTCTAAAAAGGCTTCTCAACCCACGGCTGTAGGAAATAAACCTGCAGCAACTAAGGTTGATGAATACAAAGCCAAAATGCCTTATCCTCAAAAACTCCGACAAGTAGAATAAGATAAGCAATTTGCTCGCATTGCAAACTATCTCAGGACTCTTAAAATAAAGATTCTGTTTGCAGAAGCACTTGAGCAAATACCCTCTTATGCTAAGTTCATGAAAGAGATCTTAAGTCATAAGAAGGATTGGAGGGAAACTGAAAAAGTTTACCTCAATGAAGAATGCAGTTCAGTCATTCTAAAAAGCTTACCTGAGAAGCTTAAAGATCCCAGAATCTTTATGATACCATGCACATTAGAAGGTACTTGTACCAAGCAAGCTTTATGTGATCTTGGGGCAAGTATCAACCTAATACCTGCATCTACTATCAAAAAGCTTGGGTTGACTGATGAAGTCAAACCAACCAGGATATGTCTCCAACTTGCTGATGGTTCCATTAAACACCCATCAGGCGTGATTGAAGACATGATTGTCAAGGTTAGGCCATTTGCCTTTCCCACTGACTTTGTGGTACTGGAAATGGAGGAGCACAAGAGTGCAACTCTCATTCTAGGAAGACCGTTCCTAGCAACTGGCCGAACCCTTATTGACGTCCAAAAAGGGGAAGTAACCCTGAGAGTCAATGAGGATGAGTTTAAGTTGAATGTTGTCAAAGCTATGCAGCATCCAGACACCCCCAAATGACTGCATGAGCATTGATATTATTGATTCTCTGGTAAAAGAGGTCAATATGACTGAGAGTCTCGAATCAAGGCTAGAAGATATCTTTAATGATGTTCAGCCTGATCTGGAGGAACCAGAGAGAATAATAGAACCTCTGAAAATCCCTCAAGGAGAAGAGAAACCTCCCAAACCCGAGCTCAAACCATTACCACCATCCCTGAAATATGCATTTATAGGAGAATGTGATACCTTTCCTGTAATCATAAGCTCTACCTTAGAGCCACAGGAAGAGGAAGCACTAATTCAAGTGCTAAGGACACACAAGACAGCTCTTGGATGGTTCATCAGTGATCTTAAGGGCATTAGCCCAACCAGATGCATGCACAAGATCCTATTGGAGGGTGACGCTAAGCCAGTGGTTCAACCACAGAGGCGGCTGAATTCAGCCATGAAGAAGGTGGTACAGAAGGAGGTCACTAAATTACTAGAGGCTGAGATTATTTATCCCATTTCTGATAGCCCCTGGGTAAGCCCTGTTCAAGTCGTCCCTAAGAAGGGTGGCATGACAGTGGTTCATAATGAAAAAAATGAACTGGTTCCTACAAGAACAGTTACAGGGTAGCGTATGTGTATTGATAACAGAAGGCTCAATATAGCTACGAGAAAGGATCATTTTCCTTTACCATTCATAGACCAGATGCTAGAAAGATTAGTAGGTCATGAATACTACTACTTCCTGGATGGATATTCAGGTTATAATCAAATTGCAGTAGATCCCCAGGATCAAGAGAAAATAGCGTCCACATGTCCATCTGGAGTATTTGCATACAGAAGGATGCCATTTGGTCTGTGCAATGCACCTGCAATCTTTCAGAGGTGCATGCTCTCTATTTTCTCTGATATGGTGGAAAATTTTCTGGAAGTCTTCATGCATGACTTTTCAGTATTTGGAGACTCATTCAGCTCCTATCTTGACCATCTAGCACTTGTTCTAAAGAGGTGCCAAGAGACTAACCTGGTTTTAAACTGGTAGAAATGTCACTTTATGGTGACTGAAGGAATTGTCCTTGGGCATAAAAATTAGAACAAGGGAATAGAGGTGGATCAAGCTAAGGTAGAGGTAATTGAAAAATTACCACCACCAGCTAATGTTAAGGCAACCAGAAGCTTTCTGGGGCATGCAGGATTCTATAGGAGGTTTATAAAAGATTTTTTAAAAATCACGAAACCTCTGAGTAATCTGCTAGCTGCTGACACGCCATTTATCTTTGATAAGGAGTGTCTGCAGGCGTTTGAGACTCTAAAAGCTAAGCTGGTCACAGCACCAGTCATCTCTGCACCAGACTGGACATTACCATTTGAACTGATGTGTGATACCAGTGACCATGCAATTGGTGCAGTATTGGGACAAAGGCATGACAAGCTTCTGCACGTCATTTACTATGCCAGTCGTGTTTTAAATGACACACAGAAGAACTACACAACCACAGAAAAAGAGTTACTTGTAGTGGTTTACGCCATTGACAAGTTCATATCTTATTTAGTAGGATCAAAAGTGATTGTGTACACTGACCATGCTGCTCTTAAATATCTACTCACAAAGCAAGATTCAAAACCCAGGCTCATAAGATGGGTGTTGCTTCTGTAAGAGTTTGATACAGAAATAAGAGACAGAAAAGGGACAGAGAACCAAGTAG
>NC_029775.3:45191855-45192654 GCF_000817695.3 Arachis duranensis | reverse complement strand
TTCTAAGTTTGGTGTTGAACCCCCACATTCAAACTCTAAGTTTGGTGTTGGGAGGTTCCAACATTGCTCTGAACATCTGTGAGGCTCCATGAGAGCCCACTGTCAAGCTACTGACATTAAAGAAGCGCTTGTTGGGAGGCAACCCAATGTTATATTTATTATTTTTCCTTTGTTATTTTATGTTTTCTATAGGTTGATGATCATGGAAAGTCACAAAATCAATTGAAAAAGCAGAAACATAATGAAAAACAGAAAGAAAAACAGCACACCCTGGAGGAAAACTTGCTGGCATTTAAACGCCAGTAAGGGTAGCAAATGGGCGTTTAACGCCCAGTCTGGCACCATTCTGGGCGTTTAACGCCAGAAAAGGGCACCAGACTGGCGTTAAACACCAGGAATGGGCACCAAGCTGGCGTTAAATGCCATAAATGGGCACCAGCCCGGCGTTTAACGCCAGGATTGGCAGGAGGAGCATTTTTGCTTGCCACTTGGTGCAGGGATGAATTATCCTTGACACCTCAGGATCTGTGGACCCCACAGGATCCCCACCTACCCCACCACTCTCTCTTCTTTCTTCTTTTGCTCGAGGACGAGCAAACCTTCTAAGTTTGGTATGGTAAAAGCGTTGCTTTTTGTTTCTCCATAACCATTTATGGCACCTAAGTCCGGAGAAACCTCTAGAAGGAGGAAGGGGAAGGCAAAAGCTTCCACCTCCGAGCCATGGGAGATGGAGAGATTCATCTCAAGGGATGCACTTTCCTCCACAAAACTATTGGGAGCGAATCAACACCTCCATAGA
>NC_029775.3:45190894-45191801 GCF_000817695.3 Arachis duranensis | reverse complement strand
ATGGGACAACTAAGGGTGGAGCACCAAGAACATTCCGTCCTCCTCTATGAAATTAAAGAAGATCATAGAATCATGAGAGAGGAGCAACAAAGGCAAGGAAGAGACATTGAGGAGCTCAAGCACTCCATAAGATCTTCAAGAGGAAGAATAAGCCGCCATCACTAAGGTGGACCCGTTCTTTAATCTCCTTGTTCTTTATTTTCTATTTTTCGAATCTTTATGCTTATGTTTATCCATGTTTGTGTCTTATTACATGATCGTTAGTATCTTAGTGTCTATGCCTTAAAGCTATGAATGTCTTATGAATCCATCACCTCTCTTAAATGTAAAATGCTTTAATCACAAAAGAACAAGAAGTACAGGATTTCGAATTTATCCTTGAAACCAGTTGAATTAGTTTGATGTGGTGACAATACTTTTTGTTTTCCGAATGAATGCTTGAACAGTGCATATGTCTGCGGTGGTAATACTGGAAGACAGAGTGCTTTGGGCCACAGCCAAGACTCATAAAGTAGCTATGTTCAAGAATCATTATACTTAACTAGGAGAATCAATAACATTATCTGAGTTCTGAGTTCCTATAGATGCCAATCATTCTGAACTTCAAAGGATAGAGTGAGGTGCCAAAACTGTTCGGAAGCAAAAAGCTACTAGTCCCGCTCATCTAATTGGAGCTGAGTTTCCTTGATATTTTGGAGTCTATAGTATATTCTCTTCTTTTTATCCTAATTGATTTTCAGTTGCTTGGGGACAAGCAAAAATTTAAGTTTGGTGTTGTGATGAGAGATAATTTATACGTTTTTTGGCTTGTTTTTAAGTAGTTTTTAGTAAGATCTAGCTACTTTTAGGGATGTTTTCATTAGTTTTTATGTTAAATTCACATTTCTGGACTTTACTATGAGTTTGT
>NC_029775.3:45190091-45190795 GCF_000817695.3 Arachis duranensis | reverse complement strand
GGGACCTGAGCAAAAATCTGATTCAGAGACTGAAAAGGACTGCAGATGCTGTTGGATTCTGACCTCCCTGCACTCGAAGAGAATTTTCTGGAACTACAGAAGCCCAATTGGCGCGCTCTTAATGGCGTTGGAAAGTAGACATCCTGGGCTTTCCAGCAATGTATAATAGTCCATACTTTGCCCGAGATTTGATGGCCCAAACCGCCGTGGCAAATCAGCCTCAGAATTTCCAGCGTTTAACGCTAGAACTGGCATAAAACTTGGAGTTAAACGCCCAAACTGGCATGAAAGCTGGCGTTTAACTCCAGAAAAAGTCTCTACACATGAAAGCTTCAATGCTCAGCCCAAGCACACACTAAGTGGAGTGGATTTTTACGTCATTTACTCATTTCTGTATACCCTAGGTTACTAGCTTACTATTAATAGGATCTTTTGACATGGTATCTGTACCTCATGACACTCTACACGTTTCTTTTGTGTACCTTCCACAGCATGAGTCTCTAAACCCCATGGTTGGGGGTGAGGAGCTCTGCTGTGTCTTGATGGATTAATGCAATTACTACTGTTTTTCATTCAATCATGCTTGCTTCCATTCTAAGATATTACTTGTTCTTAAACCGGATGAATGTGATGATCCGTGACATTCATCATCATTCTCAACTATGAACGTGTGCCTGACAACCACATCCGTTCTACCTTAGATT
>NC_029775.3:45177811-45189881 GCF_000817695.3 Arachis duranensis | reverse complement strand
CATACAGCTTGCCATGGAAGGAGCCTTGCGTGCTTGAAGAAGAAGACAGTAGGAAATCAGAGATTCAGAAGATGGAGCATCTCCAAAATCTCAACCTGTTCTCCATTACTGCAAAACAAGTACTCATTTCATGTTCTTTTACTTTTCACAATCAACCCTGATAATTTTTGATATCCTGACTAAGATTTACAAGATAACCATAGCTTGCTTCGAGCCGACAATCTCCGTGGGATCGACCCTTACTCACGTAAGGTATTACTTGGACGACCCAGTGCACTTGCTGGTTAGTTGTGCGGAATTGCAAAAGTGTGATTGCAATTTCGTGCACCAGCGTGGCACTAACGTTAGAATTTTTGCTAGTAAAGAATTTTATAAAAATATAGTCACGTTGTAAGTATAGATTCTAAACCAACAGAAAATCCCTTCGTACAAACATTTTGGTTGTCACAAGTAAGAAACCCCTAAATAAATTGATAACCAAGGTATTCAAACCTCGGGTCATCTTCTCAAGGAATTGCAGGGAAGTATGATTTATTATTGGTTATGGAAAAACAATGTTTGGGTTTGAAAAAGGTTTTAAGCAAGAGAAATAGATTGCAAGAATTAATGAATTAATAACTAATAAAACTCTTGGCAAGGTATGAAAACTGGAAGTCCTATCCCAGTTATCCTTATCAATTGTGATGAGAATTGGATTTTTCTCCCACTAAGTTAACCTCTAACTATGAAGGTAAGTCAATTGGATGGAATAAATTTGGCTCCTCAGGTCCTAGTCTTTCCTTGGAAAAGGCTAGAGTTAGTGAAACTCGAGTTAATTCTTGAAGAATTCTAATTTTCAGTCAACAATGAGTTTGACAACTCAAGAGTTATTAATTAATAAACCAGAACCAAGAATATAAAAAGCTAAATTGAATCATAAATATCCGGAATACTTCAAATTATATTGAATGAAGATGTCAATTCTAACATGGACAATATTCATAAGCCAATTGGGCAACATAAATCAAACACAAATAAAAGCTTCAGAGTAAACAAAAATAGAAGAGAAACAAAAATTATTGAACCTGGTATGAAGAAACAATCCTAATCCTAATAGAAATCCTAATCCTAAATCCTAAGAGAGAAGAGAGAACCTCATCTAAAACATAAAATTGTGAGTAATGATTGAATCTCCAATCTTCTCCTGAGTCTCTGCATGTTCCCTGACTTTAATCTGTGTTTCTGGGCCAAAAACTGGATTGAAATGCGGCCCAGAATCTCTGCCAGCGACTTTTGTAATTTTGCAGATCGCGCACGTCACGCGTCCGCGTCGTCCACGCATTCGCGTCGTTTGTGCAGCTTCCAATCCGTGCGGTCGCGTTAGGCACTCGAACACATCACTCTGATTTCTTTCCATTTCGCGCGGTCACGTGAGCCATGCGACCGTGTGACTTCTCGCTGGTCATCTCCTCAATTCCTTGTGTTCCTTCCATTTTTACACGCTTCCTCTTTATTCTCTAAGCCATTCCTGCCCTATGAAGCCTGAAACACTTAACACACAGATCAAGGCATCGAATGGTAATAAAAGAGGATTAAGATTAGCTAAATTAAGACCAAAGAAGCATGTTTTCAATCATAGAACTAGGAAGGAATTGTAAAATCATGCAAATCCTATGAACAAGTGGGTGAAAAGCTTGATTAAACCACTCAATTAAATACAATATAAACCATAAAATAGTGGTTTATCAACCTCCCCACACTTAATCATTAGCATGTCCTCATGCTAAGCTCAAGGAGACAAAATAAATGAGTAGGGAAAAGCAGGTCTCATGCAATGCAACCTATGTATGTGAATGCAACTACATGCTAAAATGATTCTACCTACTTGGTGAAAAAGTAAATAAACCCTTCAAGAATAAATATGAACTGGATTTCACTAATTCAAATCACAAAATACAATACAAATAACTTACAAGAAGAAGATAGCTCATGAAAGCATAGAACATAGAATTAAGCGCTGAACCCTTACTGGTAGTGTATATCATTCTATCTCTCAAGTGTCTAGGGTTAATTCTCTCAATTCTCTACTAATCTTGCTTTCTATAGCTTGCTCTTCATCTAACAGTCAACAAATATTTAATGCACCAATATACAAATCAAGAGGTCTTTTAAGGGTTGTAATGGGGTTAGGGTCAAGGTAGGATTGTATTTGGCCAAGTGGACTAAAATCTGAATCCTTAATTAACATAAACTTTCCACCTAACTTAAGACAATCCATTTAATTAAAATACAAAATCTAACTTCTGATTAACTGTGTTTTCCATATATTCATGCATCCTAAATTTGAGTTCAGTACATATGCATTGATACCAACACTTACTTTGGGGCATTTTGTCCCCTTTTATTATTTGCTTTTTTTTTCTTTTTCACTTTTTTCTTTTTTTCTTTTTTTTCTTTTATTTTTCTCAATGCATATGATTATAGTATTGAATGCAATAATATGTGCTCAACTATTAATTTGCACATTTTCACTAAAATATACAACACCCAATTACTCAAACCAAATATTTTCAAATCCAACTTCCCCACACTTAAATCATGAGCACGTTTACTAGTCTAAGCTAATCAAGGATTCAAATTAAGGACATTATTATTTTCCGCTTAGAGTTAGTAATGAGCTACAGTAAAGAACAAATGGGTAAAATAGGCTCGAATTGGTTTGCAAAGGATAATGGAAGGGTAAGACCATATGGGTATGTAAGTTTAGTGAAACAAGGCCTCGAGAATATAAGTGCATGCATACATCAAACAGTGGAAATATAGAATTAAGCAAGACAAAGATCACAATTTTAGAGAGAAAAACACACAAAAATAAAATATATTGGTTGATAAAATGCAACCAATCAAATAGGCTCAAAATCTCACTGGTTTTGTGTGTTCGAGCTCTAAACCATGTTCCAATATAATATTTCTCCAAACAAGTTTTTCAAAAAGTTTAATTCAAATTAGTGAAATGCTATAAAAATTTTCTTGAAAAAGAAAACGTTATTTCAACCAAGTGGTAAAATATACACAAAATAAAACAGACATGCAATCAAACATGCAATGAAAAACAAAAATTGGTGTTGAGAAGGGACTAACTAACCCGTGGAGATCGGTATCGACCTCCCCACACTTAAAGATTGCACCGTCCTCGGTGCATGCAAAGATGTGCAGGTGTTGGGGGTTGTGGTTCCTCAGCCGGTGCTCGTTGTAGAGTCTTTCTCTTTACCCTTCCTGGTGGCCAGCCTGAAAAAGGGAGAAGAGAAAGGGACATGAAGTCAAAGGGACAGAGCAAAGGAGAGGGCAGTACTAGTAAGAATCATGCCAAAATAAAGAAGAATGTCGTTAACACATGGTCGCGATTCCATGAAATGAGGACATCAATGGAAGCATAGCATGATAAATTGAGGCAATTAAATGCAAGATGTTTATTGGCATGCTGGGAAAGGCATGAGTAGTGTAAATCAAGCATTAAAAAGCCTTAATGTATTATTAGTCGTGAGAAACTAACAATAACGTTTGTATTGACAATTATATTTAATTAATAAAATATTGAAAAGGGTTTTGTGAAAAACAGGCATTAGAGTAGAAGGATAGAAAAACTAAGAATGCACAATGCCATATGGGCTTTTTCACAAACACAAAGCATGCATATTAAATAAGGTATGGAAAGTATTAAATTGAACATGCAAGCACCCTTAAAAAAAATTAACATATAATTGTGAAGCAATTCTTTGAATAATCCACAAGCAAAATAAATAAATTTCTAACACCAATGAAAATAATTCAATGAATGAAACTATGCAAATAAATTAAATGGAAGTGAAGAGGGATGAGAAGAACAAAGTAAGAAAAGGAAGAAGAAAGAAGAAAAGAAATAAGAAGGGAAGAAAAGATTTATATATAGGGAAGAAAAGATAAGATATTTGGCTGCTTGCTGTGCGCCGCTTGTGACGTGGACGCGTGAGTGATGCGTTCGCGCGGATAGCACTTCTATGAGATGATGCAGACGCGTGATCCACGCGGTCGAGTGGATCGATTTGTGCCATTAGCGCGAGGGCAGCCTCGCGGCCGTGCAACTCTCTGCTTGAAATTCATATTGCCAAATATTTGGGTGACGCGGTCGCGTGGTTGGTGCGATCGCGTGGATGGCCTAAATTTGAAAATGGCACGGATGCATGGGGCACGCATACGCGCGGCAGGGCTTGTGCTTCTAGCACGAGTCCAACCCAATTCTAGTGCAACTTTCGGCCATACACCCTTTTTACGTCGATTCTGAGGCACACATTCGCGTGGTTGACGCGGACGTGTAGGAGGCATATTTCCCATATGACGCAAATGCGTCAGCGACGCGGTCGTGAGGATCAATTTGTGCCAAAGGCATGCCTCCAGCCACGCTCTCGCGTGACTCTCTGTTTAATTTTGTTTTCTTCTCAACGCACCTATGACGCAAACGCGTCGACAACGCTAGCGCGTCGCGTGCAATTTCTTCTTCTTTTTTTTTAATGTAGTATGCAGAATGCAATGAATGTTATGCAAAATTCCAGGTTCAATCAAAACTCAAAAACAGACTAAAATTTAAACTAAAAAGGAACGGTCATACCATGGTGGGTTGTCTCCCACCCAGCACTTTTAGTTATAGTCCTTAAGTTGGACATTTGGCGAGCTCCTTGTCATGGTGGCTTGTGCTTGAACTCATCTTGAAACTTCCACCAATGCTTGGACTTCCAATAAGCTCTATCAATACCAAGTAAATTTAGCAAGCGTTGATGAAGTTCTCCACAAGCTTTGAGCTTCCAAAGTTGATCCTCATATATTCCTGGATCCCAAATCTTATTTCTACACCCATCTTCAAGTTGATTATCATGATTCCATCCGGGTGGCAAGTAGTCTGAATTCTCACTAAAGCGGCCAAACAACTTCTTAGACCCATTCCGTTGAGCTCTACACCAACCTTTGCGTTTAAACTTAAAGCTTCCAACCATAATGAACCTTGCAGGACAATTCTTACCACTGACCATCTTCCTCTTACTCTTAATGCCACAAAGAGCTCTAAGTTGACCATCCGTCTCCAGTATCCCATATTCAAGTGGAATTAGAAAGTTAAGGGATATGAATTTTGCCACTTGAATGTTGTGAAGGATGATGGCAACTTAGGGGGAGGTGTTGCTAACGAACGTGCATGCTCCACTCCCTTGTGCTCTTCTTTGACATCTTCCACCTCTTTGCAAGCTTCTTCAATTTCAACCTCTTCCTCTTGGTAGCTTTCTTCTGATTTACTTTCTTCTTCATTGTTAACCAAGGGCATGAGAGGTTGTGCTTCTTCTTCTTTATTCTCCATATCAAGTCCAATGGAAGAGGATTCAAATGTATACAAAAATTCATTAATGATTGAATCCATCTCTTGATCATCCCCTTCAAAGTCTTCAACCATGATATGCCTTGGAGGTTGTACACCCTCCTCAACATCAACATTAAACACCTTGGAATGAGGCTCTATGAGTGGACCTTCCAATTGGAGGCTCAACATCTCCTAAGTCTTCGACCACTTCTTCTTCTTCAATAATTCTGACTTCCTCCACTTGTTCCAGTACAAAGTCATGCTCCTTACTGTCCACTGGAGTTCCTAATGTCTCCTTCATGCTACATTCTTCATTAGATTCTCCACATGAGGCCATGGGAGTTCCTTGAGTGTCCGAACGTTTGGAAGGTAATCAATTTATTGCTTGATCCAGGTGTTTAAGTATGAAATCGTATTCATCCTTGATGATTTCCTGTTCAACTATTTCTTCACCTTCAAGTACAAAATCCTCCTTGTTGTCTTCCTTCACTAGTTCTTCAACCGTGCTGTCAACTTCAAAGGTCTCTACTACCTTCACCTTTAGTGTCTCCTCTAGCTCCTTATGAAGTATGGATTCGTGAAGATGATCCTCTCTCTCATGTTCCATGTCAATAGTATCAGTGGGATCATGTTGCTCTTGGATTGATGGATGTTGGTGCTCTTCCATGGATGGTGGTGATGGGATAGGTGGATCATTATGTGGTTGAGATGAAAGTGCATTGGAGCTTGAGGGTTGAATATTGGGGGTAGAGGGTTGGTCCATGCGGGATATAAGTGCTTGAAAAGTAGAGGTGAGACTAGTGATAGAGGCAAGTGTGCTCTCCATGGAGGTTTGGGGTGGGTAAGAGGGTTCATTTGTTGGGAGAAAAGGCTCATAACACGGAGGTGGTTCCTCTTGATAAGGATATGGAGATTGTGTATATTGAGGTAGTAGTTCTGGGTATGGTTCATATGGTGGTTGGTGTGGTGAATAAGGATTGGGGTCATATGGAGGTGAATGGTGGAAAGGGGCTTGTGAGTGTGGTGGTTCAAAGCTATGTTGAGGAGGTAGTTCATTGGCATATGATGGAGCTTGTTGGTAACTACAAGGGGGTCCACCATACCTATCATCTTCGTATGCATTATAGAATAGTCTTCGTCCATGATATCTTGAAAGGTGTTGTTGTCTAAAGGGTTGATTAGATCCTCTTGGCTCTGTCCATCTTTGATTCCTTTGACCTTGATGCATATTTCTGTTATAGCTTCTTCTTCCTGCAACATAGTTGTAAACAGACTCATAGCCAAAGGGGTGAGAGTTCATAGTAGTAGGAGAAAATGAAAACAAAAAATAACAAAAAGAAAATATTTTGAAAAAGATATGGTTTTTGAAAAAAGAAGATAAGATTTTAAAAAAGATATAATTTTTTTGAAATAAGATAAGATAAGATTTTGAAAAAGATATGATTTTTTTGAAAAAAGATTTGAATTTTGAAAAATAAGATAAGATAAGATAAAAATTTTTAAAATCTGAATTTTTTTTTGGAAAATATTTACAATAACCAATAATAAGGCACACGTTTGTAATTCCCCGGCAACGGCGCCATTTTGACGTTAGGATTTTTGCTAGTAAAGTATTTTATAAAAAAATAGTCACGTTGTATGTATAGATTCTAAACCAACAGAAAATCTCTTCGTACAAACATTTTGGTTGTCACAAGTAACAAAACACTAAATAAATTGATAACCGGAGTATTAAAACCTCGGGTCGTCTTCTCAAGGAATTGCAGGAAAGTATGATTTATTATTGGTTATGGAAAAATAATGTTTGGGTTTGAAAAAGGTTTTAAGCAAGAGAAATAGATTGCAAGAATTAATAAATTAATAACTAATAAAACTCTTGGCAAGGTATGAAAACTGGAAGTCCTATCCCAGTTATCCTTATCAATTGTGATTAGAATTGGGTTTTTCTCCCACTAAGTTAACCTCTAACTATGAAGATAAGTCAAGTGGATGGAATAAATTTAGTTCTTCAGGTCCTAGTCTTTCCTTGGAAAAGGCTAGAGTTAGTGGAACTCGAGTTAATTCTTGAAGAATTCCAATTTTCATTCGACAATGAGTTTGACAACTCAAGAGTTACCAATTAATCAACCAGAACCAAGAATATAAAAAGCTAAATGGAAATCATAAATATCCGGAATACCTCAAATTATATTGAATGAAGATGTCAATTCTAACATGGACAATATTCATAAGCCAATTGGGCAACATAAATCAAATACAAATAAAAGCTTCAGAACAAACAAAAATAGAAGAGAAACATAAATTATTGAACCTGGTATGAAGAAACAATCCTAATCCTAATAGAAATCCTAATCCTAAATCCTAAGAGAGAGGAGAGAACATCTCTCTCTAAAAACTACATCTAAAACCTAAAATTGTGAGTAATGATTGAATCTCCAGTCTTCTCCAGAGTCTCTGCATGTTCCCTAACTTTAATCTGTGTTTCTGGGCCGAAAATTGGGTTGAAATGCGGCCCAGAATCTCTGCCAGCAACTTTTGTAATTCTGCAGATCGTGCACGTCACGCGTCCACGTCGTCCACGCGATCGTGTCACTCAGCGTTTTTTTCGTACCACGCATACGCGTCGTCCACGCATTCGTGTCGTTCGTGCAGCTTCCAATCCGCGCGGTCGCATCAGGCACGCGAACGCGTCACTCTGATTTCTTCCCATTTTGCACGGTCGCGTGAGCCATGTGACCGCGTGACTTCTCATTGGTCATCACCTCAATTCCTTGTGTTCCTTCCATTTTTGCACGCTTCCTCTTCATTCTCTAAGTCATTCCTGCCCTATGAATCCTGAAACACTTAACACACAGATCAAGGCATCGAATGGTAATAAGAGAGGATTAAGATTGATGATAAGTCATCTTAGCCTAGTTTTACTAGTCTTTTTCTTTGATTTTCATAGAGTTTTATGCACTTTCTTATGCCACAAGTAAGCCAATTGGGTAGAATTTCATGTTTCCTTTGATTCAATCAACCATGGATGAATTGATGCATTTTCATGAGTTTTTGTGCCATAATTGCTTATATGTCAAGAAGAAGAAGAACTCTCATGATTATAGCAAAGCTTTGATGCAATTGTTGATTGATAACAGGTGACCAAAAGTGCTGGAGGAAGGTTGAAGAAAAAGATAGCAGAAGGCAGCAGAACCACCTGGGGAAGAGTTGAAAATTATACCCTGGAGAAGCCCATGTTTGCACCCAAGTTTGTGCCCAAGTTTGCCGCAAACTTGGAGGCAAACGTTGGAGTAATTTGGCATCCCAGGGGAGGCCACGTTTGCGTCCAAGTTTACCTCAAACTTGGAGCCAAACGTTGGAACATAAGCATATGCACCAGGGAGGCCAACGTTTGCGACCAAGTTTGCCTCAAACTTGGAGGCAAACATTGGTAAAAAGTGTACACCCAGGGGAGGCCACGTTTGCGTCCAAGTTTGCCTCAAACTTGGAGGCAAACGTTGGCACCAAATGTGATTCCAGAAGGAGCATGTTTGAGTTCAACTTTGACCCCAAACTTGAACTCAAACGTGAATGAAACCAACGTTTGAGTTGAAGTTTGCCTCAAATTTCAACTCAAACTTAAAGGCTCAAAGCCCAAATTGCGAAAGGTTTTCTTCTCAAGTCCAAGAGCAACCAACGAAGGCTATCTTCAATCTAATGCCATCAAGGGCAAGGCCCAAACTCAAGGCTCCAAGACCATTAGAAGAAAGTGTATAAATAGAAGTTAGTTTAATTTAAGAGGAGATCAATTTTTACTTAGAGAATTTACACTTCTAAGGGAATTTTACTTACTATAACTTGGATCTGGGAGGAGAATTCAATTATCTTCCTCTTTGAATTTCTTGTTTTCTTTACTACAATTCTTGCTTGAGTCTTGGGTGTTGAGAATTGAGGAAATTCTGTCTCAATCTCACCTTGAGATCTCTCTTTGATTTACTGCACAATTGAGAAATTGATATTTGAATTCCTTTATTCCACTGCTTGATCTTTAATTTTCTTGCAATTGTTTTCTGAATTTGGATCTAGGAAGGCATTGAGATCTAGACTTAGTTATCTAGTCTCTTGAGTCTTGAGATTTGAAATTTTCATTTTAAAATTTACTGTTTAATTGCTACACCAAGCTTGTTCTCATTTTCGTTTAAGATCTGGTTTAATTGAATCCATCTTCTGCTCTTCCGTTTGTTTAATTTTACTGTTCTTTGTTTAATTTCTGCAATCCCACATCCCTGACCCATTTAGAATTCAAGCAATTTACATTTCTTGCGCTTTA
The DNA here is from genome assembly GCF_000817695.3 of Arachis duranensis. NCBI lineage: Eukaryota > Viridiplantae > Streptophyta > Magnoliopsida > Fabales > Fabaceae > Arachis > Arachis duranensis. The sequence goes on along the minus strand of NC_029775.3, from coordinate 45,180,210 downwards.
AGTTTCAACTCTTTACATTTCTTGCAATTTAAGATTCAGCTCTTTTTACTTTTGTTCCCTTTAATTTCCTGCAATTCACCCACTCCCCTTTATAATTCCTGCAATTTAGTTTCAGCCGATTACAAATCACTTAAATCAACTCTTGTTTGCTTGACTAAATCAACCACTAAACTAGAATTGCTCAATCCTTCAATCCCTGTGGGATCGACCTCACTCACGTGAGTTATTATTACTTGATGCGACCCGGTACACTTACTGGTGAGTTTTGTGTCAGACCATTTTCCGCACATCAAGTTTTTGGCGTCGTTGCCGGGGATTGAATTTGATTGACAATGATTAAATGAGGTGGTGGTCTAGATTAAGCATTTTTTTCTTTTTAACTAAGCACATTAACTGTTTGACACATTGTGTCACCTAATCCTCTAACCACACTCTAGCATTAGAATGTCCATGTTTCATTTGGTTTGTTTGTGATTCTTGCAAGTCATGGAGGCTGAGGTGCGTGAAGAGGTAGTAAGCAACAATACCCAGCATGCAAGAAGGGTGTTGGCCTCTTACACTATCCCCAATCCAAGATATTATGGGAGCAGCATCCTCACCCCAAATGTTCAGGCAAGTGACTTTGAGTTGAAGCCTCAACTAATCACCTTGGTGCAAAATAATTGTGCTTATGGAGGTGGCCCTCTTGAAGACCCCAACCAACATTTGTCTATTTTCTTAAAGATTTGTGAAACGGTCAAGACAAATGGGGTTCATCCTGACATTTACAAATTACTTCTGTTCCCATTTTCTTTGAGGGGCAATGCTACTCAATGGCTGGAAACCTTTCCCAAAGAGAGCATCAACAATTGGGATGAATTAGTGAGCAAATTCCTAGCCAAGTTTTACCCGCCTCAGAGGGTCATCAAGCTGAAAATAGAGGTGCAAACATTTATTCAAATAGACGGAGAGTCAATGTATGACGCCTGGGAGAGATACAAGGCCTTAATCAGGAAATGTCCCCCAAAAATGTTTAGTGAGTGGGATAGACTCCAAAACTTCTATGAAGGGTTGACCCAGAAAGCTCAAGAAGCATTAGATCATTCAGCAGTAGGAGGCTCATTGTAGCTAATGAAGACAGCAGAGGAAGCCCAAAACCTCAAAGAGATGGTGGCAAACAATCAATATTTCTTTGCTCATCAAAGACAGCGCCAACCAGCCCAGAGAAGGAATGTGCTGGAGCTTGAAGGTGTTGATGTTCTCTTGGCACAAAACAAGCAGATGCATCAACAGCTTCAGCAACAAATAGAAATTATGGCCAAGAAAATTGATGGACTGCAAGGTGCTGCAGTAAACACACAACGCCAATCTCAAACCTTACATGGGTAGAATCAATCTGAAGAAAGTTTTGGGACATTCAATTATGAGCAACAAAGCTCTGAGCAGGTGCAATGCATGAATAACACTTCAAGTTCATTATAACACAATTTTCATGGTGATGCACACAAGACACCCTAGAAGACTCATTCTAATTCAAGGTGGGGTGAGCACCAGAACCAAGGACAAAGTGACTTCAACTATAGCAGTATTAGCAACACAAACAACAAAAACCATTCATCCAATAATACTAACCAATTCAAAAACCCACAAAACACATACCACCAATCCTATAACAACTCACAAAACCACCAGAATAACTTTTCTACATCCACATCCCACCCTCAAAGTACCCCCACAATTAATTCAAACAACTTCCAGTAACAACCATCTCATTTCACACAACCACAACCAAATCCAGACTCTCAAAAAATCTCAAGTCTAGAGAAAATTATGGAGAAACTCATGAAAAATCAAGAGATGGAAAGGCAAGATCAGGAAGTTGCAAGGAAAGATCAGGCCCTGGCATTCAAAAACCAAGAGGCCTCAATCAGAAACCTTGAGAGACACATGGGGCAAATGGCTAAGCAAATTTCAGAAATAGGTGAGAAAAGAGCAAATACATTCTCCAATGTCACTGAAAAACATCCAAGGGACAAAGGAAAAGCTACAAAGTGGGAGGAGTGCAAGGCAATCACAGTGGGAAGTGAGAAGACTATGAAGAAGGAAGCCATCAATCAGGAACAACACGACAGAGAAGTTTCATAAGAAGAAATAGAGGAGAAAAGTAAAAAGGATCAGACAACCAAGAAGGCACAAATTTCAAAGGGAGACAAGAACATCCTTGAATCACAACTACAAGAGAAGAAGGAAGGGGTGAGGCCATATGTCCCCAACCTTCCATAACCTCAGAGGTTCAAAAAAGAAAACGAGGATAAGCAATACTCAAAATTCCTGGACATATCAAGACACTCAGCATCAATATTCCTTTCTTAGAAGCACTTGAACAGATGTCATTATATGCCAAATTTATGAAAGAAGTA
>NC_029775.3:45174119-45177685 GCF_000817695.3 Arachis duranensis | reverse complement strand
TGGGGAGGCCTTTCCTAGCTACGGGCAGAGCATTGATAGATGTTGAAAAAGGGGAATTGTTGCTGAGAGTGCATGATGAGCACCTAGCATTCCATGTTTTTAAAACCTTGCATGAATGATGAGCGGATAATTTATACGCTTTTTGGCATTATTTTTAGTATGTTTTTAGTATGTTTTAGTTAGTTTTTATTATATTTTTATTAGTTTTTATTTAAAATTCACATTTCAGGACTTTACTATGAGTTTGTGTATTTTTCTGTGATTTCAGGTATTTTCTGGCTGAAATTGAGGGACCTGAGCAAAAATCTGATTCATAGGCTGAAAAAGGACTGCAGATGCTGTTGGATTCTGACCTCCCTGCATTCGAAGTGGATTTTCTGTAGCTACAGAAGCCCAATTGGTGCACTCTCAATTGCGCTAGAAAGTAGACATCCTGGGCTTTCCAGCAATATATAATAGTTCATACTTTGCCCGAGATTTGATGGCCCAAACAGGCGTTCCAAATCAGCTCAAGAATTCCCGGCGTTTAACGCCGGAACTGGCACAGAAGTGGGAGTTAAACGCCCAAACTGGCACAAAAGCTGGCGTTTAACTCCAAGAAAAGTCTCTATACATAGAAGCTTCAATGCTCAGCCCAAGCACACACCAAGTGGGCCCGTAAGTGGATTTTTATGTCATTTACTCATATTTGTAAACTCTAAGCTACTAGTTCTCTATAAATAGGACCTTTTGCTATTGTATTTTCATCTTTGGACGTCTAGTTCTTAGATCATCTTGATTCTTCTGGTTCCCTCTCTGGGGCCAAAGCCAATGATCACTATTATCACTTATGTATTTTCAACGGTGGAGTTTCTACACACCATAGATTAAGGTGTGGAGCTCTACTGTACCTCGAGTATTAATGCAATTACTATTGTTCTTCTATTCAATTCAGCTTATTCTTGTTCTAAGATATCACTTGTTCCTCAACTTGATGAATGTGATGATCCGTGACAATCATCATCATTCTCACCTATGAACGTGTGCCTGACAACTACCTCCGTTCTACCTTAGATTGAGTGGATATCTCTTTGATTCCTTAATCAAAATCTTCGTGGTATAAGCTAGAATTGATGGCGGAATTCTTGAGAATTCGGAAGGTCTAAACCTTGTCTGTGGTATTCTGAGTAGGATTCAAGGATTGAATGACTGTGACTAGCTTCAAACCCGTGATTGTGGGGCGTTAGTGACAGATGCAAAAGAATCACTGGATTCTATTACGACATGATCGAGAACCGACAGATGAATAGCCTTGCTGTGACAGAGCGCGTTGAACATTTTCACTGAGAGGACGGGACTGTAGCCATTGACAACGGTGATGCCCAACATACAGCTTGCCATCGAAAGGAGTAAGAAGGATTGGAAGAAGACAGTAGGAAAGCAGAGAGACGGAAGGGACAAAGCACCTCCATACGCTTATCTGAAATTCTCACCAATGAATTACATAAGTATCTCTATCTTTATTTTATGTTTTATTTATCTTTTAATCATTCATCCTCCATAAACCATTTGAATCTGCCTGACTGAGATTTAAAAGATGACCATAGCTTGCTTCATACCAACAATCTCTGTGGGATCGACCCTTACTCGCGTAAGGTTTATTACTTGGACAACCCAGTGCACTTGCTGGTTAGTTGTGCGAAGTTGTGATAAAGAGTTGAGATTGCAATTGAGCGTACCATGTTGATGGCACCATTGATGATCACAATTTCGTGCACCAATGAGCCCATTCAAGAAGAAGATTTTATGATGGATAAGACCAGAGATCAAAGTTTGAAGGAGGCAATCAATGAGTTAACTCCAAGATTTCTAAATCCATGCTTGAAAGCAGTAGAGATTGTGCAACAAACCAAAAAAATCAAGGAGGAACTAGATCCAAAAACCCCAGATGAGAAATTCAACATCCCAGATAAAGAACAACCAAGGCAGGGAGTATCTTTTGAGAAAGAAACGAAGAAGAGGCCAAGAGGGTGGAGAAACAAGAAAATCCCTACTGAAGGCTTTTCACCAGGGGATAAAGTAGTGTTAAACACCCAACCAATGAAGGTGTCTCCACAATTATCCGAATACTACACTGTGAATCGGGTCGTCCTTTCACTTGAACACCTATAGATCATCAAAGAGGAGACCGGAAGGAAGTTTACAGTAAGAGGAGAAAAACTGAGGCACTATGATTTTCAGCCTCCATGATCAAAGAATGAAGGATTTCAAGCTAATGATAATAAATAAGCGCTTGTTGGGAGGCAACCCAACCCGAGGTAGTTTTTTTTTCATAGCTTTTTCAATAAAAAGGTTGAATGATTGGTGTGTATTGCAAGGAGCTAAGTTTGGTGTTCCACACCAAAATAAATTAAGAGAGAATGAAGCATTTTAAGTTTGGTGTTCCACCAAAAAAATTGGATCTAAAAAATACGTTCTCACTTTTTGCATAATGCTAGCTCCAAGCAATCAGACAAATCATTCAACCATTTAATTGTTTGTTTCTAGTTTTACTGCCTTTAGCAATGACACAAGGATTTCACATATGGTTAACTTGTTGCATCAGAGGCAGTGACAAGGGATTAAGTTTGGTGTTTCCACACCAAAATAAATCCAAAAGACACACTCAAGTCATGCATACTAACCATTCACTTAAAGGCTTGAGAAGCAAGCAACTTTTGAGAATTATGCAGGGAACTAACCATCATTTGAAGACACTATGCATCATAACTCAAAAGGGGCACAACAGGAGGAAGGACAAAAGAACTGCAACCCAATAGGTTGTATCTATACTTAACTCCTGCTGTTGAGAAATGCTTTGACTTATGTCTTGCTAAAGTGTTCATTTAGTACAAGTAGAATCACTCTTTGCAACAAGTAAGCTAGTCTAAGTGTGTGCTTGTGTGTTTACTTTCACTTAACTAAATGCATGCTTTGTCCCTTGTATCCTTTCAATTCAATAAAAGAAATGTTTGAAATATGAAGTAAGATGATTCATTGTTAGCTAGAAATACAATAATAGCAAGTGGTGGTATATGTGTTTGATTGTGTAAGTAGCTCACTTCTAAGTAAATAAAAAGAATAGACTGTTCTCCTTGTAAGTAAAAAAATAGCTCACAAAACAAGAAAAACTCAAGATCAAGCAAGCAAAATAAATAAGAACAACTTGAAGATCAATGAAGAACACGGACACTAAAACAAAAATTTTAAATAAATAAAAAAAATATAAAATATGAAATTGACACCAAACTTAGAATAAGACACTAGACTCAAAGAGAAATTAAAAATTAATAAAGAAAAATAATATTTTTGAAAAGAAAATAAAAGACTCTGACCCAATTACCAAAATCTTCCTAATCTAAGAAATAAAATAAAACTTTAGTTTGTTCAAACTCGAACAATCCCCGGCAACGGCGCCAAAAACATGGTGCACGAATTTGTAATCCGCACAACTAACCAGCAAGTGCACTGGGTCGTCCAAGTAATACCTTACGTGAGTAAGGGTCGAATCCCACGGAGATTGTTGGATTGAAGCAAGCTATGTTTAT
>NC_029775.3:45172341-45172525 GCF_000817695.3 Arachis duranensis | reverse complement strand
ACCACTCAGTCTCAAGCTTTTCACTTGGACCTGCATGCCACAAGCACATGGTTAGGGACAGCTTGAGTTAGCCGCTTAGGCTTGGATTTATTTCCTTGGGCCCTCCTATCCATTGATGCTCAAAGCCTTGGATCCTTTTTACCCTTGCCTTTTGGTTTTAAGGGCTATTGGATTTTTCTTTTTT
>NC_029775.3:45171128-45172006 GCF_000817695.3 Arachis duranensis | reverse complement strand
TATTGCCTCTTTATTCTAAAAATCTACTATTTTATTCATGTTTGATGATGATGAGAAAAATAAATCATAACTTAATTGAAAATAAAATCAAAATAGATATGATAATTACTACTACTCCTATATAACTTCTAAGGTAAATTTTTATAAAAATACTATCACAGAGTTAAAACTTAAAATTAGAACTTAACAACCTGTATTTTTGGGAAGTGGATGTTCCTCTAGTCTGTGGGGTGCTTGGTCCTTCAAGGAATAACTTCTGACGCTTTAGTTCCTTCAGTTCACATCCTTGCTCTTCTTGTTCCCCTAGGTGCCATGATCTTAATGAGTTTTAGCTCAGTGATCGTGGCAAATCACACCAAACTTAGAGGGTTGCTTGTCCTCAAGCAAAAGAAAGGAAAGGAGAGGAATAGAAGGAGAGGCTCCTCCCCACCATCCTGGCGTTAAACGCCCAACTGGTGCATGTTTTGGGCGTTTAACACCCAAATGCTGCTTCTCCTGGGCGTTCAACGCCCAGCTGATGCATCTTTCTGGCGTTGAACGCCAGGAAGTCCTTTGTCACTGGGCGTTTTTCTGAATGCCCAGGATGCTAACAATCTGGCGTTCAACGCCCTTGTCACTGGGCGTTTTTCTGAACGCCCAGGACGCTGTCAATCTGGCGTTAAATGCCCAGAAGGTGCTTCTTTCTGGCGTTAAACGCCCAGAAGATGCTCCTTTCTGGCGTTTAACGCTCAGATGGCTACCCTTACTGGCGTTGAACGCCCAGTGGGTGCTTCTTTTGGGCGTTCAACGCCCAAAATGTTTCTTACTGGCTTTTTCACGCTAGTGAGCTTCCAAATTTCCCTGTAACTCTGTGAATTCAATCAATTGCTATTTTTACC
>NC_029775.3:45166231-45166879 GCF_000817695.3 Arachis duranensis | reverse complement strand
AGTAGCTACCCTGTGGCTAACTCCATAACGAACCAAAGCAGAGTAAAGCTGTTTATTGCAGAAATGAGTGCCCCCATCACTGATTAATACTCTAGGGATACTAAATCTGCTGAAGATGTGTTTCTGGAGGAATTTTAACACTGTTTTAGTGTCATTAGTGGGTGTTGCAATAGCCTCCACCCATTTGGATACATAATCCACTGCCACCAGAATATAAGTGTTTGAGTATGATGGTGGGAAAGGTCCCATGAAATCAATACCCCATACATCAAACAACTCAATCTCCAAGAATCCTTGTTGAGGCATGGCATAACTGTGAGGCAGATTGCCAGATCTTTGGCAACTGTCACAATTAAGTACAAAAGCTCGGGAATCTTTATAGAGAGTAGGCCAGTAGAAGCCACATTGGAGGACTCTTGTGGCTGTTCGCTCACTTCCAAAATGTCCTCCATACTGTGATCCATGGCAATGCCTTAGAATTTTCTGCGCTTCTTCTTTAGGCACACATCTACGGATTACTCCATCTGCACATCTCTTGAAGAGATATGGTTCATCCCAAAGGTAGTACTTTGCGTCTGTGATCAATTTCTTTGATTGCAGCCTACTGTACTCTTTGGGTATGAATCTCACTGCCTTGTAGTTTGCAAT
>NC_029775.3:45163143-45165150 GCF_000817695.3 Arachis duranensis | reverse complement strand
TGTAGGAACCAGTTAATTTTTTTCATTGTGAACCACTGTCATGCCTCCCTTTTTAGGGACGACTTGGACAGGGCTTACCCAGGGGCTGTCAGAAATAGGATAAATAATCCCAGCCTCTAGTAATTTAGTGACCTCCTTTTGCACCACTTCCTTCATGGTTGGGTTCAGCCGCCTTTGTGGTTGGACCACAGGCTTGGCGTCACCTTCCAATAGGATCTTGTGCATGCATCTGGCTGGACTAATGCCCTTAAGATCACTGATGGACTACCCAAGAGCTGTCTTGTGTGTCCTTAGCACTTGAATTAGTGCTTCCTCTTCCTGTGGTTCTAAGGTAGAGCTTATAATTACAGGAAAGGTATCACCTTCTCCCAGAAATGCATATTTCAGGGATGGTGGTAATGGTTTGAGCTCGGGTTTAAGAGGTTTCTCCTCTTCCTGAGGGATTTTCAGAGGTTCTACTATTCTATCTGATTCCTCCAAGTCAGGCTGAACGTCTTTAAATATGTCCTCTAGCTCTGATTCGAGACTCTCAGCCATATTGACCTCTCTTACCAGAGAGTCAATAATATCAACACTCATACAGTCATTTGGGGTGTCTGGGTGTTGCATGGCTTTGACAACATTCAACTTGAACTCCTCCTCATTGACTCTCAAGGTTACTTCCCCTTTTTGGACATCAATGAGGGTTCGGCCAGTTGCTAGGAAAGGTCTTCCTAGAATGAGAGTTGCACTCTTGTGATCCTCTATTTCCAGTACCACAAAGTCAGTAGGAAAGGAAAATGGCCCAACCTTGACAATCATATCTTCAATCACGCCTGATGGGTATTTAATGGAGCCATCAGCAAGTTGAAGACATATCCTGGTTGGTTTGATTTCTTCAGTTAAACCAAGCTTTCTGATAGTAGATGCAGGTATTAGGTTGATACTTGCCCCAAGATCACATAAAGCTTGCTTGGCACAAGTACCCTCTAATGTGCATGGTATCATAAAGCTCCCAGGATCATTAAGCTTATCAGGTAAGCTTTTCAGAATGACTGCACTGCATTCTTCAGTGAGGTAAAATTTTTCAGTTTCCCTCCAATCCTTCTTATGACTTAACATCTCTTTCATGAACTTAGCATAAGAGGGTATTTGCTCACGTGCTTCTGTAAATGGAATCTTTATTTCAAGAGTCCTGAGATAGTCTGCAAAGCGGGCAAATTGCTTATCCTGTTCCGCTTGGCGGAGTTTTTGAGGATAAGGCATTTTGGCTTTGTATTCCTCAACCTTAGTTGCTGCAGGTTTATTACCTACAGAAGTGGGTTGGGAAGCCTTTTTAGAAGGGTTGTCATCAGCACTTGTATGTGACTGATCTCCCACTGTCATTTGAATGCCAGGGGTGGAAGCTGGAGTGGCGTTAGACGCCCCCTCCTTGTTTGTTACTGGCGTTTGAACGCCAGAACCATGTTCCCTTTGGGCGTTCAATGCCGGATTCATTCTTGTTTCTGGCGTTGAACGCCAGAAATGAGCATGGTCTGGGCGTTCAGCGCCAGCTTTATTCCTCTCTGGGCTCTGACTGTCCTCAGAAAGATTTTGAGTAGACATCTATTCATTTCTTGGCTTCCTGCTGCTTTGAAGTGAGGTATTTAATGTTTTCACACTTCTTAATTGAACTGCTTGGCATTCTTCTGCTATTTGTTTTGACAGTTGCTTTTCTGTCTGCTTTAATTGCACTTCCATATTCCTGTTTGCCATTCTTGTTTCCTGTAATATTTCCTTGAATTCGGCTAGCTGCTGAGTTAGAAAGTCTAATTGCTGATTAAATTCATTAGCCTGATCCACCGGACTGAGTTCTGCAGTTACTGTTTTAGCTTCTTCTTTCATGGAAGATTCACTGCTTAGGTACAGATGCTGATTTCTGGCAACTATATCAATAAGCTCTTGAGCTTCTTCAATTATTTTTCTCATATGTATAGATCCACCAACTGAGTGGTCTAGAGAAATCTGAGCTTTTTCTGTAAGCCCATA
>NC_029775.3:45156330-45162994 GCF_000817695.3 Arachis duranensis | reverse complement strand
GAAAATTTGTCTTGGTTTTCTAAAAATTTTAAGTTTGGTGTTCCTTCTTTTGTTCTTGGTGTTCCTGTGAATTTTCAAAGTGTTCTTGAGTCTTTCTTGTGCTTTGATCTTAAAATTTTTAAGTTTGGTGTTTCTTGGTGTTTTCCCTCCAAAATTTTCGAAAATAAGGAATATTGGATCTAAAAATTTTAAATCTTGTGTCTTTTGCATATTTTTCTCTTTCATCATAAAATTCAAAATTCAAAAAAATATATACTTTCTAACTAATTTTGAACTACATTTTTCGAAAATTTTATATAAAAATTCAAATTTCAATTTCAAAATATTTCCAATTTCCTTTATTTGTTTCATTTTTATTTTATTTTATAAAAATTAATTTTTATAAAATAAAATAAAAATGAAACAAATAAAGGAAATTGGAAATATTTTGAAATTGAAATTTGAATTTTTATGTAAAATTTTCGAAAAAATTAGTTTAAAATTAGTTAGGAAGGATAATTTTTTGAAATTTGAAAAATTTTTTTTTTGATGAAAGAGAAAAACACACAAAAGACACAAGACTTAAAATTTTTAGATCCAATGCTCCTTATTTTCGAAAATTTTGGAGGGAAAACACCAAGGAACACCAAACTTAAAAATTTTAAGATCAAGACAAATTTTTGAAAATTAAAGAAAACTTAACAAGAAAACACCAAACTTAAAGTTTGGCACAAGATTCAATAAAAGAAAAATTATTTTTGAAAAAGATTCCAAAGAAGATGCCCAATTATGAAGAACATCTACTAAAGCTCCAGCAAAATGGGCAGCAACTTCAGAGTTGATTTTAAAAATGTATTATATTTATGGATATAAGTAAAAATTTTTGAAAGTTACTGTTTTGAAAAAGCACAAGAAAAACAAGAAAAGACACAAAACAAGAAAAACTCAAGATCAAGCAAGCAAAATAAATAAGAACAACATGAAGATCAATGAAGAACACGGACACTAAAATGAAAATTTTAAATAAATAAAAAAATATAAAATATGAAATTGACACCAAACTTAGAATAAGACACTAGACTCAAAGAGAAATTAAAAATTAATAAAGAAAAATAATTTTTTTGAAAAGAAAATAAAAGACTCTGACCCAATTACCAAAATCTTCCTAATCTAAGAAATAAAATAAACCTTTAGTTTGTTCAAACTCGAACAATCCCCGGCAACGGCGCCAAAAACTTGGTGCACGAATTTGTAATCCGCACCAAAATCTAAGCGTTACTTGTTGTGCAGTAATGAGAAATATGTTGGAGTTTTGGAGATGCTTTGTCCTCTGAACTTCAACTCTTCCTTGAGAGTTTGAAGCATGTCACAGTCATTCAATCCCAGAATCCTACTCAGAATACCACAGACAAGGTTTAGACTTTCCGGATTCTCATGAATGCTGCCATCAATCTGGCTTATACCACGAAGATTCTGATTAAGGAATCTAAGAGATATTCATTCATTCTGATGTAGAACGGAGGTGGTTGTCAGGCACACGTTCATGGATTGAGGAAGGTGATGAGTGTCACGGATCATCACCTCCTCCATAATTAAGCGCGAACAAACATCTTGGATAAGAACAAGCGTGTTTGAATGGAAAACAAAGGAATTGTATTAAACCATCGAGACGCTACAGAGCTCCTCACTCCCAACAATGGAGTTTAGAGACTCATGCCGTCACAAAGTATGTAATTCAGATCTGAAAATGTCATGAGGTACAAGATAAGTCTCTAAAAGTTGTTTAAATAGTAAACTAGTAACCTAGGTTTACAGAATATGAGTAAACTAAGATAATTGGTGCAGAAATCCACTTCTGGAGCCCACTTGGTGTGTGCTGGGGCTGAGACTAAAGCTTTCCACGAGTAGAGGCCTTTCTTGGAGTTAAACTCCAAGTTATGACGTGTTTTGGGCGTTCAACTCCGAATCATGACGTTTTTCTGGCGTTTAACTCCAGACAGCAGCATGAACTTGGCGTTCAACGCCACGTTACGTCGTCTATCTTCGCACAAAGTATGGACTATTATATATTGCTGGAAAGCCCTGGATGTCTAATTTCCAACGCCGTTGAGAGCGCGCCAATTGGACTCCGGTAGCTCCAAAAAATCTATTCCGAGTGCAGGGAGGTCAGGATCCAACAGCATCAGCAGTCCTTTTTCAGCCTAAGTCAGATTTTTGCTCAACTCCCTCAATTTCAGCCAGAAAATACCTGAAATCACAGAAAAATACACACACTCATAGTAAAGTCCAGAAATATGATTTTTGCCTATAAACTAATAATATTCTACTAAAAACTAATTAAAACATACTAAAATCTACATGAAATTACCCCCAAAAGCGTATAAAATATCCGCTCATCAGTTGACTAACCCAGGATCATCAACTGAAAGTCCACTATCAAGAGCAACCTAGCTACAAGACATTTAGTAACCCAAAGAGGTGCTAGGCGTCAATGTTCTAAGAAGGAATGTGAGCCAAGTGTCTACAGTGAATAATGTTATGAGCACAAATAAAGTAAAAGAAAAAGAATTGCTGCACACATGACACTGAGCTGAATGTTATAGAAAAAGAAAATAAAGAGAAACATCCATTAAGGACAAGTAAATAATGAGAGGTCATAGCAGTGTGTTAGTTGATGCTTGAAGGAGACTTTTTATGCCTAAATATTAATAAGAAGTGAGTTGTTTCATATCTGCATAAAACCCCATGAGTTACCAATAACACTCTGCTAGCATGAACATTCTCTTCCATCTCATCCTTTCTTCTTATTAAGTCTTTTCTTGCCTGGGGACAAGCAAGCTTTAAGTTTGGTGTTGTGATGACAAGTCATCTTAGCCTAGTTTTACTAGTGTTTTTCTTTGATTTTCATAAGGTTTTATGCACTTTCTTATGCACTTTGAATTGATGCATTTTCATGAGTTTTTGTGCCATAATTGCTTATATGTAAAGAAGAAGAAGAACTCTCATGATTATAGCAAAGCTTTGATGCAATTGTTGATTGATAACAGGTGACCAAAAGTGCTGGAGGAAGGTTGAATAAAAGGGATAGCAGAAGGCAGCAGAACCACCTGGGGAAGAGTTGAAAATTATACCCTGGAGAAGCCCAAGTTTGCACCCAAGTTTGTGCCCAAGTTTGCCACAAACTTGGAGGCAAACGTTGGAGTAATTTGGCGTCCCAGGGGAGGCCACGTTTGCGTCCAAGTTTACTTCAAACTTGGAGCCAAACGTTGGCACATAAGCATATGAACCAGGGAGGGCAACATTTGCAACCAAGTTTGCCTCAAACTTGGAAGCAAACGTTGGTGAAAAGTGTACACCCAGGGGAGGCCACGTTTTCGTCCAAGTTTGCCTCAAACTTGGAGGCAAACGTTGGCACCAAATGTGATTCTGGAAGGAGCACGTTTGAGTTCAAGTTTGACCCCAAATTTGAACTCAAACGTGAATGACAGATAGAAGACCCTTCTGCATAATTTCAAAAAAAAATACCAACGTTTGAGTTGAAGTTTGCCTCAAACTTCAACTCAAACTTAAAGGCTCAAAGCCCAAATTGCGAAAGGTTTTCTTCTCAAGTCCAAGAGCAACCAGCGAAGGCTATCTTCAATCTAATCCCATCAAGGCCAAGGCCCAAACTCAAGGCTCCAAGACCATTAGAATAAAGTGTATAAATAGAAGTTAGTTTAATTTAAGAGGAGATCAATTTTTACTTGGAGAATTTACACTTCTAAGGGAATTTTACTTACTGTAACTTGGATCTGGGAGGAGAATTCAATTCTCTTCCTCTTTGAAGATAGTGGGCCAGAAGAACCCACATTGCAGCACCTTTGCGGCAATTCTTTCTCCTCCAAAATGACCTCCGTAACTAGCACTATGACAACTCCACTGGACCATTCGTCCTTCTTCTTCTGAGATGCACCTCCTAAGGATTCCATCTGAGCATTTCTTAAAGAGATAGGGTTCATCCCAAATAAAATATTTGGCATCATTGATGAGTTTCCTTCTTTGATATTTGTTGATTCCAGGGGGTAAGCACCAGCTGCTTTAAAATTGGCAATATCCACAAACCATGGTGCTTTATGAATCATCATTAGCTACTCATCTGGGAAGAATTCATTTACACTTGTATCATGGGCATCATTCTTCTCACAAGGGATTCTAGATCGATGGCCTGCCACCTTGTTCTCCATACCCTTTTTGTTTCTAATTTCAATGTTGAACTCCTGCAACAATAAGATCCATCTGATTAGTCTTGGTTTTGACTCCTGTTTGGTAAATAGATATTTGAGTGCTGTGTGATCAGTGAAAACAATAACTTTAGAGCCAATAACATATGATCTAAATTTGTCAAATGCAAAAACTATTGCCAGCAACTCCTTTTCGATAGTAGTATAATTCTTTTGAGTATCATTAAGGACCTTGCTGGCATAGTATATCACATGCATCACACATCAGCTCGAATGGTAAATTCCAATCAGGAGGGGTGATGATAGGCACTGATGATAGCCTCTTTTTTAAGTTTTCAAATGCTAGCATGCATTTCTCATCAAAAATAAATGGTGTATCAGACATTAGGAGATTGCTTAAGGGCTTGGCTATCTTTGAAAAATCTTTAATAAACATTCTGTAGAAGCCAGCATGTCCCAAAAATCTCCTAATTGCCTTGACATCACTTGGTGGAGGTAACTTTTCAATTAGCTCCACCTTAACTCTGTCTATCTCAATGCCTTGATTAGAAACTTTATGGGCAAGAACTATTCCCTCTGTCACCATGAAATGACATTTTTCCCAGTTTAAGACTAAATTGGTTTCTTGACATCTTTTCAATACCAAGGCAAGATGGTTTAGGCAATTAGGGAAGGAGTCTCCAAACACCGAGAAGTCATCCATGAAAACTTCAATGAACTTCTCTATTATATCTGAAAAGATGGAGAGCATGCAGCATTGAAAAGTTGCGAGTGCATTACATAGCCCAAATGGCATGCGCCTGTAGGCAAACACTCCATCAGGGCAGGTGAATGATGTTTTCTCTTGGTCTCTTGGATCAACCACTATTTGGTTATATCCTGAATAACCATTTAGAAAACAATAATATGCATGTCCCGCAAGTCTTTCCAACATTTGATCCATGAAGGGAAGTGGAAAATGATCTTTTCTTGTGGCTTCATTGAGCTTCCTGTAGTCAATACACATTCTCCAGCCTGTGATGGTTCTTGTAGGGATTAGCTCATTCCTTTCGTTAGGCACCACAGTGATTCCTCCTTTCTTGGGAACCACTTGAACTGGACTGACCCATTGGCTATCTAAAATTGGATAGATTACTCCTCCCTGCCACAATTTCATAACTTCTTTCTGCACTACTTCCTTCATTGCTGGATTTAACCTTCTTTGGGACAGAATGGACGGTTTGGTACCTTCTTCCAGGAGTATCTTATGCATGCATATGGCTGAACTGATTCCCTTCAAGTCAGCAAGTGTCCATCCAATGGCATCCTTATGCTTTCGCAAGACTTGAAGCAACTCTTCCTCTTGTTCTTGGCTGAGGGCTGAATTTATGATCACTGGATAACTTTTATTTTCTCCCAAGTATGCATACTTAAGAGTGGTTGGCAGTGCTTTAAGCTCCAGTTTGGGCACTTCTTTTCTTTCCTTCTTTTCTTCTAGCATGCCTTGAACATGTATTTTAGCGGCTGCAGCTTCTTCGCTTGCTGCTAATTCTTCTTCTGTTGATGCTTCAAGTTTTTCTTCAAGAGTTTCTTGTACCAAAGCTTCTATGGAGTCTAACCTCATACATTCTCCTAATGAGTTGTGTGGGTAACTCATGGCCTTAAACACATTGAATGTCATTTTCTCCTCATGTAATTTAAGGACAAGTTCACCCTTTTGGACATCAATAATGGCTTTGGCAGTGGCTAAGAATGGTCTTCCCAGGATGATGGAAGTCTTAGCTCCTTCCTCCATGTCAAATACCACGAAATCTACTGGAAAGATGAAGTCTCCCACCTTCACCAACAAATCTTCTACTATCCCATGGGAAAATTTGAATGATCTGTCTGCTAGTTGTAGCGCCATTCTTATTGGTTTTGCTTCTTCAATCTTCATTTTCTTCATCATTGCTAGAGAGATTAGGTTTATGCTGGCTTCTAGATCACATAAAGCCTTTTCTACAGTGATTTCCCCAATGATACAAGGGATTTGGAAACTCCCAGGATCCTTCAATTTCTGGGGCAATTTGTGTTGGATGATGGCGCTGCATTCTTCCTTGAGCACTGGTGCACGAAATTGTGATCAATACTTTTCACAACTCAAATAATCCCCGGTGATGAAACCAAAAACTTGGTGTTCAATACCATGGCATAAACACAACTTCGCACAACTAACCAGCAAGTGCACTGGGTCGTCCAAGTAATAAACCTTACGCGAGTAAGGGTCGATTCCACGGAGATTGTTAGTATGAAGCAAGCTATGGTCATATTGTAAATCTTAGTCAGGCAGACTCAAATGGATATGGTGATGAACGAAATAAACATAAAGATAAAGATAGAGGTACTTATGTAATTCATTGGTAGGAACTTCAGATAAGCGCATGAAGATGCCTTCCCTTCCGTCTCTCTGCTTTCCTACTGTCTTCATCCAATCCTTCTTACTCCTT
>NC_029775.3:45155809-45156036 GCF_000817695.3 Arachis duranensis | reverse complement strand
TCGCCATCAGTTCTAGCCTATACCACGAAGACTCTGATCTCACGGAATGGTTGGCTCCGTTGTCAGGCGAGCACTCGGTTGTCAGGCGATCAACCATGCATCGTGCAATCAGGAATCCAAGAGATATTCACCCAATCGAAGGTAGAACGGAGGTGGTTGTCAGTCACACGTTCATAGGTGAGAATGATGATGAGTGTCACGGATCATCACATTCATCAAGTTGAAGA
>NC_029775.3:45152547-45153555 GCF_000817695.3 Arachis duranensis | reverse complement strand
TTTGGTTATGGTTCTTGGTGATCCATGCATTGGCATAGAACTCTTGAACCATTAAGATTCCGACTTGTTGAATGGGGTTGGTACTTCCCAACCTCTTCTTCGGATCTCATGTCGGATCTCCGGATATTCACCCTTTTTGAGTGAAAAAGGGACCTCGGGGATCACCTTCTTCAAGGCCACAACTTCATAGAAGTGGTCTTGATGCACCCTTGAGATGAATTTTTTCATCTCCCATGACTCGGAGGTGGAAGCTTTTGCCTTCCCTTTCCTCTTTCTAGAGGTTTCTCCGGCCTTGGATGCCATAAATGGTTATGGAAAAACAAAAAGCAATGCTTTTACCACACCAAACTTAAAATGTTTGCTCGTCCTCGAGCAAAAGAAGGAAGAAGAGAGTAGAAGAAGAAGAAATGAAGGAGATGGAGAGGGCTTTGTGTTTGGCCAAAAGGGAGAAGAAGTAATGTTTAGGTTGTGTGAAAATGAAGGTGTGAAGAAGGGTTTATATAGGAGAGGGGGAGAGGGATGTTCGGCCGTTTGAGGGTGGGTTTGGGTGGGAAGAGGGTTTGAATTTGAATGGTGAGGTAGGTGGGGATTTATGAAGGATGGATGTGAGTGGTGAAGAGAAAGATGGGATTTGATAGGTGAAGGGTTTTTGGGGAAGAGGTGTTGAGGTGATTGGTGAATGGGTGAAAAAGAGAGAGAGAGTGGTAGGGTAGGTGGGGATCCTGTGGGGTCCACAGATCTTGAGGTGTCAAGGAAAAGTCATCCCTGCACCAAATGGCATGCAAAAATGCGTTTTTAGCCATTTCTAGCGTTAAACGCCGGGCTGGTGCCCATTTCTGGCGTTTAACGCCAGCTTCTTGCCCCTTTCTGGCGTTTAACGCCAGTCTGGTGCCCCTTTCTGGCGTTAAACGCCCAGAATGGTGCCAAACTGGGCGTTAAACGCCATCTGCTAGCTTTACTAGCGTTTAAACGCCAGCAAGTTCTCCTCCAGGGTGTGCTATTTTTCTT
>NC_029775.3:45151914-45152498 GCF_000817695.3 Arachis duranensis | reverse complement strand
TGCTGTTTTTCTTCCTGTTTTTCATTCTGTTTTTGCTTTTTTCATTGATTTTGTGACTTCTCATGATCATCAACCTACAAAAAAGAGAAAATAACAAAATAAAATAGATAAGATATAACATTGGGTTGCCTTCCAACAAGCGCTTCTTTAATGTCAGTAGCTTGACAGAGGACTCTCATGGAGCCTCAGAAATGCTCAGAGCCATGTTGGAACCTCCCAACACCAAACTTAGAGTTTGAATGTGGGGGTTCAACACCAAACTTAGAGTTTGGTTGTGGCCTCCTAACACCAAACTTAGAGTTTGGCTGTGAGGGCTCTGTTTGGCTCTGTTTTGAGAGAAGCTCTTCATGCTTCCTCTCCATGATGACAGAGGGATATCCTTGGGCCTTAAATACCAAGGATTCTTCATTCACTTGAATAATCAATTCTCCTCTATCAACATCAATCACAGCCCTTGTTGTGGCTAGGAAGGGTCTGCCAAGGATGATGGATTCATCCATGCACTTCCCAGTCTCTAGGACTATGAAATCAGTAGGGATGTAATGGTCTTCAAATTTTACCAAAACATCCTCTACAAGTCCATA
>NC_029775.3:45150721-45151310 GCF_000817695.3 Arachis duranensis | reverse complement strand
ACAGACTTTGAGAAATCATATTGACTTGTTGAGTCAATATTTTGTTCTGAGCCAATATGGCATTCAGAGTGTCAATCTTAAGAACTCCTTTCTTCTGACTAATCCCATTGTTCACAGGATTTCTTTCAGAAGTGTACATGAATTGGTTATTTGCAACCATTTCAATTAGTTCTTGAGCTTCAGTAGGCGTCTTCTTCAAATGAAGAGATCCTCCTGCAGATCTATCCAAAGACATCTTGGATAGTTCAGAGAGACCATCATAGAAAATACCTATGATGCTCCATTCAGAAAGCATATCAGAAGGACACTTTCTGATTAATTGTTTGTATCTTTCCCAAGCTTCATAGAGCGATTCTCCTTCCTTCTGTCTGAAGGTTTGGACTTCCACTCAAAGCTTACTCAATTTTTGAGGTGGAAAGAACTTTGCCAAGAAGGCATTGACTAGCTTTTCCCAAGAGTCCAGGCTTTCTTTAGGTTGAGAATCCAACCATGTTCTAGCTCTGTCTCTTACAGCAAAAGGGAATAGCATAAGTCTGTAGACCTCAGGGTCAACCCCATTAGTCTTGACAGTGTCACAGATTTGCAAGAA
>NC_029775.3:45139416-45140417 GCF_000817695.3 Arachis duranensis | reverse complement strand
GTCAAGAGAATTCAAAGATCAAAGTAAGAAATCATCAAGAACATCTTGAAGATCACTAAGACACATGAATGAATGCATGCAGCTGACACCAAACTTAAGATGAGACTAGTGTCTCAACAAGAAACATAGAATAAATTTTTTTTTTTGTTTTTATGATTTTGTAAATTTTTTTTTGTGCTTTTTCGAAAATTAAGTGGAAGAAGAAAATAAAGGTATCAAAATTCTCAATGAGAATCCCAGGAATCAGTGCAATGCTAGTCTAAGACTCCGGTCCAGGAATTAGACATGGCTTCACAGCCAGCCAAGCTTTCAAAGAAGGCTTCGGTCCAAAACTCTAGACATGGCCAATGGCCAGCCAAGCCTTAGCAGATCACTGCTCCAAAAGCAAGATTGATAAAAATCAACAAGCTCTTGTGATGATAAGTTGAAACCTCGGTCCAATGAAATTAGACATGGCTTCTCAGCCAGCCAGACTTCAACAAATCATCATGAAACTCTAGAATTCCTCTTCAAGAATTTCGAAAAAAATAAATACCTAATCTAAGCAACAAGATGAACCTTCAGTTGTCCAAACTGAACAATCCCCGGCAACGGCGCCAAAAAACTTGGTGCACGAAATTGTCATCAATACTTTTCACAACTCAAATAATCCCCGGTGATGAAACCAAAAACTTGGTGTTCAATACCATGGCATAAACACAACTTCGCACAACTAACCAGCAAGTGCACTAGGTCGTCCAAGTAATAAACCTTACGCGAGTAAGGGTCGATCCCACGGAGATTGTTAGTATGAAGCAAGCTATGGTCATCTTGTAAATCTTAGTCAGGCAGGCTCAAATGGATATGGTGATGAATGAAATAAACATAAAGATAAAGATAGAGGTACTTATGTAATTCATTGGTAGGAACTTCAGATAAGCGCATGAAGATGCCTTCCCTTCCGTCTCTCTGCTTTCCTACTGTCTTCATCCAATCCTTCTTACTCCTTTCCATGGCAAGCT
>NC_029775.3:45138551-45138778 GCF_000817695.3 Arachis duranensis | reverse complement strand
TCTTGAAGGTGACTTTGAACGCCGGTTTGGGCCATCAAATCTTGGGCAAAGTATGGACTATCATATATTGCTGGAAAGCCCAGGATGTCTACTTTCCAACGCCGTTGAGAGCGCGCCAATTGGGCTTCTGTAGCTCCAGAAAATCTACTTCGAGTGCTGGGAGGTCAGAATCCAACAGCATCTGCAGTCCTTTTCAGTCTCTGAATCAGATTTTTGCTCAGGTCCCT
>NC_029775.3:45130495-45138443 GCF_000817695.3 Arachis duranensis | reverse complement strand
GATCCTTCAATTTCTGGGGCAATTTGTGTTGGATGATGGCACTGCATTCCTCTGTGAGTACTACGGTCGCATTATTCTTCCAGCTTCTCTTTTTGGTCATCAATTCCTTCAGGAACTTGGCATAAAGTGGCATCTGCTCTATTACTTCAGCTAAGGGTATGTTTATTTGTAGTTTCTTGAAGATTTCCAAGAATCTTGAGAATTGGTTGTCCTCTCCCCTCTACTTTAATTGCAGTTGCTGGCGGTATGGAGCCTTTGAGAAGCATGGTTTGAATGTTTCTCCTTATTGATGTGGCTTAGGGTTCGAGGATTGAGCTTCCTCATGTCCTTTGTTTTCTTCATCCAATTTCTTCTCTGGTGGTTTCTTGTGGGTCTCCTTCAATTCCTTCCCACTTCTGAGGGTGATAGCTTGACATTCCTCCTTTGGTATTGAGTTAATATTGCTGCAATTGTTGTGTCCAGGGACTTGCCTGAATAAAAACTCAATCTGTGTTTCCAGTTTCTTGATGGCAGCATCTTGATTCTACATGTTGGATTGCACTTCTTCCCGGAAAGCTTTACTATCTTGAATTTCCTTGCATAAGTTTTCAAGTAGAGCCTCAATCTTTGAGAGCCTATCATCTGTTAATGATGGTGGGTTGAGATTAGGTGGTTGAGAAGGTTGGTTAGATGGATGTTGGTAGTATCTCTGTGAGGTATTTTGATGAGTTGCATTATTGTTGGAGTTGAGGTTGTGGCGTCTCTGATCTTGCCCTTGGTCTTGTTGATTTCCCCATCCAAAGTTGGGGTGCTTTCTCCATCCAGAGTTATAAGTTTTAAAGTATGGATTATGGACTTGTCTAGGTGAGTTTCCAACATAGTTGGCTTGCTCCCAATCACCTTCTTCTCCTATATTTACTCCTTCTTGAGCTGATGCTGAGGTAATGGCTGCTGCAACTTGGTTCTCCTCCACCTTCTTGGTAAGATCTACTAGCTGCTTGGTGATCATATTGTTTTGAGCTAACAATGTATCCATGTGGTTCAGCTCCATTACTCCTCTAGTGTTACTTCTTTCGGAGGCATAGAAGTAGTCATTTTTAGCAACTGTTTCAATGACATCTATGGCTTCTTCAATGGTTTTCTTATTGTTTAGAGAGTCTCCTGATGAATGATCCACAGCCTTCTTTGACTCATATGAAAGACCTTCATAGAAGATGTGAAGTTGAACCCACTCATTAAACATCTCTGGTGGGCATCTTCTTGTTAGGTCTTTGAATCTCTCCCATGCTTCGTAAAGTGTCTCACCATCTTGTTGTCTAAAAGTTTGCACCTCAACTCTCAGCCTATTGATCCTTTAACGAGGGTAAAATCTTGCCAAAAACTTGTTCACCACTTCTTCCCAATTAGTTAAGCTCTCCTTTGGGAAGGATTCAAGCTATTTGGATGCCTTGTCCCTGAGTGAAAAAGGGAACAAGAGCAACCTATAGACATCTGGATGGACTCCATTGGACTTCACAGTGTCACAAATCCTCAGGAAGGTGGTTAAATGTTGATTGGGATCTTCTTGAGCATCTCCTCCAAATGAGCAATTATTCTGAACAAGAGTGATGAGCTGGGGTTTTAGTTCAAAATTATTGGCATGTATGGTGGGCTTCTGAATGCTGCTTCCACAGTTTCCTGGATTAGGATTGATATAGGATCCTAAAACTCTCCTTTCTTGCCAGCACGATTTGCATGGCCTTCTCTGGCATGATTATGAGCTTCTTCTTCATGATTGTTCTCCAAATTCTCTTCCATGTTGGGTTCAAAGTACTCTTCCTCTTCTTCCTCAGCACCAATAATCCTTTTTCCTCTTGCTTCCCTTCTTAGTCTCCAAAGGGTTCTTTCAGGTTCGAAATCAAAGGATGTTGAAACTCCTTCTCTTCTCCCTGTCCTACAACAGCCAGATTGCACAACAGGAGATAAAATGAAGAAACTATTCTTGTTAGAGTAATTGTTAATGTGAGTGATGCAAATTATCAAACAGTTAGTGGGTTAGTGAGCAGAATTGTAATCAAAGAAAGAAAGAACAAAAAAAAATAAAGAGGATGAAGGGGGTGAGGAAGAAATTAAAACAAACTAAAAGAAAATTGAATGAATCAAATAAACGAAAATAAAAATGCTCAATCTAGTGATCTTCGAACTTAATCATTGTTGATTCAAAATCAATCCCCGGCAACGGCGCCATAAACTTGATGCATGAAAACTTGTCTCTCAACAAATTTTCCTTTGGCAAGTATACCGAATTGTCGTCAAGTAAAACTCACAATAGAGTGAGGTCGAATCCCACAAGGATTGATTGGTCAAACAACTTTAGTTAGAAGAATATGCTAGTTGAGCTAAACAGAATTTAGATTGAGATGCAGAAATTTAAATAACTGAAAAGTAAATAACATAAATTAAAGTGCAGAATATTAAATGGGGATTTGGGGTAATGAGCATGAAATTAAATGGCAGAAAGTAAAGAGAATGGGTAAGATCAGAAATGGGGAAATCATTGGGTTCAGGAGATGTTGCATTCGCCGGATCAAGTTCATTCTCATCTCTTCCTCGATCAATGCATTCGTTGATCTCCTTGGAAATCTTAAGTGATTGGATCCCAATTCCTTGGCAATCCAATCTCTCTAAACTTGAACAATTACCCAATTTCTTGATTTAATTACTCATGGGAAGAGATGAAGTGTGGTCAATGATTATACCACATGTATTTCCAAATCAAAGTGTTGGAAGGATTACATGCAACTATATCCGCCCAGACCCCAATTTGGTCCAACATGAGAAAGCATTTCTAGCATGATCTCTTCATCCCTTTTCCAAGGCTCAAAGGAGATCCAATTATGGAGAGTTTCTTTTCCAAGACAACAAACCAATTGAATTAAGATCGAAAGCTTTCTAGTAAGATCAAGAGAAAAGAAAGAAGAAGAAGAATGAAAACTATAATTGATCCATCAAATTACAACAGAGCTCCATAACCCAATGAAAGGGGTTTATTTGTTCATAGCTCGAGAAATGAAAAATGGCGGAGAAGAAGAATCCATGCTAAAAGTGCAGAAAAGTAAATCTACAGAGAGTAGTTCCCAAAAGTGCCAAGCTACTCTATAGTTCAAAACTACTCCTATATATACTACTCCTCTTGATCTTCTAGTGATTTCTTCAAGTCTTGGATGTGGTCTCTGGATCTTGAGTTGAGGTAGTTCTCATCTTTAGTGGGCCTAACATGCAGAGAAAAATGAATTAGGCTTTGGGAATTTAGTAAGATTCAACGTTGAGTGCCATTGTGGGTTCGAGAACATTAGTGGCATTCACTTTTTCCACTAACGTTCCACCCTCATATATCCACATTAAATTCAACGTTAGTGGTCTTAACGTGACCACTAACGTTGCCTTTTCAATTTTTGGCCAACGTTATTGGGACTCACTTTTCCCAATAACGTTGGCTTGTACCCCTTGGCGAACGTTAATTGGAATCACTTTTCCCATTAACGTTGCTTAGTGCCCCTTTGTTCCTACATTAGAGTCCATGTTAGTATAGCTAACGTGACTCTTAACGTAGGTGTGATTCACCTTCGAGAGCGTTAGTGACACTCACTTTTGTCACTAATGCTCCAAATGCCAAATTCTCTACGTTGGAACTCACGTTAACTAAGTTAACGTGGCTCTTAACGTAGTAGTGATGCCATCTTCCAACGTTAGTGACAAAAGTGAGTCTTACTAACGTTGGCTCTTTGATCTCAACTCCATGTTAACTTTTACATTAATGGTCTTAACGTGAAAGTTAACGTAGGCAATGCTAGTTGGTCCAATGTTAGTGACAAAAGTGAGTGTCACTAACGTTGGCTTTTGTTTTCCTCTTCCACGTTTGAGTTCATGTTAACTAAGTTAACGTGACTCTTAACGTGGATCATTGCCAAGTTCCCCAACGTTAGTGGTGTTCACGTTTTCTATTAACGTTGGAGTTCCTTTTTCTTCTACGTTAACTACCACGTTAAGTTGGTTAACGTGGCGAGTAACGTGAGCTTTGGATGGCTTCGCAGGCATTATTGGTGATCACTTTTCTCATTAACGTTGTAAGCTTTTCACCATTCCACGTTAGTGTTCACGTTAACCTATACTAACGTGTTTCTTCCTTTCTTCCTTTGCCCTAAAATCAAGCAATTAAAGTGCATCAAAGCTCTAGCCAAAGTCATGAGATTATGCATCATTGATTTATCATGCAATTCTAGCAAAATGCTGATGAAATCATGCAAAGTTCATAATAGTTGCTTAAATCAAGGTGTGAGTGTATTTTCATCCAAAACTTGCCTTATTCCCTAAGAAAATGCATGAAACTACCCTAACACAGTAAAGAAAAGGTCAGCAAAACTGGCCTAGATGCCCTGCCATCAGAGCTCCACATGAACATAGGGAAACACTTTGAGTATAGTGAAAGGTCCTGACCATCGAGACTTGAGTTTTGCAGGGAAGAACTTGAGTCTTTTGTTGTAGAATAACACCTACTGTCCTTCAGTGAACTCCCTTCTTGCTATCTTTTGGTCATGCTACCTTTTTGTGTTCTCTTTGTAGATTTTTGCATTCTCATATGCTTCATTTATAAACTCTTCCAGCTCATTGAGTTGTATTAATCTCTTTTCTCCAGTAGCTTGCTCATCAAAATTCAGTGGTTTTCGAGCCCAGAAGGCTCTGTGCTCCAGTTCAACTGGCAAGTGGCAAGCCTTGCCAAAAAGTAGTTGGTATAGTGACATCCCAATGGGGGTCTTGAAGGCTGTCCTGTAGGCCCATAGAGTGTCGTCTAGTTTCTTAGACCAGTCCTTTACTGAGGTTCCAACAGTTTTTTCAAGGATTCGTTTTAGCTCTCTGTTGGAGATCTCGGCTTGCCCGTTGGTCTGTGGGTGGTATGGAGTTGCCACTTTGTGCTTTACTCCATATCTGAGAAGCAGTGTCTCGAGTTGTTTATTGCAGAAGTGTGTCCCTCCATCACTAATGAGAGCTCTAGGAACTCCAAATCTGCTGAAGATGTTCCTTCTCAAGAAGCTTATTACAACCTTGTTGTCATTTGTTGCAGTGGCTATGGCTTTTACCCACCTTGAAACATAATCAACAGCCACTAATATGTAGCTATTTGAGTAGGAGGTTGGGAAGGGTCCTATGAAATCAATTCCTCATACATCAAATAGCTTCAGCTCTAGTATGTATTGCTATGGCATCTCATTCCTCTTGGTTAGATTACCAGCTCTTTGACATTCATCACACCTTGACACCATTTCCTTGGCATCCTTAAACATTGTTGGCCAGTAAAATCTGGATTGGAGCACTTTTGCTGCTATTCTTTCTCCACTAAAGTGACCTCCATATGCTGACCCATGGCACTTCCATAACACTTCCTGTCCTTCTTCATGGGATATACACCTTCTTAGGACTCCATCAGCACACTTTTTGAACAAATAGGGGTCATCCTAGATGTAGTGTTTGGAATCCTTGATTAGCTTCCTCCTTATGTGCTTGTTGATGTTAGCTGGTAGCTCCCCAATAGCCTTAAAGTTAGCTATGTCTGCAAACCAAGGGGCTACTCGAATCATCATCAATTGTTCATCAGGAAAGCTTTCATTTACTGCTACTTGCTGTATTTCTTCTTCTTGTGGGATCCTTGACAGGTGGTCAGCTACCTTCTTCTCTGCTCCGCTCCTATCTTTAATCTCAATATCCAATTCTTGGAGCAGTAGGATCCACCTTGTTAGTCTGGGCTTAGATTCTTGTTTGGTAAGCAAGTATTTGAGTTTTGCATGATCAGTGAACACAATTACTTTTAAGCCAATCAGATATGATCTAAACTTATCAAAAGTAAAAACTATGGCTAAAAGTTCTTTCTCCGTGGTGGTATAGTTCCTTTGATTCTCATTAAGGACCTTGCTAGCATAGTAAATAAGATGTACTAGCTTGTCTTTCCTCCGTCCTAGAATAGCACCAACAGCAAAATCAGATGCATCACACATTAGTTCAAAGGGAAGATCCCAGCTTGGTGGTGCTATAATAGGTGCAGAGGAGAGTTTCTTTTTGAGTTCATCAAAGGCTACCATGCACTCTATATCAAAAACAAAGGGAGTATTTGAGACAAGTAGGTTGCTAAGGGGTTTTTCAATCTTTGAAAAATCTTTAATAAACCTCCTATAGAACCTAGCGTGTCCCAAAAAGCTTCTGATTGCTTTGACATTGCAAGGTGGAGATAATTTTTCAATTACTTCCACTTTTGCCCTATCTACTTCTATACCATCTTTTGAAATCTTGTGACCAAGAACCATCCCTTCAGTCACCATAAAATGGCACTTCTCCCAATTTAAAACCAGGTTGGTCTCTTGACACCTTTTTAGCACAAAAGCAAGATGGTATAGACAATCAGAATATGAGTTCCCAAATACAGAGAAGTCATCCATAAAACTTCTATGAACTTCTCAATCATATTTAAAAAAATGGAGAGCATGCACCTTTGGAATGTTGCAGGTGCTTCGCACAATCCAAAGGGCATTATCCTATAAGCAAAAACAACATATGGACAAGTAAATGAAGTTTTTTCCTGATCCTTGGGGTCTACAACAATTTGGTTGTAGCCCGAATATCCATCCAGGAAACAGTAATACTCATGTCCTACCAATCTTTCAAGCATCTGGTCCATGAAGGGTAGGGGAACGTGATCCTTCCGGGTGGCTTCATTAAGTTTTCGGTAGTCAATGCACATACGCCATCCGGTCACTGTCCTTGTGGGTATCAATTCATTCTTTTCATTTGCCAAAACAGTGATCCCTCCCTTCTTAGGGACTACTTGCACTGGGCATACCCAAGGGTTGTCTGAGATGGTATAGATCACCCCTGCTTGCCACAATTTCAGCACTTCTTTCTGAACCACTTCAGTCATAGTTGGGTTCAACCTCCTTTGTTGTTGTCTTGAGGGTTTGGCATCCTCTTCAAGTAAGATTTTATGCATACACATTGAAGGACTGATCCCCTTTAAATCTGCAAGTGTCCAGCCTATGGCATCCTTGTGTTGTCTCAACACTTGGATAAGTTCCTCTTCTTGTTCCTTACTCAGACTTGAATTTATGATTACTGGGTAGGTGTTGTTAGCACCCAAATATGCATATTTCAAGCTAGGTAGTAAGGCTTTCAGCTCTAGTTTTGCTAACTCTGCATCTTTGTTGTCTGTGGTAGTTGGCATGATTGAGTTCTTCATGGTTGCTTGTGGTAGTTCTCTATCTGGTGCTTGTTCCAGCTCAATGCTTTTGATGTCAGGGCATCTAGGCCAGTTTCACTGACCTTTTTATTTACTGTTTTAGGATAGTTTCATGCATTTTCTTAGTGAATAAGGCAAGTTTTGGATGAAATTACACTTACACCTTGATTCAAGCAATTTTTGTGAACTTTGCATAATTTCATGAGTATTTTGCTAGAATTGTATGATAAATTAATGATGCATAATTGATGAGCGGATATTTTATACGCTTTTTGGGGGTAATTTCATGTAGATTCTAGCATGTTTTAATTAGTTTTTAGTTAAATATTATTAGTTTTTAGGCAAAAATCATATTTCTGGACTTTACTATGAGTTTGTGTGTTTTTCTGTGATTTCAGGTATTTTCTGGCTGAAATTGAGGGAGCTGAGCAAAAATCTGACTTAGGCTGATAAAGGACTGCTGATGCTGTTGGATCCTGACCTCCCTGCACTCGAAATGGATTTTCTGGAGCTACAGGAGTCCAATTGGCGCGCTCTCAACGGCGTTGGAAAGTAGACATCCAGGGCTTTCCAGCAATATATAATAGTTCATACTTTGCGCAAGGATAGACGACGTAACTTGGCGTTAAACGCCAAGTTCATGCTGCTGTCTGGAGTTAAACGCCAGAAAAACGTCATGATCCGGAGTTGAACGCCCAAAACACGTCA
>NC_029775.3:45068777-45130280 GCF_000817695.3 Arachis duranensis | reverse complement strand
GATGGCGGCATTCATGAGAATCCGGAAAGTCTAAACCTTGTCTGTGGTATTCCGAGTAGGATTCCGGGATTGAATGACTGTGACGTGCTTCAAACTCCTGAGGGCTGGGCGTTAGTGACAGACGCAAAAGAATCAATGGATTCTATTCCAACCTGATTGAGAACCGACAGATGATTAGCCGTGCTGTGACAGAGCATAGGAACGTTTTCACTGAGAGGATGGGAAGTAGCCACTGACAACGGTGGCACCCTACATAGAGCTTGCCATGGAAGGAACCTGCGTGTGAGAAGAGGATTTCAAGGAAGAGTTGAAGTCAGAGGACAAAGCATCTCCAAAACTCCAACATATTCCCCAGTACTGCAAAACAAAGTAACATTGTTCCCTCTTTTATTTTTATAATCAAATCTAGTAATTTCACTTTTAATCCAAATAACCTTGTTGACATCCTAACTAAGACTAATAAAATAAATATTGATTCCTTCAAGCCAATAATCTCCGTGGGATCGACCCTTACTCACGTAAGGTATTACTTGGACGACCCAGTGCACTTGCTGGTTAGTTGAACGGAATTGTGAAAAGAAAGTAATCAGTTAGTTAAATTAGTTCTCTTTGGCACATGCCAAAGAGCCATTAACTAAGGATCACAATTTCGTCCACCAATAATCTCATGACTTTGGCTAGAGATTTGATGTACTTTAATTGCTTGTTTTCAGGGCAAAGGAAGCAAGGGAAAACCACGTTAGCATTAACGTTAACATAGTTAACATGAACACTAGCGTGGAATGGTAAAGCTTGCAACGTTAATGAGAAAAGTGATCACCAATAACACCTGCGAAGCCACCCAAAGCTCACGTTACATGCCACATTAACTAAGTTAACGTGGTAGTTAACGTAGAAGAAGAAGGAAGTCCAACGTTAATGGTAAAAGTGAACACCATTAACGTTGGAGAACTTGGCAATGATCCACGTAAAGAGTCACGTTAACTTAGTTAACGTGAACTCTAACGTGGAAGTGGAAACACAAGCCAACGTTAGTGACACTCACTTTTGTCACTAAAGTTGGACCATCTAGCATAGCCTACGTTAACTTTTACGTTAAGCTTATTAACGTGAAAGTTAACGTGGAGTTGAGATCAAGGAACCAACGTTAGTGACACTCACTTTTGTCACTAACGTTGGGAGATGGCTTCACTACTATGTTAAGAGCCACGTTAACATAGTTAACGTGAGTTCTAACGTAGAGAACATGGCATTTGGAGCATTAGTGACAAAGGTGAGTGTCACTAATGCTCTCAAAGGTGGATCACACCTACGTTAAGAGTCACGTTAGCAATGTTAACGTGGACTCTAACGTAGGAACACAGGGGCACTAAGCAACATTAATGGGAAAAGTGATTCCCATTAACGTTTGCGAAGGGGTATAAGCCAACGTTATTGGAAAAAGTGAGTCCCAATAACATTGGATTTAACATGGATATATGAGGTTGGAACGTTAGTGAAAAAAGTGAATGCCACTAACGTTCTCGAGCCCACTATGGAAATCGACGATAAATCTCACTAATTACCCAAAGCCTAAATCATCTTTCTCTGCAAGTTGGGCCCACTAAAGATGAGAACTGCTTCAACTCAAGATCCAAAACCCACATCCAAGACTTGAAGAACTCACTAGAAGATCAAGAGGAGTAGTATATATAGGAGTAGTTTTGAACTTTTTGAGAAGCTTGGCACTTTTGGGAACTACTCTCTATAGATTTACTTTTCTACACTTTTAGCATGTATTCTTCTTTTCTGCCATTTTTCATTTCTAGAGCTATGAACAACTAAACCCCTTTCATTGGGTTAGGGAGCTCTATTATAATTTGATGGATCAATTATAGTTTTTATTCTTCTTCTTCTTTCTTTTCTCTTGATCTTACTAGAAAGCTTTCAATCTTAATTCAATTGGTTAGTTGTCTTAGAAAAAAAACTCTCCATAATTAGATCTCCTTTGAGCCTTCGAAAAGGGATGAAGAGATCATGCTAGAAATGCTTTCTCATGTTGGACCAAATTGGGGTCTGGGCGTATATAGTGACATGTAATCCTCCCAACACTTTGATTTGGAAATACATGTGGTATAATTAGTGACCACACTTCATCTCTTCCCATGAGCAGGAGATTAATGAATGCATTGATTGAGGAAGAAATGAGAATGAACTTGGTCCGGAGAATGCAACATCTCCTAAACCCAATGATTTCCCCATTTCTGATCTTACCCATTCACTTTACTTTCTGCCATTTAATTTCATGCTCTTTACCTCAAATTCCCATTTAAGATTCTGCACTTTAATTTCTGTTATTTAATTTCCAGTCATTTAAATTTCCGCATCTCAATCTAAATTCTGTTTAGCTCAACTAGCACATTCTTCTAACTAAAGTTGCTTGACCAATCAATCCTTGTGGGATTCGACCTCACTCTATTGTGAGTTTTACTTGATGACAATTCAGTATACTTGCCGAAGGGAAATTTGTTGAGAGACAAGTTTTCATGCATCAAGTTTATGGTGTCGTTGCTGGGGATTGATTTTGAATCAACAATGATTAAGTTTGAAGATCACTAGATTGAGCATTTTTCTTTTCGTTTAGTTTATTCAGTTAATTTTTTTTAGTTTAGTTTAATTTCTTCCTCACCCCATGCACCCTCTTTTATTTCTTTCGTTCTTTCTTCCTTTGATTACTATTCTGCTCACTAACCCACTAACTATTTGATAATTTGCATCACTCACACTAACAATTACTCTAACAAGAATAGTTTCTTCATTTTATCTCCCGTTGTGCAATATGTTTGTTGTATGACAGGGAGAAGAGAAGGAGCTTCAACATCCTTTGATTCATAACCTGAAAGAACCCTTTGGAGACTAAGAAGGGAAGCAAGAGGGAAAAGGATTATTAGTGCTGAGGAAGAAGAGGAAGAGTATTTTGAACCCAACATGGAAGAAAATATGGAGAACAATCATGAAGAAGAAGCTCATAATCATGTCAAAGAAGGCCATGCAAACCGGGCTGGGCAAGAAAGGAGTCTTAGGATCCTATATCAATCCTAATCCTGGAAATTGCGGAAGCAGCATTCAGAAGCCCACCATACATGCCAATAATTTGGAGGAGGTGCTCAAGAAGATCCTAATCAACATTTGACCACCTTCCTGAGGATTTGTGACACAGATGCCTATAGGTTGCCCTTATTCCCTTTTTCACTCAGGGACAAGTCATCCAAATATCTTGAATCCTTCCCAAAGGAGAGCTTAACTAATTGGGAAGAAGTGGTGAACAAGTTTCTGGCAAGATTTTACCTTCCTCAAAGGATCAATAGGCTAAGAACTGAGGTGCAAACTTTTAGACAACAAGATGGTGAGATACTTTATGAAGCATGGGAGAGATTCAAAGACCTGACAAGGAGATGCCCACCAGAGATGTTTAATGAGTGGGTTCAACTTCACATCTTCTATGAAGGTCTTTTCTATGAGTCAAAGAAGGTTGTGGATCATTCATCAGGAGGCTCTCTAAACAAGAAGAAAACTATTGAAGAAGCCATAGATGTCATTGAAACAGTTGCTAAAAATGACTACTTCTATGCTTCCGAAAGAAGTAACACCAGAGGAGTAATGGAGCTGAACCACATGGATGAATTGTTAGCTTAAAACAAGATGATCACCAAGCAGCTAGTAGATCTTACCAAGAAGGTGGAGGAGAAACAAGTTGCAGCAGCCATCACCTCATCATCAACTCAAGAAGGAGTAAACATAGGAGAAGAAGGTGATTGGGAGCAAGCCAACTATGTTGGATACTCACCTATACAAGTCCATGATCCATACTCCAAAACTTACAACTCTGGATGGAGAAATCACCCCAACTTTGGATTGGGAAACCAACGAGACCAAGGGCAAGATCAGAGACGCCACAACCTCAACTCCAACAACAATGCTACTCATCAAAACACCTCACAGAGATATTACCAACATCCATCTAACCAACCTTCTCAACCACCTAATCTCAACCCACTATCATCAACAGATGATAGGCTCTCAAAGATTGAAGCTCTACTTGAAAGCTTATGCAGAGAAGTCCAAGACAATAAAGTGTTTAAGGAAGAAGTGCGAGCCAATATCAAGAACCAAGGAGAAAACATCAAGAGATTGGAGTCCCAAGTAGGGTATTTATCTCAACAAATTCCCAAACCCACTGATGGATTCCCCAGTGATATAGAGAAGAATCCAAGAGGAGAAACAAAGAAGGTGAGATGGGAAGAATGCAAAATGATAACCACAAGTAATGAGGGGAGTATGAATGGAGTAGAACACCTCCAGAATAACCAAAAGGAAAGCCAGGAGGAAGGAAGCTATACAACTCAACTTACTTCCAAGGAAGAGCTAAAGAAGAAGGAGGTGTTGAACCCATATGCACCTTTTCCCCACAGGCTTAAAGGTGGTGTAGTAGGGAGAATGTACTCAAGTTTCCTTGATATATTTGCATCTCTTGATGTAAATATACCATTTATTAAAGCTCTCCAGCAAATGCCTTTCTACATCAAGTATATAAAGGAGTTACTAGCCAGAAAAAGTCCATTGAAGGGTGGAGAAACAAAGAAGGAGGGATTGCAGTGCTCTCATTCAACCAGGGCCACCTACAAAGAAGGAGGATCCTGGGAGTTTCCACATTCCTAGTGCCATAGGAGGAACAATGATTGACAAAGGGCTTTGTGACTTGGGAGCAAGCATCAACTTAATGGCTCTCTCCCTCATGAAGAAGCTCCAAATCAATGAACTAACTCCTACTGATGTAATTATCAGGTTGGCTGACAAAACTCAAAAGCAAGCAATAGGAGTGGTTGAAAATGTGCTGGTTAAGGTTGGGAGCTACTATCTTCCCACATATTTTATTGTTTTGGAAATGGATGAAAATCCTATTTATCCCATCATTCTGGGAAGACCATTCCTAGCCATAGCCAGAGCACTCATAGATGTAGAGCGAGGAGAGCTAGTGCTGAGAATACATGATGAGCAGCTCACTTTCAATGTTTTTAAACTCTCACAAGAATCAAGTCAAGAAAACAAAGAATTAAGAGAAGAGCAGCATGAAGCACTGACGCAAGAAGCAAACAAGGAAGCACAAACAACACAATTGGAAACCACATTAGATGGGAAGCCACCTATTCAAGAAGAACCACCTTCAAAGGTAATCCAAAGGGAACCAAAACCACCAGATTCATGCAGAGGCAACAACAAGGATCCCTTAGGGAAAGGAGCTATAGAGAACAAGCAAGTATCAAAAGATACAAAGAAGAAAGGTCCAAGGGGATGGAGAAAATAAGAAAATTCCTACAGAAAATTTCTCACCAGGTGATGAAGTGATCTCTACATATTTTCTATCTATACCACCTCACCTCCCCAGTATTCCATCTCACCTGCCTCCTGTGTACACTATCAACAAAATCTTATCTTTGGAGCATATGGAGCTTATCGACAAAGCCAATGGACATAGGTTCACTACAAGATGAGAGGATTTCAAGCACCACCAACCACCCTGATAAGGGTCAACCATCAAGCTAATGACGTTAAAGAAGCGCTTCATGGGAGACAACCCATATTTTATACCTCTTTTCTTAAATCTCTAATAATAATTAATAAAGCAATTTTCATGGAATTTCAAATCAATTTTGACAACTAATATAAGGCCCCTCTACATGCAACGTATAGTGCATGATAAGTTTGGTGTTCAAAACACATCAAGTGAGGTTTGAACACACCCTATGAGGAAGATTCATTCTCCAAACTTGTTGCACCATGTGATCACAAACAAGTTTGGTGTACCAACGTGCATGCATGGGAAGCTTAATAGTTGATTGATTTGCATTCATGGAAGGCATTTAGTCATGTGAAAACAAAAGAAAAATAAATATTTTGTTAGTTCATTTTCTTTTTCCCACCAAGAATTTCAAATAACCCATCACATTTTCTTTTCGTATATAGGGAATCAAAAAGGACATTGATGGTACTTGATAGGACAATTGAGGAAGGGAGATTCGGCCACTACACCAAAGGAATTTCACACTTTTCTTCATGGGAAATGTCCTTGGAAGTGTTGCCATGCAACATTTGGAGTGGACAATCTTGAGGACCGAACCAAGACCCCCATAAAGGAGGTGATCCTTGTGCTCAGTCAATCCTAAAACCCCAACCGTCCACTATCAAACAACATCATTAATCCACACCCTTCAATCAATTGCCATCTTCTTATATAAACTCCTTCATACAACTTTTCCATACACACTTATGCTCACCATTCCCATTCCCTCCTTTCGGTCATACACACATCACCCTTCACCAAGGCTTCACATACACCCTCATAGCCATCTTGAGAATAACTAACACATCAACAATATTGCATGGCATCATCAAGATCCAAGAGACAAAAAGGGAAGGCACCCATAGAGCATCCTCCTTTTGATGAAGGGCGATTTAGAACCTTTTATCATGCACTCCAGTATGGGTGGATGACTGAGAAAGAAATCATTTATGAACTAGGCTTTCAAGTCACAAAAGCCGAGTGTCCAGAAATCACAGGGAAAGTGGAACAACGCCGATGGGAGCTCCACACCGATCCAATCATAAGAGTGAATGCAACTCTAGTAAGAGAGTTCTATGCAAATGCAGTTAGGCAAGACAAGGCAGATGACTCGTACACAAGCTTTGTGAGAGGAGTCATGGTGAATTTTGGTCCCATGACTATCATGAGAGTGTTGAAATTGAGAAGCACACCTTTTGAAGAGGAGAGCTATCACTCGAGAATGGACAAAAACCCCAATTATGACCAGATTATACAAGATATATGTGTGCAAGGAGCAGATTGGGAAAGAGGTCCCAAGAGGAAGCCCAAGTTTATAAAAAGAGGAGATCTCCTCCCTGAGGCTAAAGGTTGGTTCAAAATAAAAGGAGATCCATCCTCCCAGCCGAAAATAACTCAGAGGTAAACCTCAAGAGAGCAACGATGGTGCAATATCTAATGAAAGGAGGAGAAATCAAGGCTCATGAACTCATAGCCCAAGGCATTCGGAAGCTTGCTGAGAAGAGCGATTCTGGAGGAAAGTTGGGTTATCCCAGCACTATCTTTCGCCTTTACAAACTGGCCAGGGTGATATTTGAGGATGAAAACCCCGAGTGGATAAAGGTTGGTCTTCCAATCACTTATCATCGAATGCACGCTGCTGCAACTGCACTACCCCCACGAAGGGTACGAAAGAGGCCAGCTTATCAAGCCGAAGAAGAACAACATCCACAGGAGCAAACTTCAGCCACCTTAAGCATGCACCAATTGCAAGAAGCTATTGATACCTTATCTAGGCAATGCATGGAAAAACAAGGGGCACAAAGGGAGTTCCAACTGCAATTAATAGACCGCCAAGAAGGATCATTCTCTAGATGGATGGATCAGCAAGGGGAATGCAAAAACAATTGATGGACCAGCAATTGGAACAAGGAAGACAATGGAGTGAAGCATTCCACAACCTGAATCAAAAGCAAGATCAGCAACAAGAAGCCATCCAAAGGCTAACCAACATCCAAGCACATCAAGGTGCACACATCCATGAGATGCATCGAAAACAAAGAGAACAAGCAGATATTTTTTATGAATATAGAGCATTTTCGGAAGGTGTCTACATGAGTGAGACTGGGTATCATGTGAATACCCAAGCCAGGCTTGGGTACCTAGTCGGACAACTGCCTGTTTTGCATCATGGGATAACAAAATATGAAGATGTAAAAGATGAGTTAGCACGAGTGGAGCGCGAAATGATAGAACAAAGTCATGAATCAGTAAGGAAGGCACTGGAGGATTGGAAGATAGCCAGAATGAATCGATTGAGAGGAAGCACAAGTGGACAAAGTAAACTTCAAGAGGGCAAAGGAGCGGAAGAACATGAGCATACTAACAAGTGAAAGGTGGTGAAGTTCCTTCTTAGTTTATCCTTTTCAAAAGCTTTAAATAAGGAAAATCATGTATGAAATAGAACATGCTTCCATGGTAGTTTAGGACTTTCAATTATGCATTTAAGTTTTATTGCTTAAACTAAGTGTGCTAGCCTAATGCCTTAAGTATTCACTTTCACCTTTCTTACTTGTATGCTTGTCTCTTTAAGTTAATTAAAAAAAAGAAAATGTTATGAAAAGAACAAGAGTGGGGTTATTTTATGAAGTGCATTCTGAATGTTTGTGGTAGGTTGATTAGTAAGCTAAGTTGGTTCACCAAAGAAGGAAAGAAAGCAACTATCTATCCTAAGTCCTTTGTTTGAGACACACCCTTTGAGACTAGCTAAACAATAAGATCCCAAAAAGAAAAGAGAAAGAGCAATAAAAGTGAAAAGGAAAGAACCATAATAAGAAACAATGCTAGGAATCAAGGGTTTCAAAATTGAGGCACATGTCTGTAGTGTTTATGTACAAAGGATATACTTGGATGAATAAGCTCTTAGGGGTGCATTATCACTTGGTAACTTGGATTAACTAATCCGGGATTATCAGCTGAAAGTCCACTATCAAGAGTAACCTTTGATATAAAACACTTAGTAACCCAAAGAGGTGCTAGACACCAAGGTCTCAAGAAAGGAAAAATAACAAACCATATGCCTGTGGTGTGTATGTATGAAAGAAAGAGACTTGAGGGAGTAAGTCCTTAGGGGTGTCTTAACACCTAACACCATAAAACCAACTGGTTTGGGAGTGTTGGCTGAAAGCTTATCATAAAGAGTCGCCCTCTTACAAAGCACTTAGCAATAAGAAAGAAGCCTCAAAGGATGCAATCAAGAAGGTGACTAAGGATTTTATAAAGGCTTGAAACCTAGAGGAAAAGAACCTAAGTTGCTATGCATGAAACCCCATAAACCAAGAATGCTACTTCTATCTTATCTTCTTTTTATTTCATTTCATTCTTCTTATTCTTCAATACTTGCTTAGGGACAAGCAAGCTTTAAGTTTGGTGTTGTGATGCCAGGGCATCTAGGCCAGTTTCACTGAGATTTTATTTACTGTTTTAGGATAGTTTCATGCATTTTCTTAGTGAATAAGGCAAGTTTTGGATGAAATTACACTTACACCTTGATTCAAGAAACTTTTGTGAACTTTGCATAATTTCATGAGTATTTTGCTAGAATTGTATGATAAATTAATGATGCATAATCTCATGACTTTGGCTAGAGCTTTGATGCACTTTAATTGCTTGTTTTCAGGGAAAAGGAAGCAAGGGAGAACCACGTTAGTATTCACGTTAACCTAGTTAACATGAACACTAACGTGGAAAGGTAAAGCTTGCAACGTTAATGAGAAAAGTGATCACCAATAACGCCTGCAAAGCCACCCAAAGCTCACGTTACTTTTCACGTTAACTAAGTTAACGTGGTAGTTAATGTAGAAGAAGAAGGAACTCCAACATTAATGGTGAAAGTGAACACCATTAACATTGGAGAACTTGGCAATGATCCACGTTAAGAGTCACGTTAACTTAGTTAACGTGAACTCTAACGTGGAAGAAGAAACATAAGCCAATGTTAGTGACACTCACTTTTGTCACTAACGTTGGACCATCTAGCATTGCCTATGTTAACTTTCATGTTAAGCTTATTAACGTGAAAGTTAACGTGGAGTTGAGATCAAGGAACCAACGTTAGTGACACTCACTTTTGTCACTAACGTTTGGAGATGGCTTCACTACTACGTTAAGAGCCACGTTAACTTAGTTAACGTGAGTTCTAACGTAGAAAACATGGCATTTGGAGCGTTAGTGACAAAGGTGAGTGTCACTAATGCTCTCGAAGGTGGATCACACCTACGTTAAGAGTCACGTTAGCAATGCTAACGTGGACTCTAACATAGGAACATAGGGGCACTAAGCAGCATTAATGGGAAAAGAGATTCCCATTAACGTTTGCGAAGGGGTATAAGCCAACGTTATTGGGAAAAGTGAGTCCAAATAACGTTAGCCAAGTTTTGAGAAAGCAATGTTAGTGGTCATGTTAAGACCACTAACGTTGGATTTAACGTTGATATATGAGGTTGGAACGTTAGTGGAAAAAGTGAATGCCACTAACATTCTCGAGCCCACAATGGAAATCAACGTTAAATCTCACTAATTACCCAAAGCCTAAATCATCTTTCTCTGCAAGTTGGGCCCACTAAAGATGAGAACTGCTTCAACTCAAGATCCAAAGCCCATATCCAAGACTTGAAGAACTCACTAGAAGATCAAGAGGAGTAGTATATATAGGAGTAGTTTTAAACGTTAGAGAAGCTTGGCACTTTTGGGAACTACTCTCTATAGATTTACTTTTTTGCACTTTTAGCATGTATTCTTCTTTTCTGCCATTTTTCATTTCTAGAGCTATGAACAACTAAACCCCTTTCATTGGGTTAGGGAGCTCTGTTGTAATTTGATGGATCAATTATAGTTTTCATTCTTCTTCTTCTTTCTTTTCTCTTGATCTTACTAGAATGCTTTCGATCTTAATTCAATTGGTTAGTTGTCTTAGAGAAGAAACTCTCCATAATTGGAGCTCCTTTGAACCTTGGAAAAGGGATGAGGAGATCTTGGTAGAAATGATTTCTCATGTTGGACCAAATTGGTGTTTGGGCGGATATAGTGACATGTAATCCTTCCAACACTTTGATTTGGAAGTACATGTGGTATAATCAGTGACCACACTTCATCTCTTCCCATGAGCAATTAAATCAAGGAATTGGGCAACTGTTCAAGCTTAGAGAGATTGGATTGCCAAGGAATTGTGATCCAATCACTTAAGATTGCCAAGGAGATCAATGAATGCATTGATTGAGGAAGAAATGAAAATGAACTTGATCCGGAGAATGCAACATCTCCTAAACCCAATGATTTCCCCATTTCTGATCTTACCCATTCACTTTACTTTCTGCCATTTAATTTCATGCTCTTTACCCCAAATCCCCATTTAAGATTTTGCACTTTAATTTCTGTTATTTAATTTCCAGTCATTTAAATTTCTGCATCTCAATCTAAATTCTGTTTAGCTCAACTAGCACATTCTTCTAACTAAAGTTGCTTGACCAATCAATCCTTGTGGGATTCGACCTCACTCTATTGTGAGTTTTACTTGACGACAATTCAGTATACTTGCCGAAGGGAAATTTGTTGAGAGACAAGTTTTCATGCATCAGCTTTCTCCACATTGCTCTTCTTCCATGACTTCTTGAACTATCTGTTCCGTAGTGTCTACCAGCATGCATTCTCCTACGGATTCTTTGGGGTAACTCAATACTTTAAAGACATTGAAGACCATTCTCTCTTCATGCAATCTCAAGACTAGTTCCCCTTTTTGCACATCAATGATGGCTCCAGCAGTAACTAGAAATGGTCTTCCTAGGATAATTGACGTGTTGGTCTCTTCTTCCATTTCCAGCATAAGGAAATCAGCAGGGAAAATGAATTCTCCTATTTTCACTAGCAAGTCTTCCACCACCCCATGTGGAAACTTAAATGTTCTATCAGCCAATTGGAGTGCCATTCTTGTTGGCTTAGCTTGCTCAATCTTCATCCTTCTCATCATGGTTAGGGACATAAGATTTATGTTAGCTCCCAAATCACACAAAGCTTTCTCAATAGTGATGTCCCCTATGATGCAGGGGATTTGAAAACTCCCTGGGTCTTTCAGCTTTTGAGGTAGCTTCTTCCGTATGATGGCGCTGCATTCCTCATTCAATACTATGGTTTCCTTTGACTCCCAGTTCCTTTTTTTTGGTTATAAGCTCCTTTAAGAACTTGGCATAGAGTGGCATTTGTTCTAATGCCTCAGCAAATGTTATGTTGATTTGTAGCCTCTTAAAGATC
The DNA here is from genome assembly GCF_000817695.3 of Arachis duranensis. Taxonomy (NCBI): domain Eukaryota; kingdom Viridiplantae; phylum Streptophyta; class Magnoliopsida; order Fabales; family Fabaceae; genus Arachis; species Arachis duranensis. The sequence goes on along the minus strand of NC_029775.3, from coordinate 45,118,396 downwards.
TCTAGGAACTTAGAGAACTGGCCATCCTTCCCATCTTTTTAAGTCTTTACAGGTATGGTGCCTTTGGCACATAGGGCTTCAAAACTGGTTTTGGTGGAGGTGAAGTTGGGAACTCCCCTTCATTCTCATTCCCATGCTTTGATATAACCTCTTCATGATTATGTTTGCTTGGGGTTCCTTCCTCTACAACCTTCTCACTTCTTAGAGTTATGGCTTTGCATTCCCCTCTTGGGTTAGCCATTGTATCGTTGGCAAATATGTGTGTGGGAAGTGGGATTTGCTTGGACAAAATCCCCACTTGTGCTTCCAACGTTGAGATTGCTGCGCTTTAATTTTTCAGATTTGACCTGTATTCCTCTTGATTAGCATCTATCCTTTTGTCAGTTTGTGCCTGTCTGTCCATGAGGGTGGAAACTGCTCCTAAAATCTGGGATGACAGTTGTGTCATTGTAGCCTCCATCCTCTCAAAGTTGCTCTTGATTTCGCATGGTTGCATAATTAAGGATGGTTTATCTTTATTGAGGTTATTGTGCGTGGGTTGGTTGTTATGGTATGATGTGTTTTGTAAGTTATGGTAAGGTCTACGGTTCCCTGTTTGATGGTTAGGGTTGTGGTTGGGATGCTGATTTGATGAATAAGGCTTGTTATGGTCCTAATTGTGGTTTTGTTGATTTCCCCACCCAAAGTTTGGGTGGTTCTTCCAACCTGGGTTATATGTATTAGAGTATGGGTCATATGGTGTTCTGGATGAATTGTTCACATAATTATCTTGTTCCCAGTCACCTTTAGATTCTGGTGCATTCCCTTCTTGTTGAGGAGTTTGGTCTTGAATGACTAAGGCTTGGTTGGCCTCCATCCTCTTGGTTAAGGCTGCTATTTGTGCTGCAATTGCCTTGTTCTGAGATAACAAAGCATCTACAGAGTTGAGTTCTAGCATTCCCTTCTTCTGAGTCCTTTCTGAAGCATAGAAATACTCATTTTCAGCTACAGTCTCAATGAAATCTATGGCCTCTTCAATGGTTTTCTTTTTGTTGAGTGAGCCTCCTGAAGAGTGATCCACTGCCTTATTTGCTTCATAGGATAGTCCCTCATAAAAGATATGTAGTTGTACCCATTCATTGGACATTTCTGGTGGACATCGTCTTGTCAGATCTTTGAATCTCTCCCAGGCCTCATAGAGTGTTTCTCTATCTTATTGTCTGAAAGTTTGCACCTCAGCTCTCAGCCTGTTGATTCTTTGCGGAGGGTAAAATCTTGCAAGGTATCTGTTCACGACCTCCTCCCATGTAGTTAGGCTATCCTTGGAAAATGATTCCAACCACTTTGCTGCCTTATCTCTGAGTGAGAAAGGGAACAATAGTAGTTTGTAGATGTCAGGGTGTACCCCGTTGGACTTTACAGTATCACGTATCCACAAGAATGTACTGAGATCTTGATTAGGGTCTTCTTGGGCACTTCCTCTATAGGAGCAATTATTCTGAACAAGTGTGATGAGCTGAGGCTTCAGCTCAAAATTATTGGGATAAATTGTTGGCTTTAGGATGCTGCTGCCACAATTTCCTGGATTTTGGTTGATGTAGGAGCCTAAGACTCTCCTTTCTTGCCCATCATGATTGAGTGGGCCTTATCTGGCATGGTTATGAACTTCTTCCTCATGGTGATTCTCCATATTCTCCTCCATGTTTGTTTCAAAATACTTTTCCTCTTCCTCAGCACCAACGATTCTCTTCCCTCTTGCTTCCCTCCTTAATCTAAGGAAGGTTCTCTCAGGTTCAGAATCAAAGAAAGTTGAAGCCCCGCTTCTCCTACATGTCATATAACCAATCAAGGCGAAAAAAAACAAGAAAGAAAATGGATGAAGAAATTACTTTTGTTAGAGTAGTTGTTAGTGTGAGTGGTGCAATTGATCGAACATTTAGAAGAGTGGAAATATGAGTACTGAATAAAATAATAGAACTCAAAATAAAATAAAAAAATGCTAAATAAAATAAATTAAAATAACAAGGAATTTAAATTGCTTAATCTAGCTCTCCAATCAATTTAATCACTGTCAAATTAAAGCAAATCCCCAGCAACAGTGCCATAAAACTTGATGACCAGAATTCACTACCCATTCAAAAATTAGTGAATTAGTTCTTTTGGGAAGCACACCAAAATTATTGCCAAGTAATAACCCACAGTGAAGTGGGATCATATCCACAGAGATTGGCAAATTCAAGCAGTTTTAATTGATTGATGAATTAGTCAAGCAGATCAATAAGATTGTGAAATGCAGAATTGTAAATGACATAAATGTAAATGACTAGAATATAAAGAAAAGCTATAAAGTGCAGAAATGGAAATTACAGAATGTAAAGTGCTGAATTATAAATGGCTTGAATGTAAATGGGAGTGGGGAATTGCTGAATGTAAAATTAAGCAGTAAAGAAATGGATAGATAAGAATGGGGAAGTTCATTGAGAATGGGAGATGTTGTCTCTTTGGATCAAATCTAACTTATATCCTCTTCAACCATGCAACTCATTGACCTCTTGGCAATCATGATTGATTGAGCCCCAATCCCTTGGTGACTCCATCTCTCAGATCTTGATTAATAGCCAATTTTTTGGTCTAATTGCTCATCAAGAGAGATATGCTTTGTTCCTGATTATACCACACACCCTTATAGGTCCAGCTAGATGGAGGATTATATGTCACGTATCTAAACACCAAAACCCAGATTCTACTCAAGTGTGAGAAGGGATTTCAAGCATAGTTTCATGTTTCCTTTCCCAAGGTTCCCATGAAACCCAATTGCATTCAATCTCTTTCCCAATATAATAGAACACTAGGCATTAAGAACAAAATTTCTTCTAGCAAATCAAAGAGAAGATGAAGAGAAGAAGAATTTCACTATTATCAATCCATCAAGTACAACAGAGCTCCCTCTCTCAATGAGAGGGAAGTTAGCTACTCATAGCTCAAAAAGTACCCAAAAGTGAAGTGTAAAAGTGGATCTAAAACTGACTGCTTAACCCCCTTCTTCAGTACTCTTTGTGGGTATTTATACTACTCCTAGTAAAATAAAAGAATTACAAAAGTGAAAAGGGAAAATTATATTTTGGAGGGAAAAGAGAACACTCAATAAGCGTGACTTCCTAGCTGGCGTGTGGCTGGCGCTTTACTGGCGTGTCACATGCCCTTCATTTCTAGCTTGGCGTGCCACGCCCGATCCTTCAAGTGGCACGCTCGTCCCTTTGTCAACTTTGGCATGCCACGCCTTCATTGGCGTGCCACGCCTTCGAACTCAAGTGGCACGCCCTTTGCCTTTTTCCACTTTTCTTTGCCTCTGGAAACTTGAACTAGCATGGCACGCCCAGGGTCTGGCGTGCCACGCCCTTGCTGTGTGCTAGGCTAAGCTCCTCTAGAAAGTTGCACTAGCGTGGCACGCTCAGGGTCTGGCGTGCCACACCCTTTTGTGAGTGAGTGGTTCTTCTGTTTGGCGTGCTATGCCATGAACTCAACTGGCACACTCCAATGTTTCTTTACCCTCTAAATGACACTGGCGTGCCACGCCTGGTTGCTCAAGTGGCATGCCTAACTGAAGAATAGTTAATGGCGTGCCACGCCTTTGATACCAAGTGGTACGCCCCCATGTAATTGGCCTCCTTCACCCTCTTCTAGAAACTTATACCAGTGTGCCACGCCTCAAGGTTGGCGTGCCACGCCCATGATCTTCTCTTGTTCCAGTAGTTGGCGTGCCATGCCTCGGCCTTCAAGTGACACGCCATAGTGAGATGCTTGGGTTGGTGTGCCACGCCTTCAATACCAAGTGGCACGCCCAGCCCTTGCTTTGATCTCTTTCTGCATTCGCGCGCCACACCTTCGACTTCAAGTGGCACGCCCAGTCTTCAGTTGCCTTCAGCTCCTTCTCTGGATCATTGTACCAGCGTGCCACGCCTGACCCATCAACTACTATGGGCGTGCCACTTGAGCAAAGGGGCGTGGCATGCCAACTTGGTGTCGAAGGCGTGGCACACCAGCTCCAAGAAGTCACTTGGACGTGCCACTTGAGGACCCAAGCGTGGCACGCCAAGCTTGAAGAGTGCACAGTGCCACGCCCCTTTGCTCAAGTGGCATGCCCATAGTAGTTGATGGGTCAGGCGTGCCACGCCCAACCTGGCGTGCCACGCCACTTTTGTGTCCTCCATTTTGCTCTCTGGAATTTCGTACTAGCGTGCCACACCCAGTCCCTGGCATGCCACGCCCATACATTTGTGCTTGGACTTCTTCTCTGGACTTTAGTACTGGCGTGCCACGCCTAGCTCCTGACATGCCTTGCTAGTGCATTTTTGTGGCGTTTGCTCCAAGGTGCATGCCAGTTTCACACGCCCAGCTTCTTATTTGTCTTCTACCCATTTTGATGCCCTTTTTCACCTGAAATTCAGCACAACTCATGTCAAAGTAGTGTACCATAAAATTCATCAAATAATGCATGAATTGTACTGATCAAATGAGATTTATGCTCTTTTATGGTCTTCTTTATGCAAGAAAGAAGGGTAGATGATGCAAGTCATCACTGGGTGTGGCACGCCAGCTACTGGAACAAAATAACCATACACACAACACATGGGCGTGGCATGCCAGTTATGTTTTCCAAAGAGAAAGATAAAGCACACACAATGTGCGTGGCATGCCAGGCCTTGGGCGTGCCATGCCAGTTCAAAAGTCCAGAGAAGAGGAGTGAGAGGAAAGAGCTGGGCGTGCCACTTGAGCTCGAAGGCATGGCATGCTAAGCAGAGAGAAGACATTGGGCGTGCCACTTGAGCTCGAAAGCATGGCACGCCAGGTTAGCCAAGCAAAGAGAAGACCTTGGGCGTGCCACTTGAGCTCGAAGGCGTGGCACGCCAGGGATGTTAATACAAGGGGCGTGCCACTTGAGGAGCTGGGCGTGGCGCACCAAGCACACGCCAGTCACATGCATCATTTTCATGTGTTTTTCCTTTCACTCCAGTTGTAATTTTCTTTTCTCCTTTGTATTTTCTTAATTCTAGTAATAAGAATAGTATAAATAACCCATAGAAGTACTGAAAAAAGGGGTTGGATTGCCAAGTCTAGTTTTAGTTTTACTTTACACTTCATCTCTTCCATCTCTTGTACTTTTCTCTAAGCTATGACTAGCTAAACTCCCTCTCATTGGGAGAGGGAGCTATGTTGTACTTGATGGATTAATGATAGTGAAATTTCTTCTTCTCTTCATCTTCTCATTGATTTGCTTGAAGGACTTTCGTTCTTCATTCTATCATTCAATTATGTTGGGAAAGAGATTGAATGATCTTGGCTTTTATGTGAGCCTTGGAAGAAGAATCATAAAACCATGCTTGAAAATCCTTCTCACACTTAAATAGATATTGTGAAATTAATCCTCCCAATACTTGGATCTAGGAAGGTGTTTGGTATAATCAGGAACCATTCTTCATCTCTTCTCATGAGCAATTAGACCAAGGAATTGGCTATTGATCAAGATTTGAGAGATTGGCTTACCAAGGGATTGGGACTCAATCACTCATGATTGCCAAGAGATTAATGAGTTACATAATTGAAGATGAGATGAACTGAATTTAATCTAAAGAGATCAACATCTCCCAATCCCAATGAATCCCCCCTATTCTTATCTTCCACATTCTTTGTAGCTTTCTTTACATTCTGTTATTATCCATTCCCATTTACAATTCAGCCATTTATGTTTCAATTCTTTACATTCTTGCCATTTACTTTTCTGCACTTTATTACTATCTTTTACTTTTGATCCATTTACAATTCTGTTGTTTAATTTTCTGCATCGAATACTCTTTCTATTGCTTAGCTTAACTAAATTCATTCATCAACTAAAATTGCTCAATCAACTAATCTTTGTGGATACGATCCTACTCCACTGTGAGTTATTACATGACGATAATTTGTGTGCTTGCCAAAGAACGGATTCATTTTACATGGAGAGTGAAATCCGGTCATCAACTTTTAAGGCGCCGTTGCCGGGAATTGGTTTTGATTTGACAATGATTAAGTTGATGAGCATTTAGATTAAGAAATTTTCTTATTCTTGTTAATCCCTTTTAGTTTATCTTTTATTCTTCATTTCTTTTAATTTTTCATTGTTTATATGCTAACACTAACAAAAGCACACTAACTGTTTGACACTTTGCCCCACTTAATTTTTTTTGGGACTCACCCACCCTTCTTTCAGAGGGTGATAACCTTTTCCTTTTGTGAGTTTTGTCTTGTGTATGACAGGGAGAAGAAGAGATGAAATCTCCTACGATTATGAATCAGAGAGAACACTATTAAGATTGAGAAGAAAAGCAGTGGCAAGAGGCAAAAGAGTGGTTGGTGAAGAAGAAGAAGATCCATCTCAAACCATGAAAGGAGAAGCACACAACCATCATGAAGAAGCTGTTGGCAACCATGCTCTACAAGAAAGAAGAGTGCTAGGCTCTTACATAAATCCCAATCTTGGGAATTATGGGAATGCCATCTTGAGACCTAACATACATGCTAACAACTTTGAGCTCAAGCCACAGCTCATCACTCTTATTCAGAATAATTGTTCCGTTGGATGAAATGCTCAAAAGGACCCCAATCAACATTTAAGCACATTCTTGAGGATTTGTGACATTGTGAAGTCAAATGGAGTTCATCTAGACACTTACAAACTGCTCTTGTTCCCTTTCTCTCTTAGGGACAAGGCATCAAAGTGGCTGGAATCATTCCCCAAAGAAAGCCTCACTACTTGAGAAGATGTTGTAAACAAGTTTCTAGCAAAGATCTACCCTCCATAAAGAATCAATAGACTGAGAGCTGAGGTCCAAATGTTTAGACAACAAGATGGAGAGACTCTCTATGAAGCATGAGAGAGATACAAAGACTTGACAAGGAAGTGCCCTCCGGATATGTTCAATGAATGGGTACAGCTGCACATCTTCTATGAAGGGCTGTCATATGAATCTAAGAAGGCTCTAGACCACTCTTCAGGAGGCTCCCTCAACAAGAAGAAAACCATTGAAGAGGCCATAGATATCATTGAAACTATTGCCAACAATCAGTATTTCTATGCCTCTGAAAGGACCCAAAAGAGAGGAGTAATGGAGCTCAATTCCATGGATGCTCTATTAGCTCAAAACAAAGTGATCACAGCTCAACTAGTAGCTCTAACTAAGCAAATAGAGAAGAACCAAGTCTCAGCTATTCATGTTCAAGAACCTACATAAGAAGATGATAACCCAGCAATTAAAGGTGAATGAGAGCAAGCCAACTATGTGAATAATCCCTCTAAACCAGCATATGATCCCAATGCCAAGACATACAACTCAAGATGGAGGAACCACCCAAATTTGGATGGAGAAACCAACAATACCACAACCAAGATCAGAAACCATACCACTCTAACCAATACAACAACCATAACTCCCATCATCAATCAAGCAACGATAGATCATACCCTAACTTACAAAATGCACCCTACCATTCCACACAACAACCATACAACAACCACCCTCAAGATGCACCATCCTCAGCCTTACAACTATGTGATATCAGTAGTAACTTTGCATGATTAGAGGCTACTATAGCACAACTAATAGGGAGTATAGCCACTGTTGCAGAGAGACAAGTGCAAGATGAAAAGAAGATGGATGCAATCCAAGAGGAGGCTAGATCCAACATGAGGAACCAAGGGGCAGCAATCTCAAAACTAGAAGCACAACTAGGTAGCTTGTCCAAGCAAATACAAATGCCCACACATACATTCCCTAGTGACACCATGGCCAACCCAAGAGGAGAATGGAAGGCCATCACATTAAGGAGTGAGAAGGTGATAAATGAGGCATCCTCAAGCCACAACAAGCAAGAAGAGGATGCTGTAAGTGAGCCAGAAATCAAAAAGGAAGAAGAGATACTTGAGCCACCCTCACCAAAACAAGTCCTGAAGTCTTATGTGCCAAAAGCACTCTATCCACAAATGTTGAGAAAGGATGGGAAGGACAACCAGTTTTCAAGATTCCTAAAGATCTTTAAAAATCTTCAAATTAACATAACCTTTGCTTAGGTATTAGTGCAAATGCCACTCTATGCCAAGTTCCTAAAAGAGCTTATGATAAGGAAGAGAAACTGGGGTGAAAAGGAAACTATGGTGCTCACTGAAGAATGTAGTGCTATCATACGAAAGAAGCTCTCCCAAAAGATGAAAGACCGAGGGAGCTTCCAAATTCTATGTATCATAGGGAAAATCAACATTGAGAAGGCACTATGTGATTTAGGAGCCAGCATCAACCTCATGTCCTTGGCCATGATGAAAAGAATGAGGATAGAAGAGGCCAAGCCTACAAGAATGGCTCTCTAATTAGCAGATAGGACATTCAAATTCTCCCATGATGTGGTGGAGGATTTGTTGGTAAAAGTGGGAGTGTTTATCTTCCTAGCTGATTTTGTTGTGCTTGATATGGAAGAAGAGACTAACACATCTATCATCTTGGGAAGACTATTTTTAGCTACTGCTGGAATCATAATTGATGTACAAAAGGGAGAGCTAGTCTTGAGACTGCATCAAGAGAAGATGGTTTTCAATGTCTTCAAGACAATGAGCTACTCCAAGGAATCTATTGGTAAATGCATGATGGTGGATATAATGGAGAATCTAGTTCATGGAGTTCTAGAAGAAGAACAATGTGAAGAAATTATGGATCAAGATCAACAAATACCTTATGGTGAACCACCACAAGAGATCATGGAAGATTCAATCATGATGGACAAGGCAAGCAAAATGGAAGTGGAGGCACCAAAGTTGGAGTTGAAGACTCTGCCTCCAATCATGAAGTATGCTTACTTGGGTGACAATGACATACCCAGTAATTATCAATTCAAGCTTGAATGAAGAATAATAAGAAGAGTTTATCAAGGTGCTGAGACAACACAAGGATGCCATAGGGTGGACACTTTCATATTTAAAAGGGATTAGTCCTTCAATGTGCATGCATAAGATCCTTCTTAAGGAAGGTGTCAAGCCCACAAGACAACCATAGAGAAGATTGAATCCAACAATGAATGAAGTGGTCCAAAAAGAAGTGCTGAAACTATAGAAAGCAGGGGTGATTTACCCCATCTCAAATAGCCATTGGGTGAGCCCTGTCCAAGTAGTTCCTAAGATGGGAGGAGTTACTGTTGTGTCAAATGAAAGAAATTAATTGATACCAACAGGAACACTGACTAGATGGCGCATGTGCATAAACTATAGGAAGCTTAATGAAGCCATCTGGAAGGAGCACTTCCCCTTACCTTTCATGGACTAGATGCTAGAAAGACTTGCGGGACATGAATATTACTACTTCTAAGACTTTCTTTACCTGTCCCTATGATGTCTTTGCTTATAGGAGAATGCCCTTTGGATTGTGCAATGTACCTACAACATTCCAAAAAGTGCATGCTCTCCATATTTTCAGACATGATTGAAAAGTTCATTGAAGTCTTCATGGATGATTTTTCTGTGTTTGGTGATTCCTATTCTAAGTGCTTGCACCACCTTGCCTTGGTGCTAAAGAGATGCCAAGAAACCAACCTAGTTTTGAACTGGGAGAAGTGTCATTTTATGGTCACAGAAGGGGTGGTTCTTGATCACAAAATCTCTAAGAAAAGCATAGAGGTAGACAAGGCCAAGGTGGAAGTAATTGAAAAATTGCCCCCACCTTGCAATGTCAAAGTAATTAGAAGTTTCTTAGGACATGCTGGATTCTCTAAGAGGTTCATTAGAGATTTTTCAAAAATTGCCAAACCCTTAAGAAACTTACATGTCTCTGATGTACCCTTTATTTTTGATAGAGAGTGCATGCAAGCCCTTGATGAGCTTAAAAATAGGCTTTCCTTTGCACCTATTATAGCACCACCTAGCTGGGATTTACCTTTTGAATTGATGTGTGATGCATTAGATTTTGCTGTTGGTGCTGTTTTAGGACAAAGGAAAGACAACCTAGTGCATGTCATCTATTATGGTAGCAAAGTTCTCAATGAGAATCAAAGGAATTATACAACCATATAGAAAGAGCTTCTTGCCATAGTATTTGCATTTGATAAGTTTAGATCATATCTTATTGGATCTAAAGTCATTGTGTTTACTGATCATGCAGCACTCAAATATTTGTTGACCAAATAGGAGTCTAAACCTAGGTTGATAAGGTGGATCTTGCTACTCCAAGTGTTCAATATTGAGATTAAATATAGAAGTATGGCAGAGAATAAGGTGGCTGACCACTTATCAAGAATCCCACAAGAAGAAGATAAAGCACATAACCTTGGAGTAAATGAAAGCTTTCCTGATGAGTAGTTGATGATGATCCAAGAAACCCCATGGTTTGCAGACATAGCCAACTTTAGGCCTATTGGGGAACTACCTAGCAACATCAACAAGCACATGAAGAGGAAACTAATCAATGATGCTAAACATTACATCTGAGATGAGCCCTATTTGTTTAAAAGGTGTGCTGATGGGATCTTGAGAAGGTGCATTTCCCATGAGGAGGGACATAAGGTGCCATGGATCCACATATGGAGGCCATTTTAGTGGAGAAAGAACTGCAGCCAAGGTGCTGCAGTGTGGATTCTTTTGGCCAACAATATTCAAAGATGCAAAGGAATTGGTGGCAAGGTGCAATGAATGCTAAAGAGCTAGCAATTTATCTAAGAAAAATGAGATGCCACAAAAGTTCATCATTGAATTAGAGTTGTTTGATGTTTAGGGGATTGACTTCATGGGACCATTCCCACCTCATACTCAAACAACTACATATTGGTGGCTGTTGACTATGTGTCAAAATGGGTAGAGGCCATTGCTACATCAACAAATGACAATAAAATAGTGATCAACTTCTTGAGAAAAAACATATTAAGCCGGTTTGGAGTTCCAAGAGCTCTTATAAGTGATGGGGGAACTCACTTTTGCCACAAGCAACTTGAGACACTCCTCCAAAAATATGGTGTCAAGCACAAGGTGGCAACTCCATACCATCCACAAACCAATGGTCAAGCTGAAATTTCAAATAGAGAGCTTAAGAGAATCCTTGAGAAGACTGTTGGAAGCTCAAGAAAAGATTGGTCAAAGAAGCTGGATGATGCACTATGGGCCTATAGAACAGTTTTTAAGACACCTATTGGCAGGTCTCCATTCCAATTAGTGTTTGGAAAAGCTTATCATCTACCAATGGGGCTTGAACATAGAGCATTTTGGGCTCTAAAGATGTTGAATTTTGATAATCAAGCTGCTGGGGAAAGAAGGCTACTACAACTCAATGAGCTAGAAGAATTTAGGTCTCAAGCATATAAAAATGCCAAAATTTACAAGGAGAAAGCAAGGAAATGGAATGATTAAAAGCTAGCAAGAAGAGAGTTTATCGAAAGCCAAAAAGTGCTACTATACAATTCAAGGCTCAAGTTCTTCCCAGGGAAGCTAAAGTCAAGATGGTCTGGACCCTTCACAATCCTTAAGGTCTCTCCTTATGGTCATGTAGAGCTTATGGAGAACAAGACACAGAGGACTTTCACTATCAATGGCCACAAGCTCAAGCACTACTTGGGGGACTCATTGGATGAGCAAAGAGTGAGCTACAACCTCAACTAAGGAGGAGGGAACGTCAAGCTAGTGACGTTAAAAAAGCGCTAGTTGGGAGGCACCCCAACACTCATATCCTTTCATTTTTTATTTTCTAGAAGTAGTTTATGTTGTTAACTTAGGTAGCTTTAACTTTCAGTCTTGAGTATTAGTTCATTAGTTGATAGTTCTCTGATTTGTTTTCATGTTCACTGGAAGTGCAAGGTTGCATCATACACTAATTGAGGTTGATAAATTGGGCTGAGGAACTAGCTAAGAAGCTAAGTTTGGTATGGCTATCAACCCACTTAATTTAGGCTTAAAATAATTGAGATGGATTTATATTTGAAATTAATCCCAAAATTAAGTTTGGTGTGGCCACCACCATATGAAATTCACACAGTAAGACCAACATGGTTTAAGAGTGAAAGCATTTAGTGAATTGGTGGGTGCATAAAGAGTTATTTTAATGTGTACGAAGGAATTGGAAGTGGAAGAATGTGAAAGGATTAAATTTATTCCACCCATTATGTACATGTTAAAGTCCAATGAATGATGAAACCAATTTACTACATGCAAGGGAATTAAGTGTGGTGTCCCAAAGGACACTCATTAATTACATTTTAAGTGCATTTTAATAGAGCAATGTGAAGCAATTTTTTCTTATTACTGAATGGGGTTTTCGGATTGAATTTTCAGGAAGGGTGGGGCCTACATGTTTGATGGTTCATTGAGTCAGAGAGTCAAAGTGTACTTGCACTTTGGAACTCAACATCTGAAGAAAGCTAAAAAGGCAAGGTTGGCGCCTCTTCCCATGCTAGGCGCCACTTCCAAGTGGGAAAACATTAAATACTTTTTACTTCCCACATTCCCCACCTTCCAGACTATCTTCCTCAACCCTATAAAAGCCACTCACCCTTCTACCTCTCTCCACATTTCAAAACACAAGTTCACACCCGAACCAACCTATGCACTTTCTCTCCTCTTTTCTTTCTTTTCCTTACCATTCTCTTTCTCTTGATTGGGACAATCAAGTCCGAAGTTTGGTGTTGGAGCAAACTCTTGTTTTGCTCTCCCTCTTTACTTCCTTCTTCAACCCTTCAAAACCTTCCTTCTTACCTCAATGGCACCACCAAGAGCCTCCTCATCAAAGAAAAGAAAGACCAAAGAAGCTACCTCCGGATCCTCAAGCTTCAATGAATACAAATTCCTCTTATCATTCAACCAAAACCAATTTTATGGTTGGGTGAGTGAGAGGACAATCATTCCTGAGGTAGTGATGAGCGGATATTTTATACGCTTTTTGGGAGTATTTTCATATAGTTTTTAGTAGGATTTAGCCACTTTTTAGTATACTTTTATTAGTTTTTATGCAAAATCATACTTCTAGACTTTACTATGAGTTTGTGTATTTTTATGTGATTTTAGATATTTTCTGGCTGAAATTGAGGGACCTGAGCAAAAATCTGATTCAGAGGTTGAAAAAGAACTGCAGATGCTGTTGGATTCTGACCTCCCTTCACTTGAAGTGGATTTTCTGGAGCTACAGAACTCCAAACGACACGCTCAAAATTGTGTTGGAAAGTAGACATCCAGAGATTTCCAGCAATATATAATAGTCCATACTTTGAGCTAGTTTTGATGACGTAAACTGGCGTCAAAACGCCAGCTTTCTGCCTTTTTCTGGTGTCAAAACGCCAGAGCTGGCATAAAAGTTGTAGTTAAACGCCCAAACTGGCACCAAAGCTGGCGTTTAACTCCAAGAACAGCCTATGCACATGAAAGTTTCAATGCTCAGCCCAAGTGCACAAGTGGGACAAAGAAGTGGATTTCTGCACTACCTATCTTAGTTTACTCATTTTTTGTAGACCTAGGTTACGAGTTGAGTATAAAAACTACCTTTAGAGATTTATTTTGGACCTCATGACATTTCCACATTTTACATTATATCTCCACGGCATGAGTCTCTAAACCCCATTGTTGGGGGTGAGGAGCTCTGCTGTGTCTCGATGGATTAATGCAATTTCCACTGTTTTCTATTCAATCACGCTTGCTTCCGTTCTAAGATATTCATTTGCACTTAAACATGATGAATGTGATGATCCGTGACACTCATCACCATTCTCGACTTATGAATGCGTGCCTGACAACCACCTCCGTTCTATCTTAGATTGAATGTATATCTCTTAGCCTCCATTCCGAAAGATCGGAGTCTTCGTGGTATAAGCTAGGATTATTGGCGGCCATTCCTGGGATCCAGAAAGTTTAAACCTTGTCTGTGGTATTCCGAGTAGGATCTAGGAAGGGATGACTGTGACGAGCTTCAAACTCGCTAATGTTGGGCGTAGTGATAGACGCAAAAGGATCACTGGATTCTATTCCAACATGATCGAGAACCGACAGATGATTAGCCGTGCGGTGACAGCGCACATGGACCATTTTCACTTAGAGGATGGGAAGTAGCCATTGACAACGGTGACACCCTACATACAGCTTGTCATGGAAGGAGCCTTGCATGCGTGAAGAAGAAGACAGTAGGAAAGCAGAGATTCAGATGACAGAGCATCTCCAAAACTCTAACCTGTTCTCCATTATTGAATCCCAAGTACCTTTTATTTCATGCTCTTTTATTTTATGGCAAGCAAAACCCTTTTCGTTGATAATCTCCTGACTAAGAGTTACAAGGTAACCATAGCTTGCTTCAAGCCGACAATCTCCGTGGGATCGACCCTTACTCACGTAAGGTATTACTTGGACGACCCAGTGCACTTGCTGGTAAGTTGTGCGGAATTGCAAGTGTGATTGGAATTTTGTGCACCAAGTTTTTGGCGCCGTTGCCAGGGATTGTACGAGTTTGGACAACTGACGGTCCATCTTGTTGCTTAGATTAGGAAAATTTTGTCTTTTGGGTCAGAGTCCTTTATCTTCTTTTCAAAACTTTCTCAAAAAATTATTTTTTTTCTTAGATTTTTCTGTTTGAGTCTAGTTGCATGTTTTAAGTTTGGTGTTTTCTTGTTAGTTTTTATTTAAATTCCGAAAATTTATTTTTGGTTTTCTAAATATTTTAAGTTTGGTGTTCTTATTATTTTCTTGAGTCTTTCTTGTGTTTTGATCTTAAAATTCTTATGTTTGGTGTTCCTTGGTGTTTTTCCTCAAAATTTTGAAAAGTTTGCATTAAATTAGTCATCAATTTTAAAAATTAAATCTTTTTAAATTGTTCTTCAATCATATCTTTTCAATCATATCTTTTTTTTTCAAAACTTCATAACCACTTTCTCTTTCTTTATTTTTTTTAAATCCTCATATAACCCCGCTACTACTTTATATAGGAGTAGTATCTCTATACCCTCCATCGGATTCAGTAGTTTTGACTTGAATCCTTAGCTCATTATTATGGTGTAGCAAAATTCCCAGTATTCTGGTCTTCCACAGGAATAACCTATTGAGTTTCTGGCACAGTTCTTACAAATTGCTGACACGGTACATGATAAGGAAGTAGACCAGGATGTCTACAGATTATTACTGTTTCCATTTGCTGTAAAAGACCAAGCTAAGAGGTGGTAAAATAATCAACCTAAGGCCAGTATAAGGACATGGAAATAGCTGTCAGAAAAATTTCTGAATCAATATTTCCCTCCCAAGAGGATGACACAGCTAAGGCTAGACATCCAAGGCTTTAAACAAGAGGATAATGAATCCCTTTACAACACCTGGGAGAGGTACAAAGAGATGCTGAGGAAATGCCCCTTAGAAATGTTTTCAGAATGGGTGCAATTAGACATCTTCTACTATGGGCTTATATAAAAAGCTCAGATATCTCTAGATCATTCAGCTGGTAAATCTATACACATGAGAAAGACAATTGAAGAGGCTCAAGAGCTTATAGACACTGTTGCTAGAAATTAGCATCTGTACTTGAGCAGTGAGTCCTCCATGAAGGAAGAGGCTAAATCAGTATCTACTGACCTTAGTCCTCCAGAAAAAGTTGCAGAACTCAATCAGCAATTACTTACCCTGACAAAACAGTTAGAAGAATTTAAAGAAATGCGACAAGATACTCGGGATGCTAATAAGAATATGGAAGCACAACTTGACCAGGCAAGACAACAGTTATCTAAACAAATAACAGAAAAATGTCAAGTTGTTCAATTAAGGAGTGGAAAAACACTAAATACATTAACTCAAAGCAGCAGAAAGCCAAGGAAAGAACAGGTGACAGAAGATGAACAGAATACAAACCAAAATACCTCTAAGGACAGTACGAGCCCAGAGATGAATGATTCTGGCGTCCAAACGCCAGAAAATAGTGAAAAGTTGGCATTAAACGCCAATTCCATGTTCAATTCTGGCGTTCAAACGCCAGAACAGGGCAGGACTCTGGCGTTAAATGCCAATCCAGCACCCAATCCTGGCATTCAAATGCCAGTAAGGGATCAGACACCCGCAAGTGCTGATAATAACTCCCTCAAGAAGGCGTCTCCGCCTGCTTCTGTAGGAAATAAACCTATAGCAAACAAGGTTGAAGAATATAAAGCCAAAATACCTTATCCTCAGAAACTCCGCCAAGCGGAACAGGATAAGCAATTTGCTCGCTTTGCAGACTATCTCAGGACTCTTGAAATAATGAATCAATTTGCAGAAGCACTTGAGCAAATACCCTCTTATGCTAAGTTCATGAAAGAAATCTTAAGCCATAAGAAGGATTGGAGAGAAACTAAAAAAGTTTTTCTCACTAAGGAATGCAGTGCAGTCATTCTAAAAAGCTTACCATAGAAGCTTAAGGATCCCGGAAGCTTTATGATACCATGCACATTGGAGGGAATTTGCACCAAGACAGCTCTATGTGATCTTGGGGCAAGTATCAACCTAATCCCTGCATCCACTATCAGAAAGTTTGGTTTGACCGAAGAGATCAAACCAACCCGGATCTATCTTCAACTTGCTGATGGCTCCATTAAATACCCATCAGGCATAATTGAAGATATGATTGTCAAGGTTGGGCCATTTGTCTTTCCCACTGAATTTGTAGTACTGGAAATGGAGGAGCACAAGAGTGCAACTCTCATTCTAGGAAGACCTTTCCTAGCAACTGGACGCACCTTCATTGATGTCCAAAAGGGAGAAGTAACCCTGAGAGTCAATGAGGATGAGTTTAAGTTGAATGCTGTCAAAGCTATGCAGTATCCAGACACAGCAAAAGACTGCATGAAAGTGGATCTTATTGACACTCTGGTAGAAGAAGTCAATATGACTGAGAGTCTCGAATCAAAGCTAGAAGACATATTTAAAGATGTTCAGCCTGATTTGGAAGGGCCAGAGGAATTAGAAGAACCTTTGAAAACTCCTCAACTATAGGAAAGGTCCCTCAAACCAGAGCTCAAACCACTGCCACCATCCCTGAAATATGTATTTTTGGGAGAAGACAACACTTTTCCTGTGATCATAAGCTCTGCCTTAAAGTCACAGGAAGAGGAAGCACTAATTCAAGTGCTAAAGACACACAAGACAGCTTTTGGGTGGTCCATAAGTGATCTTAAGGGCATTAGCCCAGCCAGATGCATGCACAAGATTCTCTTAGAGGATAATGTTAAGCCAGTAGTTCAACCACAAAGGTGGCTGAATCCAGCCATGAAAGAAGTGGTGCAGAAAGAGGTCACTAAACTACTAGAGGCTGGGATTATTTATCCAAAATCTGATAGCCCCTGGGTGAGCCCTGTCCAAGTCATCCCCAAGAAGGGAGGTATGACAATTGTTCATAATGAGAAAAATGAAATGGTTCCCACAAGAACAATTACAGGGTGGCACATGTGTATTGACTACAAAAGACTCAATACAACCCCTAAAAAGGATCATTTTCCTTTACCATTCATAGACTAGATGCTAGAAAGACTAGCAGGTCATGATTATTACTGCTTTTTGTATGGCTATTCAGGCTACAACTACATTGCAGTAGATCCCCAGTATCAAGAGAAAACAGCATTCATATGCCCATCTGGAGTATTTGCCTGCAGAAGGATGCCATTTGGGCTGTGTAATGCACCTACAACCTTTCAGAGATGCATGCTCTCTACTTTCTCTGATATGGTGGAGAAGTTTCTGGAAGTATTCATGGATGACTTCTCAGTATATGGAGACTCATTCAGCTCCTGTCTTGATCACCAGACAGTTGTTCTAAAAAGGTGCCAAGAGACTAACCTAGTTTTAAACTGGAAAAAATGTCACTTTATGGTGACTAAAGGGATCGTCCATGGGCACAAGATCTCGAATAGAGGAATAGAGGTAGATCAAGCTAAGGTAGAGGTAATTGAAAAATTACCACCACCTGCCAAAGTTAAGGTAATCAGAAGCTTTCTGTGGCATGCAAGATTCTATAGGAGGTCTATAAAGGATTTTTCAAAAATCGCAAAATCTCTAAGTAATTTGCTAGCTGCTAACATGCCATTTATATTTGACACAGAGTGTCTGTAGGTGTTTGAGACCCTGAATGCCAAGCTGGTTACAGCACCAGCCATTTCTGCACCAAACTGAACATTACCATTCGAATTGATATGTAATGCCAGTGACCATGCCATTGGTGCAGTATTGGGACAGAGGCATGACAAACTTCTGCATGTCATTTATTATGCTAGCTGTGTCCTAAATGATGCACAGAAGAATTACACAACCACAGAAAAGGAATTACTTGTAGTTGTTTATGTCATTGACAAGTTCATATCCTATTTGGTAGGATCAAAGGTGATTGTGTACACTGACCATGCTGCTCTTAAATATCTACTCACAAAGCAAGAATTAAAACCGAGGCTCAGAAGGTGAGTGATGCTTCTGTAAGAGTTTGATATAGAAATAAGAGACAGAAAAGGGATAGAAAACCCAGTGGCAGATCACCTGTCCCGAATAGAACCAGTAGAAGAGGCATCCCTTCCCATCGCTGAGATCTCTAAAACTTTTCTGGATGAGCATCTCTTTGCCATTCAGGAAGTACCATGGTTTACAGACATTGCAAACTATAAGGCTGCAAGGTTCATACCAAAGGAGTACAGCAGGAAGCAAACGAAAAAAATAATTTCTGATGCAAAGTACTACTTGTAGGATGACCCATATCTCTTTAAGAGATGCGCAGATGGATTAATCTGTCGGTGCATACCTAGAGAAGAAGCGCAGAGGATCCTTTGGCATTGCCATGGATCATAATATGGAGGACATTTCGGAAGTGAGCAAACAGCCACAAAAGTCCTCCAATGTGGCTTCTACTGGCCTATTCTCTATAAAGATTCCCATGAGTTTGTACGAAATTGTGACAGTTGCCAGAGAGCTGGTAATCTGCCTCATGGTTATGCCATGCCTCGCAAGGGATCTTAGGGATTGAATTGTTTGACATATGTGGTATTGACATCATGGGGCCTTTCCCACGTTTATACTCAAACACTTATATTCTGGTGGCAGTAGACTATGTATCTAAATGGGTAGAGGCAATTGTAACACCCACTTGTGATACTAAAACAGTGATAAAGTTCTTCCAGAAACACATCTTTAGTAGATTTGGTGTCCCCAGAGCAATAATCAGTGATGGAGGCACTTATTTCTGCAATAAACAGCTTTACTCTGCTATGGTCCGGTATGGAATTAGCCACAAGGTAGCAACTCCATACCATCCACAGACAAATGGGCAAGCTGAGGTCTCGAATAGAGAACTAAAAAGAATCCTAGAACGGACTGTAATGGCTCGTAGAAAGGATTGGGCAAAAAGCTTGGATGATGCTCTATGGGCATACAGAACAGCATCCAAGACTCCTAAAGGAACTTCTCCATACCAACTTGTGTATGGCAAAGCCTGTCATCTGCCCGTGGAACTGGAACACAAAGCCTACTGGGCAACCAGATTCCTAAACCTTGATGCTACATTAGCTGGAGAGAAAAGATTGCTCCAGTTAAATGAGCTAGAGGAGTTCATGCTCAATGCTTTCGAAAATGCCAAAATTTACAAGGAAAAAGCAAAAAGATGGCATGACAATAAATTGTCATCCAGAGTCTTTGAACCAGGACAAAAGGTCCTGCTATTCAACTCTAGACTCAGATTATTCCCTGGGAAAATAAAATCCCGGTGGAGGGGACCATATGTGATTACAAGTGTGTCACCGTATGGATATATGGAGCTTCAAGATACTGACTCTGATAAAAGATTCATTGTTAATGGACAAAGAGTCAAACACAATCTTGAAAGCAATATTGAGCAAGAGTGCTCAAAATTGAGACTAGAATAACATTCAGTGAGGTCCAGCTAAAGACAATAAAGAAGCGCTTGCTGGGAGGCAACCCAGCCATTGGTTAAGCATATCTATTTTCTAGTAATTATAAGTGTTTGATACAAAATTTATCTTTCATTACAGGAGTTCACAGAGTTACAGAAGAATTCAGAGCGGAAAACAGAGAAAAGATGCTCACTAGCCAAAAAACGCCAGTAAGGAGCATTTTTGGGCGTTAAACACCAAATTGGGTGCCATTCTGGGTGTTTAACGCCAGTCTTGAAGCATCCTGGGCATTTAGAAAAATGACCAGTGACAAAGGAATTCTGGCGTTTAAACGCCAGCCAAGGTACCTGGTTGGGCATTTAAACGCCCAGTAAGGAAGGAAAACTGGTGTTTAAACGCCAGCCAGGGTACCTGGTTGGGCGTTTAAACGCCCAGTAAGGAACGCAAACTGGCGTTTATTCTGGCTGGGCATTTAAACGCCCAAAATAGGCAGCAATTGGGCGTTAAATGCCCAAGACATGCTACCCCTGGGCGTTTAACGCCAGGAACATGGGGGGAGAAGGTTCGTGTTCCCAACTCAGCTTTTTTCAAATTTTAATATTTCTTTCCACATTTCTTGCATGAACATGTTACAAATCCTCGTCCTTCAATTTCAATTTCAAAAATTTCTTAATCCAAATAAAAAAAATTCCTTTTCTATTCCTTTCAAAATCTTTTCCAAAAACGCATCTATCTTTTCAAATTCTTTTCAAATCTTTTTCAACCCATCACACTATCTTTTCAAAATTAGAATTATTTTTTCAAATCTTCCTCTTATCTTCTCAATTTTAAAAATACATCTTTTGCATATCATAATTATCTTTTTTTACAAATCATATCTTCTATCATATGTTTTTCAAAATTTTTGAACCCACCTCTCTCCCCTTTAAATTCCCATTCGGCCACTCCCTTTCCTCCACCATTCGAAATTGTCTCTCCTTCTCTTCCTCTCCTTTCCTTTCTTTTGCTTGAGGACAAGAAAACCTCTAAGTTTGGTGTGCTTTTCATGATCACTGAGCCAAGACTCACCAAGAACATGGCCCCCAAGGAAAAATAAACCACCTCACGAGGCAAGAAAGAAAATATTCCAAAACCACTTTGGAAGCAAGAGAGGTTCTTAACCAAAGAACATCTAGACCATTATTATAAAATAATGGGTTTGAGGTCAGTGATCCCGAAAGTTAAATTTGATCTGAAAGAAGATGAATATCCAGAGATCCAAGAGCAAATTCGAAACAGAGGCTGGAAAATCCTAGCTAATCCTGAGACAAAAGTGGGGAGAAATACGGTTCAGGAATTCTACTCAAATCTGTGGCAAACAGATAAATAGAGAATGTCTGGAACCGCCTTCTATACCTCCCGAACTATGCTCAAAGGAAAGATTATCTACTTCCACCATTACAGCATAAGAGAGATCTTCAAGCTGCCTCAATTACAAGATGACCTGGAATCCTTTAATAGGAGAATTGTGAATCAAGATAAGCGCATGGACCAAGTTCTAGAGGACATATGTATCCCTAGAGCCATGTGGGTAACCAACACAAAGAATGTCCCAATTCAACTCAAGAGAGGGGATCTCAAACCAGTTACTAAAGGCTGGCTGGATTTTATTGGGCATTCCATACTACCCACTAGCAACCGCTCTGAGGTCACTGTTAAAAGAGCAGTGATGATCCATTGTATTATGATGGAAAACAAAGTGAAAGTTCATCATCTGATTGCTTTTGAGCTTTATACAATTGCAAACAAGAACTCCACTGAAGCCAAATTGGCCTACCCAAGCCTGATTTCTCTGCTGTGTAAAAATGCTGGAGTAAGAATGGGAGTAGATGAGTATATCTCAATTGATCTCCCAATCACAAAAAAGTCAATGGAAGGGCAACAAGTGCAAGACATTCCCATCAAAAGGAGGGCACAAGAGTTCCTCCCAGAAATCCCACAGATTGACTACTGGAACCGCTTAGAAGCATCTATTACCAAGCTGCAAGAAGCTATGGATCAAATGAAAGAAGAATAGCAAAATCAAAATAGCATACTCTGTAAGCTGCTTAAGGAACAGGAGAAGCAAGGGCGTGAACTGCAGGAGCTGAAGCGCCAGAAGCTACGTCTTGAAGGGCCGGACACCCCACATAATGAAGGAGCATCCACCTCCCAAAATAAAGGTTATTGAGTCCTAATCTTAACTCTGTGATAACTCTGCTATTAGAAATCTATTTTTAGAGTCACAGGAATAATAGTAATGAATGTCCTCATTTTTCGTTTTTAAGTTTATCCCCAAGTAAGCTATAATTTATTTTTCTCATCATCATTAAATATGAATAAAATAGCAGATTTTTAGAGTAAGGAGGCAATTTTATCTTTGAGTTCTTAATAAGAAAAATTCAAATTATTTATATGTAGTGACAATACTCTTTGTTCTCTGAATGAATGCTTGAACAGTGCATAAATTTTGATAGTGAAGTTTATGAATGTTAAAACTATTGGCTCTTGAAAGAATGATGAAAAAAGAGAAATGTTGTTGATAATATAAAAAATCATAGAATTGATTCTTGAAGCAAGAGAAAGCAGTGAAAAAAAAAGAAAAGAGAAAGAAAGAAAAAGAAAAAGCCAATAGCCCTTAAAACCAAAAGGCAACGGTTAAAAGGATCCAAGGCTTTGAGCATCAATGGAAAGGAGGGCCTACAAGCATAAAACCCTGGCCTAAGCGGCTGAATCAAGCTATCCCTAACCATGTGCTTGTGGCATGCAGGTCCAAGTGAAAAACTTGAGACTGAGTGGTTAAAGTCGTGATCCAACACAAAAAGAGTGTATTTAAGAACTCTGGTCACCTCTGGTCACAATCCGAAAAGGTTCACTCAGTCATTCAGAGTTCCGATAGATGCCAGTCATTCAGAACTTCAAAGAATAAATGGATATGCCAAAACTATTCAGAAGCAAAAAGCTACTAGTCCCGCTCATCTAATTAGAATTTGAGCTTTATGTACACTCTGAGATTCTATTGCCTCTTGATTTTCTTTGGCCTATTTTTTTCATCTAGTTGCTTAAGGACAAGAAACAGTTTAAGTTTGGTGTTGTGATCAGCGGATATTTTATACGCTTTTTGGGGGTATTTTCACATAGTTTTTAGTAGGATTTAGACACATTTTACTATACTTTTATTAGTTTTTATGCAAAAATCATATTTCTAGACTTTATTATGAGTTTGTGTGCTTTTCTGTGATTTCAGGTATTTTCTGGCTGAAATGGAGGGACCTGAGCAAAAATCTGATTTAGAGGCTGAAGAAGGACTGCAGATGCTGTTGAATTCTGACATCCCTGCACTCAAAGTGGATTTTCTAGAGCTATAGAACTCCAAACGGCGCGCTTCTAATTGCGTTGGAAAGTAGACATCCAGGGATTTCCAGCAATATTTAATAGTCCATACTTTGAGCTAGTTTTGAGGACGAAAATTGGCGTCAAAAAGCCAGCTCTCTGCCCTTTTCTGGCGTCAAAATGCCAGAGCTGGCATAAAAGTTGGAGTTAAACGCCCAAACTGGCATCAAAGCTGGCGTTTAACTCCTGGAATAGCCTATGCACATGAAAGCTTCAATGCTCAGCCCAAGCACACACCAAGTGGGCCCAAGAAGTGGATTTCTGCACTACCTATCTTAGTTTACTCATTTTCTGTAAACCTAGGTTACGAGTTGAGTATAAAAACTACCTTTAGAGATTTATTTTGGACCTCATGACATTTTCACATTTTACATTGTATCTCTACAGCATGAGTCTCTAAACTCCATTGTTGGGGGTGAGGAGCTTTGCTGTGTCTCGATGGATTAATGCAATTACCACTGTTTTCTATTCAATCACGCTTGCTTCCGATCTAAGATATTCATTCGCACTTAAGCATGATGAATGTGATGATCCATGACACTCATCACCATTCTCAACTTATGAACGCGTGCCTGACAACCACCTCCATTCTATCTTAGATTGAATGTATATCTCTTAGCCTCCATTTCAAAAGATCAGAGTCTTCGTGGTATAAGCTAGGATTATTGGCAGCCATTCCTGGGATCCGGAAAGTCTAAACCTTGTCTGTGGTATTACGAGTAGGATCTGGGAAGGGATGACTGTGACAAGCTTCAAACTCGCTAGTGTTGGGCGTAGTGACAGACGCAAAAGGATCACTGGATTCTATTCCAACATGATCGAGAACCGACAGATGATTAGCCGTGCGGTGACAGCGCACATGGACCCTTTTCACTGAGAGGATGGGAAGTAGCCATTGACAACGGTGACACCCTACACACAGCTTGCCATGGAAGGAGCCTTGCATGTGTGAAGAAGAATACAGTAGGAAAGCAGAGATTCAGATGACATAGCATCTCCAAAACTCCAACCTGTTCTCCATTATTGAATCCCAAGTACCTTTTATTTCATGCTCTTTTATTTTATTGCAAAAAAAACCCTTTTCATTGATAATCTCCTGACTAAGAGTTACAAGGTAACCATAGCTTGCTTCAAGCCGATAATCTCCGTGGGATCGACCCTTACTCACGTAAGGTATTACTTGGACAACACAGTGCACTTGCTGGTTAGTTGTACAGAATTACAAGTGTGATTGCAATTTCGTGCACCAGGCGGGCTTCCGACTAGGAAGAAATGAACATCCAGAGATCAATAGGGAGATCAACAACAGAGGTGGGGCCATCTTATGCAACCCACCAAAGAAGGTGATGGAGAGTCTAGCCAGGGAATTTTATGCCAATGTTGTGCCACAGCCTGGGCATCCCTTCGACTACCTAAGCTATGTGAGGGAAAAAACAATTAACTATAGCCCCTCTAGCATAGATATGATGATGATGGTGTAGCAAACAAACTCCACCCAGAGCTATGAAGAGAGGGTGAAGCAACAAGACCCAGGCTTCGAAGAGATCCTGAATGAGATATGTGTCATCAATGTGCAATGGATAAATGATAAAGATGGAAGGCCCAATCAACTAAGGAGAAGGGATTTGAGCCCCCAAGCTAGAGAGTGACTAGACTTTGTGAGGTCTCTCAACCCCACATCCAACACTTCAGAGGTAACATTAGAGAGGGCAGTCCTCATTTATTGCATAATGAAGGGAGAAAATGTCAATGTTGGGGAAATGATAGCCAACAACATAAATAGGTGATGCCAGAGCATCTTGGCTAGTTTTACTAGCCATTTTTTGTATGCTTTAGGTTGGTTTCATGCATTTTCTTAGGAAATAAGCAAGTATTTGGTTGAAAATGCATTCATACCTTGATTCAAGCAAACATTGTGAATTTTGAATGACTTCATGAGAATTATGCATGAATTGAATGATAGAATGGATGATGCATAATCTCATGATTAAGAGCAAGACTTTAATGCACTTTGTTTGATTGATTTCAAGTAACAAGAAACAGAGAAGTGCCACGTTAGTGGCTATGTTAGTGCCACTAACATGGACACTAATGTGGAAGGAAGGAAGGTTTAGAACGTTAGTGGCAACGTTAACGCCACTAACTTGAGCGAAGGGCAAAGAGACCCACGTTAGTGGCCCCGTTAGTGCCACTAACATGGAAGAGAGGAGAAGCTCCAACGTTAGTAGCAATGTTAATGATAAGAGAGCTCTTGCATAGTTTGGAATCGATCAAAACAAGAGTCAATTCGTCGGTAGCATAGTCCAAACCAACAATGAATTCTCTTAATCAAATGTTTACAAATTCTAATTAACCGAGATCAAGAGTAATTCAACCTCGGGTCGTCTTCCCTAGGAGTTGCAATGAAATGTACATTTATTGGCTATGAGAGAGAGAGCATGGAAAATTGGGAATGCAAGCAAGAGAGCAAGGGAATTTAAATAGCAAGGAAGTAAATAATCATGCAAGAAATTAAAAAAAAGCAAGTAAAAGCAATGAAGATGGAAATTAATTGCTAACAAGGGCTCTTGGCAAGAATTGGGTAATTAGGGATTTCTATCCTAGTTGTAGATCACAAACATGGCCATTGTGTGGAAGCATTCCAAACTAGTCAATCCTCTTTGAGAATTAGTCAAAAGGGCATAATTGGTCTCAATCCATAAGTCCTAGTCAACTCACCAATTACTTAGTGAAAGACTAGCGTCAATGGGAACCAAACCAATTAGCCATTCCCACACAATGCGGAATGGACATCCACAACTCAATTCCACCCAAACACCCAATTTCTCAACCAAGAGTGTGAAAACTAAACATGCAAGAAACTAAACATCAAAGCAATAAAAGTCAAAGAAAGTATACTTCAAATGCAAGAAAACCTCTTGGCAAGTAATTGAGAGCTAAGGCTACCTATCCTAGACATTAACCACAAACACATGTTGATTATGAAGAGTTAATCCTACTTAGTCAACCTTACATTGAAGATAAGTCAAATAGGCATAGTTGATTCCAATCCCTAAGTCCTATGTCAACACTAAGGGGTCACACAGTGTCAAGGGAGACCAAATCAACTAAATACTCTAATATATCAAACAAGAATGGACATCAATGACTAAAGGATCACCAAAGTCAACAATTTCAAGCCAAGAGTGGAGAAAAACTAAGTGAAAACTAAGCCAAGAATTTTATCAAACACTTGGTGTGCATGAGAATAAAATAATATTAAATTGCATTAAAATAAATTCTAAAATGACCAAAGTAAAGAAATGACAATGAAAACTCAAGAAAGCAATAAATGACATGGAAACATAAATTTGCATTAATTGGAATTAAAATAACAAAAGTGTTCATAACATGAAAATTGCCATAAAAGAGAAAATAACAAAAGAGATGAAGAAGATAAAGACAAGAAAGCATAAAAACACAAAGAAAACTACATTAAAGCATGAATTAAAGTGCTGAAATTAAAAGAAAACTAAGCTAAAAACCCTAATTCTAGAGGGAGGGGGGAGCTTCTCTCTCTAGAAACTAAGAAGAAACATCATAAAAACTAAACCTAATTGCCCCACCTTCATCCATCTTCAATTTGGCCTTAAATAGCTTTAGAAATGAGTTAGATTGGGTTTTGGGGGCCCAGAAATCGCCCTCAGCAGTTTTCAATTAATGAGCTTACGTGCAGGGACCTGTGCGGACGCACAGATGTGTGCGTCCGCACACTTGCTGAATCCTGACCTGTGCATGCGCACAAATTGTATGCATACGCACACTTCAACTTAGTCCACTATAACAAATTAGATATCATTTCGAAGCCCTGGACCTTAGCTTTCTAATGCCGCTAGAACCACCTCATTTGGACCTCTGTAGCTCATGTTATGACCAATTTAGTACCGAGAGGTCAGGGTTGGCAGCTTTCTAAATCCTTCATTTCTTGAATTCTTCCCTTTTGCATGCTCTTTTCCTTACTTCTTCAACCCATAATTGCCTTGGGAACCTAAAATCACTTAACAAATACATCAAGGCTCCAAATGGGATTAAATTTAATAGAATTTATTAAAATTAAGTACAAAAGAGCATGTTTTCAATTTTAAGCACAATTTAGGAAGAAATCTCAAAAGCATGCTATTTAGATGAATAAATGTGGGTTTATGTGATAAAATCCACTCAAATCAAACCAAAATATGTCGTAAAATATGGACTCATCAGTTAACGTCACTAACTTTGAAGGAAGAGGGCATGGAAAGTTAGTGGCACCGTTAACGCGACTAACTTTGGCGAAGCAAAAAAAAGGCCCACGTTAGTGGCCACGTTAACGCCACTAATGTGCGTATTAATGTGGAAGAAGGAGGCAGCTGTGAAGTTAGTGGCAACATTAATGCCGCTAACTTTAGCGAAGCAAAGAAGGCTAACGTTAGTGGCCACGTTAGTGCCACTAACGTGCGAAAAATCTCAACCGGCAGCCTGACCATGCCTTCTTCAAACAAGAATAACTTGAGCCACAAAGCTCCAAATGAGGTGATTCCAGTGGCATTGAAGAGTAAGATTCCAGAGATTTCCAAGCATATATGGCACTACATGGTGGACACTAAATTTGAGGAAGAAAATCTGTCCCGAAAGTACAAAGATGAACATGGTATCAACCTGTAGTAAGTCTGGCTGACCTCTTCACCCTCCAAGACATGTAACTCGAGCTGTGAAGATCTGAATGATGTGCTTCTAACGGCGTTGGAAAGTAGACATATTGTACTTTCCAAAAATATATAATAGTATGGGGTGGACATTATGTTTGAGCTTCTAAACCTGGCAATATTAATCCCCTGAACATTGACATTAGTGTGGCTAACGTTGCCAATAACGCCAGCGACTATGCCAGCGACCCTGTCCCCTTCAAAGGAGCATAACATGAGTTACAGAGATTCAATTGAGATGATTCTAGTTGTATTAGAAAGCTGACATTTATATCTTTCCAACGATATATAATAGTTTATAGTGGGCATGAATTTGGAGCACAAACAATAGGCATCTTTTAAGCCCCAAAAACACCAATTGGGTAACAAGTGTGACGTTAGCCACACTAACTTCAGCACTAACGCCACACTTGTAGAGTTAGTGTGGCTAACGGTAGCACTAACGATTAGCACCTAGACTGTAGCTTGATTCACTTCTCTTTTAAGGACTACCCAACCTCAAGCAAGCAAGCCCACAAGTGTCAACCAATCAAGGCCACAAGAAGCATCTAGAATAGGAATTTTCATTTAATTGTAATTTGCTTTTAATTTCATTTCATTTTGTAATTTAGGAGAGCCTATATAAAGGCCTTAGTTTTAACATTCAAGGAGGACGGGATTCTGAGGGCTAGACAAACCAGAGAAGAGGGGTCTTCGGAATCACTGAAGAACAAAACTCTCACGCGGTCTAGAATTTTCACAAATAAATTCCCGTTGTAAGTATAGCTTTGAGACCAACAAGAATTCCTTTCTTACAAAAGTTTTGGTTGTCACAAGTAACAAAACCCAATAAAAATAATTAACGGAAGTATTCAAATCTCGGGTCGTCTTCTCAAGGAATTGCAGAGAAGTGTGATTTATTATTCGTTATGGAAAACAATATTTTTGGGTTTTAGAAAGAATTAAACAAGAGAATAAATTGCAGGAATTAATAAATTAATAACTAATAAAACTCTTGGCAAGGTATGAAAACTGGAAGTCCTATCCTAGTTATCCTTATCAATGGTGATGAGAATTATATTTTTGCTCCCACTCAGTCAACCTCTAACTACGAAGGTAAATCAAGTGGATAAATCAATTTAACACCTAATGTCTTAGTCAACTCGTGAGGAAAGACTAGAGTTATAGGAATCTAAATCAATCAGCAAAGATATCAGTTATCAATCACGATGAGTTTGACAACTCAAGAGTTACCAATTAATTAACTAGAACCAAGAATATAAGAAACTAAATAAAAATCATATATCTGAAATACCTCAATTATTAAGAAAAGAAATCACATCCAACATGGAAAAGTTCATAAGTTAAATTGAGAAAATAAAAAAAAGAACATTGAACCTGTGATTGAAACAGATGAAATCCTAATCTTAATCCTAATCCTAAGAGAGAGGAGAGAACCTCTCTCTCTAAAAACTACATCTAATCCTAAAATTGCGTGTATGATCTGATGTCCTGAGTTTCTGCATGCTTCTTGACTTTAATCTGTGTTTCTGGGCCAAAATCTGGGTCAAAACGCGGCCCAAAATTGTCTTCAGCATATTCTGTAATTTCTGCAGATCGCGCATGTCACGCGTACGCGTCGGTCACGCGTACGCATCATTCAGCAATTTCCTCTCCACGTGTGCGCGTCAGGCGCGCGCTCGCATCGTTTGCGCGAACTCCAATCCACGCGTACGCGTCCATCATGCGTCTGTGTCACTGTGATTTTGTCCAAATCGCGCGCACGCATCAGCCATGTGTGCGCGTCGCTGTTCGCTGGTTGTTCCTTACGGCATCAAATGGTATAAAGGAGAATAAAAATATACAATTAAAAGATCTTTAGGAAGTAAGTTTTCAACCATAGAACTAAACTAGGAAGGAATTGTAAAATCATACAAATCATATGAATAAGTGGGCAAGAATTTGATAAAAACCACTCAATTAAACACAATATAAACCATAAAATAGTGGTTTATCAACTTCCCCACACTTAAACATTAGCATGTCCTCATGCTAGGCTTATGAAGACAAAGAGAATAAATAAGGGACAGTAAGACTCATGCAATGAAACCTATGAATGTGAATACAACTTCATGCTAAGATGTTACTTGGTTAAAAGTAAATAATTTCTTCAAGACAAATGCAAACCAAATTCCACTAATTCAAATCGTACAATAAAAATCAAGTAAACTTGTAAGAAGATAGCTCATGAAAGCAGGAAACATAGAATTAAGCACTAAACCCTCACTGGTACTGTATATGCACTCTAATCTCTCTAGTGTATAGGGTAATTCACTCTACTCTTCTCTAATCATGCTTTCTAAACGTTGTTCTTCATCTAACCAATCAACAAATATTTAATATACCAATGCAAATATCATGAGGTCTTTTCAGGGTTGTAATGGGGCTGAGGTAAAGGTAAGGATGTATATATAAGGCTAAGTGAACTAACAAAGTGAATCCTTGATTAGTCTAAGATCTCACCTAACATACACACTTTATATAATTTTAAAGTTCTTTACCTAGCTACCCAAATTTTCCCACTTTTGTATTACATGCTCATGCAACAAATTTATTTTTGAATTTTGTCCCATGTGCGTTGGTTCTTCTTATTTTGTATTGGGGTAGTTTTTGTATCCCCTTATTTAATTACATAAATATTTTTTTATTTTTTTATTTTTTTATTTTTTTCATCTCAATGCACATGGTAATTTAATTATTTTGATTCACAAAAGCACGCTTCCCAAATCTTGAAATAACTTATTCAATTTAATTCCCTTTTTTTCCTATCATTCCATGTTCCCAAAAAATTCCCCATACTTAAATTAGACACAGTATTTCTATCTTAAGCTAACCAAGGATTGAACTTGGAATTTTTATTTTATTTTTCTGCTTAAGGCTAGTAATGTGGTTATAAAACAGAAGAGGGGGTCAAAAAGGTTCAAGGGGGCTAACAAAGGTGATTGAAAGGGTAGGCTATTTGGGATAAGTGAGCAAAAACAAGTAATGGCCTCAGTCATATGCAAGCATGTAAATACACTAAATAATGGACATATAAAATGGAACAAAGCAAAGATTGTAATTATAGAGAAGAAAACACATAAGAATAAAAAATTATGGTTAAATAATGTAACCATATAAATAAGCTCAAAATCTCACAGGTTGTGTGTTCTTTGGCTCAAAAAACCATGTTCCAAATACAACTTCAAACAAATTTAACACAAAAAATTTTATTTTAAATTAGTGAAATTTTTCAAAAATAGGGTCTTTAGAAGAAACTTATTATTTTTCAACCAAGTAGAATATACATAAAATCAAGCAATTATGCAATCAAACATGTAAATGCAACAATGAATTAACAAAGAAAATAAAACATTGATGTTGGAAAGGAAAGTGACTACCCCATGGAGATTGGTATCGACCTCCCCACACTTAAAGATTGCACCGTCCTCGGTGCATGCAAAGCTGTGTAGGTGGTCGGGGGTTGTGGTTCCTCAACTGGTGCTCCTTTCGTTCCGCTCTTTGCCGGTGGCTTGTTAGAGGCTTTCTCTTTACCCTTTTCGGTGGCCATCCTGAAAAAGGGAGAAAGGAAAGGGACATGTAATTCAAATAGCTAGAACCGGGAGGAGGAAGGTTCAAGTGATAATCAATGCCAAGGTAAGGGATAATGCCTTAAATACATGGTCATGACTACATGCAATTAGGACATCAATGGAAATATAGCAAGTGCATGTGATGACAGTTAAATGCAAGGTATTTATTGGCATGTCGGCAAAGGCATGACTAGCATAGATCAAGCATTCAATGTCCAAGTTAGATTACCAAGCCTTTCAAACTAACAATATGTTTGTATGGACAATTATAAATAATGAATAAAATATAAAAAGCGTTTTGTGAAAAATAGGCATGAAAGTAGGATAACAACAAAGTAGTGCGTGATGCCATACGGGATTTTTCACAAACACATAGCATACATGGTAAATAAGTTATTGAAAGTATTAAATTGAACATGCAAGCTACCCTATAAAAAGTAATATATAATTGTCAAACAATTCCTTAATAGTCCACAAGCAAAATAATGACCCAAATAAATTTCCAACACCAATTAAAAGAAAAAGAAAGAAAAAGAAAAAGAAGGGAAAGAAAATATAAGATAGTTGGCGGTGATTTGGATAAGCTGTGCGGCACAGGTGACGCGGACACGTGGAGCACGCGTTCGCGCGGTTGGCGTGATTTGTAAATGATGCGGACGTGTTCGCGTGATGGGGTTTGTGCTTCCAGCACCATTCCAGCCCCACTCCATCACAACTTGCTGCCATACACCCGTTTACGTCGATTTTACAGGGCCACGCATTTGCGTGGGTGACGCGGACGCGTCAGCGACACGGTCGCGTGGGCCAAATTGTGCCAAAGGCACGCCTCTAGCCTTACTTTCACGTGACTTTCTGTTCAGTCTTATTTTCTTCCCAGCGCACATTTGACGCGGACGCGTCAGCGACGCTGTCGCGTCGCGTGCGATTTTTTTTTAAACATGAAAAATGCAGAATGCAATGCTAATATGAATGTTATGCATGATTCCAGGTTCAATCAAAACTCAAAAATAAACAAAATAGACTATATTAAAATTGAAAAAGGGACGATCATACCATGGTGGGTTGTCTCCCACCGAGCACTTTTAGTTAAAGTCCTTAAGTTGGACATTTGGTGAGCTCTCTGTCATGGTGGTTGTGCTTGAACTCATCCTGAAACTTCCACCAATGCTTGGACTTCTAATAAGCTCTATCAATACCAAGTAAATTTCTCAAGCTTTGATGGAGTTCTTCACAAGCTTTGAGCTCCCTAATCTGATCCTCATATATTCCCGGATCCCAAATCTTGTTTCTACACCCGTCTTCAAGTTGATTATCATGATTCCATCTGGGTGGTTCAGCTTTAGAATTCTCACTAAAACGTCCAAACAACTTCCTAGACCCATTCAATTGAGCTCTACACAAACCTTTGCATTTAAACTTAAAGCTTCCAACCATAATGAACCTTGCAGGACAATTCTTACCACTGACCATCTTCCTCTTACTCTTAATGCCACAAAGAGCTCTAAGTTGACCATCCGTCTCCAGTAGCCCATATTCAAATGGAATTAGAAAGCTAAGGGATATGAATTTTACCCACTTGAATGTTGTGAAGGATGATGGTAACTTAGGGGGAGGGGTCTCCAATAACTTTGGCAAGGTAGTTGCAGGCTTTACTCCCTTGTGCTCTTCTCTGACAACTTTCACCTCTTTGCAAGCTTCTTCAATTTCAATCTCTTCCTCTTGGTAGCTTTCTTCCAAATCAATTTCTTCTTTATTACTTACCAATGGCATGAGAGGTTGTGCTTCATCTTCTTTAATTTCCATCTCTTGATCAACCTCTTCCAAGTCTTCAACCAGGATATGCCTTGGAGGTTGTACACCCTCCTCAACAACAAATTCAAACTCCTTAGAAGGGGTTTCTTTGACTGAAGAATGAAACTCTCGCGCGGTCTAGAATTTTCACAGATAAATTCCCATTGTAAGTATAGCTTCTAGACTGACAAGAATTCCTTTCTTACAAAAGTTTTGGTTGTCACAAGTAACAAACCCCTTTGAAATTGATAATCGAAGTATTTAAACCTTGGGTCATCTTCTCAAGGAATTGCAGAGAAGTATGAATTATTATTGATTATGCAAACGTATATTTCGGGGTTTTGAAAAGGTTTGGGCAAGAGAAATAAATTGCAGGAAATAATAAATCAATAGCTAAGAAAAAACTCTTGGCAAGGTATGAAAATTAGAAGTCCTATCCTAGTTATCCTTATCAATGGTGATGAGAATTATATTTTTGCTCCCACTCAGTCAACCTCTAACTATGAAGGTAAGTCAACTGGACAAATCAATTTAACACCTAAAGTCCTAGTCAACTCCTAAGGAAAGACTAGAGTTATAGGAATCTAAATCAATCAACAAAGATAACAATTATCAATCACGATGAGTTTGACAACTCAAGAGTCACCAATTAATCAACCAGAACCAAGAATATAGAAAGCTAAATAAAAATCATATAACTGAAATACCTCAAATTGTATTAAAATAGAAAATTAATCTAAACATAAAGAGTTCATAAACCAAATTGAGAAAATAAATAAAAGGAATATTGAACCTGGAAATTGAGAAGAAGAAATCCTAATTCCTTTAAGAGGAATCCTAATCCTAAATCCTAAGAGAGAGGAGAGAACCTATCTCTCCAAAAACTACATTTAAACATAAAATTGTGTGTATGATCTGATATCTTGAGTCTCTGCATGTTCCCTAACTTTAATCTGTGTTTCTGGGCAGAACTCTGGGTCAAAACGCGGCCCAAAACTGTCGCCAACAAATTTTGTAATTTCTGTAGATCGCGCAGTTCACGTGTACGCGTCAGTCATGCGTACGCGTCATTCAGCCATTTTCTTCTTCACGCATGCGCATCAGGCACGTGCTCATGTCATTTGTGCGAACTCCAATCCACGCGTACGCGTTCTCGCTGTGATTTTGTCCAATTTGCGTGCACGCGTCAGCCATGCGTGCGCGTCGCTGTTCGCTGGTTGTCTCTTTTATTTCTTGTGCTTCTTCCCTTTTCGCAAGCTTCCTCTCCATTCTCTAAGCCATTCCTGCCCTATGAAGCCTGAAACATTTAACACACAGATCACGGCATCAAATGGTATAAAGGAGAATAAAAATATACAATTAAAAGATATTTAGGAAGCAAGTTTTTAATCATAGAACAATTTGGGAAGGAATTGTAATATCATGCAAATCATATGAATAAGTGGGCAAGAATTTGATAAAAACCACTCAATTAAACACAATATAAACCATAAAATAGTGGTTTATCAACCTCCCCACACTTAAACATTAGCATGTCCTCATGTTAAGCTCAAGGAGACAAAGAGAATGAATAAGGGAAAGTGAGACTCATGAAATGCAACCTATGTATATGAATGCAACTACATGCTAAAATGATTCTACCTAATTGGTGAAAAAATAAATAAATAAATCATTCAAGAAAAAATATGAAATGAATTTCACTAATTTAAATCACAAAACAAAGTACAAATGACTTGCAAGAATAAAATAGCTCATGAAAGCAGGGAACAAGGAATCGAGCATCGAACCCTCACTGGAAGTGTATACACTTTAATCGCTCAAGTGTTCGAGGTTCGATTCTCTCAATTCTCTACTAATCTTGCTTTCTAAGGCTTGCTCTTCATCTAACAATCAACAAAAATTTAATGCACCAATACACATATCAAGAGGTCTTTTAAGGGTTGTAATGGGGTCATGGTCAAGGTAGGATTGTATTTGGCCAAGTGGACTAAAATCTGAATCCTTAATTAACCTAAAATTTTCCCAGCTAACTTAAGACAATCCATATAATCACAATACAAGATCTAACTACCCATTAACTATGTTTACCACATATTTATGCATTCCAAATTTAAGTACAACTCATATGCATTGATTTCACCATTTACTTTCAGGCATTTTGTCCCTTTTTTATTTTTCTGCTCTTTTTCTTTTCTTTTTCTCTCCTTTTTTTCTTTATTTTTATTTTTCTTTTTATTTTTCTTTTCTTTTGTCTTTCTCAATGCATACAATTAAGGTATTGAATGCATAAACATGTTCTCAACATTTTTCCCATTTTTACAGAAAGTCTAACATACTCAATTCTCAAACCAAACGTTTCCAAACCCACCTTCCCCACACTTAATTCATGAGCACTTTCACTAGTCTAAGCTAATCAAGGATTCAAATTAAGGACATTATTGTTTTTCGCTTAGAGTTAGTGATGAGCTAAAGTAAAGAATCAAAGGGGTAAAATAGGCTCAAATTGGTTTACAAAGAATAATGCAAGGTTAAGGCCATATGGGTATGTAAGCTTAGTGAAAACAAGGCCTCAATCACATAAGTGCATGCATACATTAAACAATGGAAATATAGAATCAAGCAAGACAAAGATCATAATTTTAGAGAGAACAACACATGCCAAAAATAAAATATTGATTGATAAGATGCAACCAATCAAATAGGCTCAAAATCTCACTGGTTTTGTGTGTTCGAGCTCTAAGCCATGTTCCAAAATAAGATTTCTTCAAACAAGTTCAATGAAAATTTTAATTCAAATTAGTGAAATGCTATAAAAAGTTTCTTGAAAAAGAAAATATTACTTTATCCAAGTGGTGGTAAAGTATGCAATCAAACATGCAAATACACATGCAAATGCAGCAATGAACTAACATAGAAAATAAAAAAAATGGTGTTGAGAGGGGACTAACTAACCCGTAGAGATCAGTATTGACCTCCCCACACTTAAAGATTGCACTGTCCTCCGTGCATGCAAAGATGTGCAGGTGGGTGGGGTTGTGGTTCCTCAGCTGGTGCTCGTTGTAGAATTTTTCTCTTTACCCTTCCTGGTGGCCATCCCGTAGAGATCGGTATTGACCTCCCCACACTTAAAGATTGCACCATCCTCCGTGCATGCAAAGATGTGCAGGTGGGTCGGGGTTGTGGTTCCTCAGCTGGTGTTCGTTGTAGAGTCTTTCTCTTTACCCTTCCTGGTGACCATCTTGAAAAGGGAGAAGAGAAAAGAGACATGAAGTCAAAGTGATAGAGCAAGGGAGAGGGCAGTACGAGTAATACGCATGCCAAAGTAAAGAAGAATGTCGTTAACGTATGGTCGCGATGCCATGAAATTAGGACATCAATGGAAATATGGCATGATAAATTGAGGCAGTTAAATGCAAGATGTTTATTGGTATGCTGGCAAAGGCATGAGTAGCATAGATCAAGCATTAAATGCCAAAATGTAATATCAATCGTAAGAAACTAACAATAATGTTTGTATTGACAATTATATTTAATTAATAAAATATTAGAAGGGTTTGGTAAAAAATAGGCATTAGAGTAGAAAGATAGAATAATTAAGAATTCACAATGCCATACGGGCTTTTCACAAACACTTGGTATGCATGCGAGAATCCAAAAATTAATATTAATTGTCAAATCACTCTTGATGATATCCACAAGCTCAAGTATAATAATAAAAGACCCAAATAAAGCTCCAACACCAACATAAAATGCATGAAAATGAAAAAGAAAGAAGAAAGAAGAAATAATTAGGAAAGGGAAAAGAAAAAGATTAAGAAAAGATAAGATAGTTGGTGCTGGGATGGATAAGTTGTGCGGCGCAGGTGACGCGGATGCGTGCGTCATGTGATCGCATGGACTGCTGGTGCATGAAATTGTGATCTCAACAATGGCATTCAACTTGGTATGCACGTTTATAACTCAGCACTTTCTTCACAACTTCGCACAACTAACCAGCAAGTGCACTGGGTCGTCCAAGTAATAAACCTTACGTGAGTAAGGGTCAATCCCACGGAGATTGTTGGTATGAAGCAAGCTATGGTCATCTTGCAAATCTCAGTTAGGCGAATAATAATAATAATTAAATAGAAAATAAAGATAGAAATACTTATGTAGATCATTGATGAGAATTTCAGATAGGCATATGGTGGTGCTTTGTCGCTGTTGGATCTCTACTTTCCTACTTCTTTCATCCAATCTTTCTTACTCCTTTCTATGGCAAGCTGTATATAGGGCATCACCGTTGTCAATGGCTACAACCCATCCTCTCAGTGAAAATGGTCCAAATGCTCTGTCATAGCACGACTAATCATCTGTCGGTTCTCGATCGTGCTAGAATAGAATCCATTGATTCTTTTACGTTTGTCATCACGCCCAACAAATGCGAGTTTGAAGCTCGTCACAGTCATTCAATCCCTGAATCCTACTCGGAATACCACAGACAAGGTTTAGACTTTCTGGATTCTCATGAATGCCGCCATCAATTCTAGCTTATACCACGAAGATTCTGATTAAGGAATTTAAGAGATATGCGTTCCGTCTGAGGTAGAACGGAAGTGGTTGTCAGTCACACGTTCATAGGTGAGAATGATGATGAGTGTCACAGATCATCGCATTTGTCATGTTGAAGTGCAACGAATATCTAAGAACAGGAATAAACTGAATTGAATAGAAAATAGTAGTAATTGCATTAAAACTCGAGGTACAGTAGAGCTCCACACCCTTAATCTATGGTGTGTAGAAACTCCACCGTTAAAAATACATAAGTGATGGTCCAGGCATGGCCGAATAGCCAGCCCCCAAAATGTGATATGAAATTGAAAATAGGGAGAAGGACCAAAGATGTGGTCAAAAACCGAATGGTAAAGACACCTAGTACAATAGTAAAATGTCCTATTTATACTAGACTAGCTACTAGGGTTTACAGAAGTAAGTAATTGATGTAGAAATCCACTTCCGGGGCCCGCTTGGTGTGTGCTTGGGCTGAGCTTGAACTTTACACGTGCAGAGGCTTCTTTTGGAGTTGAACGGCAAGTTGTAACGTGTTTTTGGCGTTCAACTCTGGTTCGTGACGTGTTTCTGGCGTTTGATTCAAGAATGCAACATGGAACTGGCGTTGAGCGCCAGTTTACGTCGTCTAATCTCGAATAAAGTATAGACTATTATATATTGCTGAAAATCCATTTGGAGTGCAGGGAGGTCAGAATCCAACAGCATCAGCAGTGCTTTGTCAGCCTTTTATCAGAGTTTTGCTCAGGTCCCTCAATTTCAGCCAGAAATTACCTGAAATCACAGAAAAACACACAAACTCATAGTAAAGGCCAAAAATGTGAATTTAGCATAAAAACTAGTGAAAACATCCCTAAAAGTAGCTAGATCCTACTAAAAACTACCTAAAAACAATGCCAAAAAGCGTATAAATTATCCGCTCATCACAACACCAAACTTAAATTGTTGCTTGTCCCCAAGCAACTGAAAATCAAATAGGATAAAAAAGAAGAGAATATACTATAAATCCCAAAATATCAATGAATATTAGTTCTAATTAGATGAGCGGGACTTGTAACTTTTTGCTTCTGAACAGTTTTGGTATCTCACTTTATCCTTTGAAGTTTAAAATGATTGGCATCTCTAGGAACTTAGAATTTTAGATAGTGTTATTGATTCTCCTGGTTAAGTTTGTTGATTCTTGAACACAGCTACTTTCATGAGTCTTGGCTGTGGCCCTAAGCACTTTGTTTTCCAGTATTGTGATGCCAGGGCATCTAGGCCAGTTTCACTGACCTTTTCTTTACCGTTTTAGGGTAGTTTCGTGCATTTTCCAAGTAAATAAGGCAAGTTTTGGGTGAAAATACACTTACACCTTCATTCAAGCAACTATTGTGAATTTTGCATGACTTCATGAGATTTTTTGCCAGAATTACATGATATTTTAATGATGCATAATCTCATGATTTTGGCTAGAGATTTGATGCACTTTAATTGCTTGATTTCAGGACAAATGAAGCATGGAAGAATCACGTTAGCATTCACGTTAACTTAGTTAACGTGACTACTAACGTGGGATGGCAATTGGCTTGCAACGTTAATGAGAAAAGTGATCACCAATAACGCCTACGAAGCCACTTCATAGCCTACGTTAAGAGCCACGTTAACTAAGTTAACGTGGTACTTAACGTAGAAGGAAAGGAGGACTCCACGTTAATGAGAAACGTGAACTCCAATAACATTTCTCCTCAATGCTAGTGGTAAAAGTGAACACCGCTAACGTTGGGAAACTAGGCAATGCCCCACGTTAAGAGTCACGTTAACTAAGTTAACGTGAACTCTAATGTGGACAAGGATCAACACTACCAACATTAGTGACACTCACTTTTGTCACTAACGTTGGATCATTTTCATTGCCTACGTTAACTCTCACGTTAATATTGTTAACGTGAAAGTTAACGTGGAGTGGGGTTTAAAGAACCAACGTTAGTGACACTCACTTTTGTCACTAACGTTGGAAGATGGCTTCATTACTACGGCTAAAGCCATGTTAACTTAGTTAACGTGGGTTCTAACATAGGGGATTAAGGCAATTAGAGCGTTAGTGACAAAGGTGAGTGTCACTAATGCTCTCGAAGGTGATAGGTGCCCACGTTAAGAGCTACATTAGCTAAGCTAACGTAAGACCTAACGTAGGAGGCAAAAGGCAAGCAACGCTAATGGGAAAAGTGATTCCCATTAACGTTTGCGAAAAGGGGCACAAACCAACGTTAATGGGAAAAGTGATTCCCATTAACGTTGGCCAAGAATTGAGAAGGAACGTTAGAAGTCACGTTAAGACTTCTAACGTTGAGAATAACGTGGGCATATAAGGGTGGAACGTTAGTGGAAAAGGTAAATGCCACTAACGTTCTCGCACCCAGAAATGTATTCCACGATTAATCTCACTAAATGCCCAAGCCTAATTCATATTTCTCTTCAAGCTGGGCCCACTAAATATGACGATTGCTTCAACTCAAGGTCCAAAGCCCACATCCAAGACTTGAAGAACTCACTAGAAGATCATGAAGAGTAGTATATATAGGAGTAGTTTTGAACTAAAGATGGACTTTTGCACCTTGGAGAACTACTCTCTGCATATTTACTTTTCTATACTTCTAGCATGGATTATTCTTTTCTGCCATTTTTGATTCCTAGAGCTATGAACAACTAAACCCCTTTCATTGGGTTAGGGAGCTCTACTGTAATTTGATGGATCAATATTAGTTTTCATTCTTCTTCTTCTATCTTTTCTCTTGATTTTACTAGAAAGCTTCCAATTTTAATTCAATTGGTTAGTTATCTTGGAAAAGAAACTCTCCATAATTGGATCTCTTCGGAACCTTGGAAGAGGAATGAAGAGATCATGCTAGAATTGCTTTCTCATGCTGGACCAATTTGGGTTAGGATGGATATGTGACTATAATCCCCTCAATACTTGAATTGGGAAATGTATGTGGTATAATCAGTGACCATACTTCATCTCTTCTCATGAGCAATTGACCAAAGAATTGGCTATTGATCAAGATTTGAGAGATTGGATTACCAAGGAATTGGGATTCAATCACTTAAGATTGCCAAAGAGATCAATGAATGCATTGATTGAGGAAGAGATGAGAATGAACTTGATCCGAAGAATTGCAACATCTCCTAAACCCAATGATCCCCCCATTTCTGATCTTACCCATTCTTTTTAATTTCTGCCATTTACTTTTATGAGCATTACCCAATTCCCTATTTAAGATTCTGCACTTTAATTTCTGCTATTTACTTTCTAGTCATTTAAATTTCTGCATCTCAATCTAAATTTTGTTTAGCTCAACTAGCATATTCTTCTAACTAAAGTTGCTTGACCAATCAATCCTTGTGGGATTCGACCTCACTCTATAGTGAGTTTTACTTGACGATAATTCAATATACTTGCCGAAGGAAAATTTGTTGAGAGACAAGTTTTCATGCATCATATTACCACGGATACATAAATGCCACAGACACATGACTGGGTGAACTTTTTCAGATTGTGACTCAGCTTTGCTAAAGTCCCCAGTTAGAGGTGTCCAGAGATCTTAAGCACATTCTTTTGCTTTGGATCACGACTTTAACCACTTAGTCTCAAGTTTTTCACTTGGACTTGCATGCCACAAGCACATGGTTAGGGACAGCTTGATTTAGCCACTTAGGGTAGTATTTTATTTCCTTGGGCCCTCCTATCCATTGATGCTCAAAGCCTTGGATCCTTTTTACCCTTGCCTTTTAGTTTTAAGGGCTATTGGCTTTTTCTGCTTGCTTTTTCTTTTTTTTTCTATTATTTTTTTGCCACTTTTTTTTGCAAGCTTTTACTATTCACTGCTTTTTCTTGCTTCAGGAATCAATTTCATGATTTTTCAAATTATTAATAGCATTTCTCTTTGTTCATCATTCTTTCAAGAGCTAACAATTTTAACATTCATAAACAACAAGATCAAAACTATGCACTGTTCAAGCATTCATTCAGAAAATAAAAAGTATTGTCACCACATCAATATAATTAATACTAAGTTCAAGGATAAATTTGAAACTCATGTACTTCTTATTCTTTTTGTATTAAAAACATGTTTCATTTAAGAAAGGTGAATGATTCATGGAATTATTCATAGCTTTAAGACATGGTTACTACATACTAATGATCATGTAGGAAAGACACAAACATAAATAAACATTTAAGCATAAAAACCGAAAAACAGATAAATAAGAACAAGGAATGAATCCACCTCAGTGATGGTGCCGCTTTCTTCTTGAAGAACCAATGATGTCTTTGAGCTTTTCTATGTCTTTTCCTTGCCTTTGTTGCTCCTCCCTCATTGCTCTTTGATCTTCTCTAATTTCATGGAGAATAATGGAATGTTCTTGATGTTCCACCCTTAATTGATCCATATTGTAACTCAAGTCTTCTAGAGAAGTGTTGAGTTGTTCCCAATAGTTATTGGGAGGAAAGTGCATCCCTTGAGGTATCTCCGGGATTTCTTGGTGATGAGCTTCCTCATGCGTCTCTTGGGATCCATGAGTGGGCTCTCTTGTTTGCTCCATCCTCTTCTTAGTGATGGGCTTATCCTCCTCAATGGGAATGTCTCCTTCTATGATAACTCCAGCTGAGTAACATAAATGGCAAATAAGATGAGGAAAAGCTAGCCCTGCCATGGTGGAGGACTTTTTGGCTATTTTGTAGAATTCAATGGAGATGACTTCATGAACTTCTACTTTCTCTCCATTCATGATGCTATGGATCATGATGGCCCGATCCACAGTAACTTCGGATCGGTTGCTAGTGGGGATGATGGAACGTTGCATGAACTCCAACCATCCTCTAGCCACAGGCTTGAGGTCCAGTCTTCTTAATTGAACCGGCTTGTCTTTGGAGTCTCTTTTCCATTGAGCTCCTTCCACACATATGTCCATAAGGACTTGGTCCAACCTTTGATTAAAGTTGACCCTTCTAGTGTAGGGGCGTGCATCTCCTTGCATCATGGGCAAGTTGAATGCCAACCTCACATTTTTCGGACTAAAATCTAAGTATTTCCTCGAACCATTGTAAGATAGTTCTTTGGGTTCGGGTTCATACTTTGATCATGGTTCCTAGTGATCCATGCATTGGCATAGAACTCTTGAACCATTAGGATTCTGACTTGTTAAATGGGGTTGGTTAGAACTTCCCAACCTCTTCTTTGGATCTCATGTCGGATCTTCAGATACTCATTTTTCTTGAGCTTGAAAGGGACCTCAGGGATCACCTTCTTCTTGGCCACAATATCATAGAAGTGGTCTTGATGGGCTTTAGAGATGAATCTCTCCATCTCCCATGACTCAGAGGTGGAAGCTTTTGTCTTCCCTTTTCCTTTTCTAGAGGTTTCTCCGGCCTTAGGTGCCAGAGGTGGTTATGGAAAAATAAAAAGCTATGCTTTTACCACACCAAACTTAGAATATTGCTCACCCTCGAGCAAGAAAAGAAAGAATAGATGAAGAAGAAGAAGATATGGAGGAGAGGGAGAGAGGGTTGTGTTGTGTGAAAATGAAGAAGAATGGAGGGGTTTATATAGTGGAGGGAGAGGGGTTAAGGCTCGGCAATATTAGGTGGGTTGGGGTGGGAAAGAGATTTTGAAATTTAAAGGTAAGTGGGGTTTATGGGGAAGAGTGGAAGGATGTGAATGGTGAAGAGGTGATGGGGAAGAGAGATTGAGGTGATTGGTGAAGGGTTTTGGGGAAGAGTGTTATTGGGATTGTGTGAAGAGGAGAGAAGGTGAGTTGAGGTAGGTGGGGATCCTGTGGGGTCCACAGATCCTGTGGTGTCAAGGATTTACATCCCTGCACCAATGAGGCGTGTAAAATGCTCTTTTCATGCAATCCTAGAATTCAACGCCAGATTGATGCTTGTTTCTGGTGTTGAACGCCAGCTTCATGCTTGTTTTGGGCGCTCAACGCCCATTTGCAGCATGTTTCTGGCGTTGAACGCCAGTTCCATGCTTGTTTCTGGCATTCAGCACCAGCTCTCCTCAGGGTGTCTTCCTGGCATTTAAACGCCAGGATGCTACTTGTTTATGGCATTCAACGCCAGATCCATGCTCTGTTCTAGCGTTGAACGCCAGTTAGATGCTCCTTACTGGCGTTTAAACGCCAGTAAGTCCTTCCTCAAGGGTGTGATTTTTCTTCTGCTATTTTTGATTCTATTTTTAATTTTAGTATTTTTTTCGTGACTCCACATGATCATGAACCTAATAAAACATAAAAGAACAAAAATAAAAATAAAAATAAAATTAGATAAATAAAAATTGGGCTGCCTCTCAATAAGCGGTTCCTTAATGTCAATAGCTTAACAGTGGGCTCTCATGGAGCCACACAGGTAATCAGGTCAATGTTGTAGACTCCCAACACCAAACTTAGAGTTTGATGGTGGGAGCTTTGTTTGACTCTGTACTGAGAGAAGCTTTTCATGCTTCCTCTCCATTGTTAAAGAAGAACACCCTTGGGTCTTAAACACAAGGTAGTCTCCATTCAATTGAAGGACTAATTCTCCTCTGTTAACATCTATCACAGCTCCTGCTGTGGCTAGAAAATGTCTTCCAAGGATTATGCATTCATCCTCCTCCTTCCTAGTGTCTAAGATTATGAAATCAGCAGGGATGTAAAGGCCATCAACCTTTACCAACACATCCTCTACCAATCCATAAGCTTGTCTTACTGACTTGATTGCCATTTGCAATGAGAATATGGCAGGTTGTACCTTAATGATCCCCAGCTTCTCCATCACAGAGAGTGGCATAAGATTTGTGCCTGACCCTAGGTCACACAGAGCCTTCTCAAAGGTCATGGTGCCTATGGTACAGGGTATTAAGAATTTGCCAGGAACTTGTCTCTTTTTAGGTAAAGTTT
Source organism: Arachis duranensis (assembly GCF_000817695.3). Taxonomy (NCBI): domain Eukaryota; kingdom Viridiplantae; phylum Streptophyta; class Magnoliopsida; order Fabales; family Fabaceae; genus Arachis; species Arachis duranensis. The sequence continues at coordinate 45,073,533 of NC_029775.3, read as the reverse complement.
GCTAAATCCATGTATCTAGTTCATTAATGAGCAAGGGAGGTTCACCTTCCCAAGTCTCATTACCAAACAACTTGGTATTCAGCTTTATGATAGCTCCTAGATATTGAGCAACTTGCTCTCCAGATATATCTTCATCCTCTTCAGAGGAAGAATAGTTTTCAGAGCTCATGAATGGCAGAAAGAGGTTTAATGCGATCTCTATGGTCTCTATATGACCTTCAGATTCCTTTAAGCCCATAATAAGAAACTCCTTCTTGCTTGAGAGACGTCCCCTGAGGTCTTCCTCATTGGGATTCACGTCCTCTCCTTCCTCTCTAGGTTCGGCCGTGTTGATTATGTCAATGGCCTTGCACTCTCTTTTTGGATTCTCTTCAGTATTGCTTGCGAGAGTACTAGGAGGAGTTTCAGTGACTTTCTTACTCAGCTGGCCCACTTGTGCCTCCAAATTTCTGATGGAGGACCTTGTTTCACTCATGAAGCTTAAAGTGGCCTTAGATAGATCAGAGATTATATTTGCTAAGTTAGAAGTGCTCTGCTCAGAATTCTCTGTCTGTTGCTAAGAAGATGATGGAAAAGGCTTGCTATTGCTAAACCTGTTTCTTCCACCATTATTAAAGCCTTGTTGAGGCTTTTGTTGATCCTTCCATGAGAAATTTGGATGATTTCTCCATGAGGGGTTATAAGTGTCGCCAAAGGCTTCCCCTATGTAATTTACCTCTGCCATTGCAGGGTTCTCAGGATCATAAGCTTCTTCTTCAGAAGATGCCTCTTTAGTGCTGCTAGATGCATTTTGCCATCCATTCAGACTTTGAGAAATCATGTTAACTTGCTGAGTCAATATTTTGTTCTGAGCCAATAAGGCATTCAGAGCATCAATTTCAAGAACTTCCTTCCTCTGAGGCATCCTATTATTCACGGAATTCCTCTCAGAAGTGTACATGAATTGGTTATTTGCAACCATTTCAATAAGTTCCTGAGTTTCTACAGGCATTTTCTTTAGGTGAATGGATCCACCTACTGAATGGTCCAGTGACATTTTAGAGAACTCAGACAGACCATAATAGAATATATCTATCATAGTCCATTCTGAAAACATGTCAGAAGGACACTTTTTGGTCATCTGCTTGTATCTTTCCCAAGCTTCATAGAGGGACTCACCATCATTTTTCTTGAAGGTTTGAACGTCTACTTTAAGCTTACTCAGCTTTTAAGGAGGAAAGAATTTAACCAAGAAGGCCATGACCAGCTTATCCTAAGAGTCCAGGCTATCCTTAGGTTGTGAGTCCAACCATGTTCTAGCTCTGTCTCTTACAGCAAAAGGGAAAAGCATGAGCCTGTAGACTTCAGGATCTACTCTATTAGTCTTAACAGTTTCACATATCTGCAAGAAGTCAGTTAAAAACTGGTAGGGGTCTTCTGATAGAAGTCCATGAAACTTGTAGTTTTGTTGCATTAGAGCAACTAGTTGAGGTTTCAACTCAAAATTGTTTGCTCCAATGGCAGGAATTGAGATGCTTCTTCCCTCAAACTTGGAAGTAGGTGTAGTATAATCACCAAGCATCCTCCTTGCATTATTGTTGTTGGGTTCGGTTGGCATATCCTTTTCTTGTTCGAAAATTTCAGTAAGGTTGTCTCTGGATTGTTGTAGTTTAGCTTCTCTTAGTTTCCTCTTCAAAGTCCTTTTAAGTTCAGGATCAGCTTCAACAAGAATGCCTTTTTCCTTGTTCCTGCTCATATGAGAAAGAAGAGAACAGAAAAGGAAGAGGAATCCTCTGTCACAGTATAGATATTCCTTTATGTTAGTAGAAGACGAAAGGGAATAAGAGTGAAGAAGAATGAATAATCCAAACACAAGGGTGAGGATAGGAGCAGAGATTTGAGATGCAGAGAAGTGTTAGTAATTGAATAAATAAATAGAATAAGATGAGAGAGAGAAGTTTTCGAAAATAATTTTTTAAAAGGAGTTAATGATTTTCAAAATTAAAAGGGAAATAAAATTAAAATTAAAATTTAATACAATTAATTAATTAAAAAGAATTTTTGAAAAAGAGGGAGGTATTTTCGAAAATTGGAGAGAGAAAAGTTGTTAGGTGGTTTTGAGAAAGATAAAAAATAAACAACAGTTAATTGGTTAGTTTGAAAAAGATTGAAAATCAAATTTGAAAAGATAAGAAGATAAGAAGATATTTTGAAATCAAATTTTTGAAAAAGATAAAATTTTGAAAAAGATATGATAAAAAGATATGATTGGAAAAGATTTAATTTTTAAAATTAAAATTAATTACTTGATTTACAAGAAACTAAAAGATATGATTCTAGAATTTAAAGATTGAACCTTTCTTAACAAGAAAGTAACAAACTTCAAAATTTTTTTTTGAATCAATCACATTAATTGTTAATAAAGTTTTCGAAAATTATGAATTAAAGATAAGAAAAAGATTTTAAAATTCAAATTAAAAATTTTTGAAAAAAAAGGTAAGAAAAATTAAAAAGATTTTATTTTTGAAAAGGTTTTGAAAAGATAAGATTTTTAAAAGAGCAATGCTAGGGGGACAGCAACTTTTGTGATTGTTAGCCATCAACTAACCATCAATGATGATTTGATGGTGTGAGATTGGAATGAGATTTCATCCAATGGCTCACCTTTCTCTGCTGGTTACATGCTGGCCAAAATTCAATAGAATTGCTGGCCCCCTAGACTTTCTCTTTTTAAAATTGAAAATTTGACTTGACTTACAAGAAATAACTAATTTAAAAAAATTTGACTAAGTCAACTCAAATTTTCGAAATTTTGAGAGAATTAAGGAAAAGATATATTTTTCTGATTTTTAAATCTTTAATGATGAGAGAGAAAAACACAAATATGACCCAAAACATGAAAATTTTGGATAAAAACCAATGATGCATGCAAGAACACTATGAATGTCAAGATGAACACCAAGAACACTTTGAAGATCATGATGAACATCAAGAACATATTTTTGAAAAATTTTTTATGCGAAGAAAACATGCAAGATACCAAACTTAGAAAATTTTCATGTTTAGACACTATGAATGCAAAAATGCACATGAAAAACATCATACAACACAAAACAAGAAAATTTAAAGATCAAACAAGAAGACTTACTAAGAACAACTTGAAGATCATGAAGAACACTATGAATGCATGAATTATCGAAAAATACAAGAACAAGATGAATATGCAATTGACACCAAACTTAAAAATTGACTCAAGACTCAAACAAGAAACACAAAATTTTTTGATTTTATTATTTTTTTGGATTTTATTTTATATTTTTCGAAACACATATAGGAAAAAGAAAATAAGAAATTCAAAATTTTTAAGAAGAATTCAAGGAATCTTTCAATTTTAGCCTAAAGCTCCAATCCAAGGGTTGGACATGGCTTAATAGCCAGCTAGCTTTATGATGGCATTATATGCATTGAGGTGATTAGTTGAAGTCTCATTCCAAAAGGATTTGGATATGGCTTTACAGCCAGCTAGGATTCAACATGCTTCATGAAACTCTAGAATCCATTCTTAAAAATTCTGAAGCCATAGAATAATTTATTTTTAATTAAAATATATTTTTTTCGAAAATAGGGATAAATTTTTTGAAATTTTTTTTGAAAATAAAACAAAAAGAAAATTACCTAATCTGAGCAACAAGATGAACCGTCAGTTGTCCAAACTCGAACAATCCCCGGCAACGGCGCCAAAAACTTGGTGCACGAAATTGTGATCTCAACAATGGCATTCAACTTGGTATGCACATTTATAACTCAGCACTTTCTTCACAACTTCGCACAACTAACCAGCAAGTGCACTGGGTCGTCCAAGTAATAAACCTTACGTGAGTAAGGGTCGATCCCACGGAGATTGTTGGTATGAAGCAAGCTATGGTCATCTTGCAAATCTCAGTTAGACGAAAAATAAGTGGTTACGGAGTTTTCGAATAATAATAATAATTGAATAGAAAATAAAGATAGAAATACTTATGTAGATCATTAATGAGGATTTCAGAGAGGCGTATGGAGGTGCTTTGTCCCTGTTGGATCTCTGCTTTCCTACTGCTTTCATCCAATCCTTCTTACTCCTTTCTATGGCAAGTTGTATGTAGGGCATCACCGTTGTCAATGGCTACATCCCATCCTCCCAGTGAAAATGGTCCAAATGCTCTATCGCAACACGGCTAATGGTGCACGAAATTGCAATCACACTTTTGCAATCCCGCACAACTAACCAGCAAGTGCACTGGGTCGTCCAAGTAATACCTTACGTGAGTAAGGGTCGATCCCACGGAGATTGTCGGCTTGAAGCAAGCTATGGTTATCTTGTAAATCTTAGTCAGGATATCAGAAATTATCAGGATTGATTGTAAGAAGCAAAAGAACATAAAACAGGTACTTGAATTGCAGTGATGGAGAATAGGTTGAGGTTTTGGAGATGCTCTGTCTTCTGAACCTCTGCTTTCCTACTGTCTTCTTCTTCAAACACGCAAGGCTCCTTCCATGGCAAGCTGTATGTAGGGTTTCACCGTTGTCAGTGGCTACCTCCCATCCTCTCAGTGGAAATGTTCAACGCACCCTGTCACGGCACGGCTATCCATCTATCGGTTCTCAATCAGGCCGGAATAGAACCCAGTGATTCTTTTGCGTCTGTCACCAACGCCCCGCCTTCAGGAGTTTGAAGCTCATCACAGTCATTCAATCATTGAATCCTACTCAGAATACCACAGACAAGGTTTAGACCTTC
>NC_029775.3:45065328-45065922 GCF_000817695.3 Arachis duranensis | reverse complement strand
AAATTTGAAAGGAGGTTTGAGAAGATATGGAAAGAAATTGAGAGAAGTGTAAGTTTTTGAACAAAATTTGGGAATGATTTGAGAGATTTGAAGAATGATTTTATATTTTTGAAAATTTGAAAGTGAATTATGAAAGATTGAAATTTGTTTTTGTAGAAAAATATGGGTAAGAAAAGGAAAGTTTGAAAAAATTTGATTTGAAAACAAAATTGTGGTCCCCCCCCCACCTGTCTGGCGTTAAACGCCCAGAATGGCACCCATTCTGGCGTTTAACGCCCATTTGTTGCCCCTTTTGGGCGTTTAACGCCCAGCCAGGTGCCCTGGCTGGCGTTAAATGCCAGAATTCCTTTATCACTGGGCATTTTTCTAAACGCCCAAGATGCTGCACACCTGGCGTTAAACGCCCAGAATGGTGCCCATTCCGGCGTTTAACGCCCAAAATGGCACCATTCCTGGCGTTAAACGCCCAGAATGGTACCCATTCTGGCGTTTAACGCCCAAAATACCCCTTACTGGCGTTTTTTCGCCAGTAAGCTCTTTTTCTCTGCTTTTTGAGCTGAATCCTTCTGTAACTCTGTGAATTCCTTCATTTTT
>NC_029775.3:45064628-45065002 GCF_000817695.3 Arachis duranensis | reverse complement strand
CAGAAAAATACACAAACTCATAGTAAAGTCCAGAAAAGTGAATTTTAACTAAAAACTAATAAAAATATACTAAAAACTAACTAGATCATACCAAAAACATACTAAAAACAATGCCAAAAAGCGTACAAATTATCCGCTCATCACTAACTGAGCATCCATGTTTAGGAATCTGGTTGCCCAGTAGGCTTTATGTTCCAGTTCCACGGGCAGATGGCAGGCCTTCCCTTACACCAGTTGGTATGGAGAGGTTCCTATAGGAGTCTTGAATGCTGTTCTGTATGCCCACAGAGCATCATCCAAGCTCTTTGCCCAATCCTTTCTTTGGGCTATCACAGTCCGTTCTAGGATTCTTTTTAGCTCTCTGTTAGAGACTT
>NC_029775.3:45064187-45064384 GCF_000817695.3 Arachis duranensis | reverse complement strand
TTAGATACATAGTCCACTGCTACCAGAATGTAAGTGTTTGAGTATGATGGTGGGAATGGACCCATGAAGTCAATTCCCCACACATCAAACAATTCTATCTCTAATATCCCTTGTTCAGGCATGGCATATCCGTGAGGCAAGTTACCAGCTCTTTGGCAACTGTCACAGTTACGCACAAACTCTCGGGAATCTTTATA
>NC_029775.3:45063431-45064044 GCF_000817695.3 Arachis duranensis | reverse complement strand
GCTTCTTCTTTAGGTACACATCTGCGGATCATTCCGTCTGCACATCTCTTAAAGAGATATGGCTCATCCCATAGGTAGTACTTGGCATCAGAAATTAATTTCTTTCTTTGCACTCTGCTGTACTCCTGTGGTATGAACCTCACAACTTTATAATTTGCAATATCTGTAAACCATGGAGCTTCCTGAAGGGCAAAGAGTTGCTCATCTGGGAAGGTCTCAGAGATCTCAGTAGAAGGGAGGGACGCCCCAGCTACTGGTTCTATTCGGGACAAATGATCAGCTACTTGGTTCTCTATCCCTTTTCTGTCTCTTATTTCTATATCAAACTCTTGCAGAAGCAACACCCATCTTATGAGTCTGGGTTTTGAATCCTGCTTTGTGAGTAGATATTTAAGAGCAGCATGGTCAATGTACACAACCACCTTTGATCCCACTAGATAGGATCTAAACTTGTCAATGGCATAGACCACTGCAAGTAACTCTTTTTTTGTGGTTGTGTAATTCTTCTGTGCATCATTTAGAACACGGCTGGCATAATAAATGACGTGCAGAAGCTTGTTATGCCTCTGTCCCAACACTGCACCAATGGCATGGTCACTGGCATCACACATTA
>NC_029775.3:45059169-45059945 GCF_000817695.3 Arachis duranensis | reverse complement strand
AAAAAGAAAATAAGATCAAAGCAAATTGAAAACTGAATCAATTAGTTAATTAAAAAGATTTTGAGATTAGCAATTAAAAAGATATGATTGAAAAGTTTTATGAAAAAGATTTGATTTTTTTGAAATGAGAAAAGAGAAAAACAACAAAATGACACCAAACTTAAAATTTTTAGAAAATCAGACACAAATTTTTGAAAACTTAAAGGAAAAACACAAGGAGGACACCAAACTTAGAATTTTTAAGGATCAAAAAGGGACTAAAGACATGCAAATTCGAAAATTAAAAGAAAAACAAAAGCATGCAATTGACACCAAACTTAAAATATGAAACTACACTCAACTAAAAGACTCTAAACCAACAAAAATAAAACAGTCCTAATCTAAGCAACAAGATAAGCCGTCAGTTGTCCAAACTCGAACAATCCCCGGCAACGGCGCCAAAAACTTGGTGCACGAAATTGCAATCACACTTTTGCAATTCCGCACAACTAACCAGCAAGTGCACTGGGTCGTCCAAGTAATACCTTACGTGAGTAAGGGTCGATCCCACGGAGATTGTCGGCTTGAAGCAAGCTATGGTTATCTCGTAAATCTTAGTCAGGATATCAGAAATTATCAGGATTGATTGTGAAAAGCAAAAGAACATGAAATAAGTACTTGTTTTGCAGTAATGGGGAACAGGTTGAGGTTTTGGAGATGCTCCATCTTCTGAATCTCTGCTTTCCTACTGTCTTCTTCTTCAAGCACGCAAGGCTCCTTCCATGGCAAGCTGTATG
>NC_029775.3:45047584-45058888 GCF_000817695.3 Arachis duranensis | reverse complement strand
ATGAGTAAATGACTTAAAAATCCACTTCTGGGTCCACTTGGTGTGTGCTTGGGCTGAGCATTGAAGCATTTTCATGTAGAGACCTTTTCTGGAGTTAAACGCTAGCTTTCATGCCAGTTTGGGCGTTTAACTCCAAGTTTTATGCCAGTTCCGGCGTTTAACGCTGGAATTTCTGAGGCTGATTTGCCACGCCGGTTTGGGCCATCAAATCTTGGGCAAAGTATGGACTATCATATATTGCTGGAAAGCCCAGGATGTCTACTTTCCAACGCCGTTAAGAGCGCGCCAATTGGGCTTCTGTAGCTCCAGAAAATCCACTTCGAGTGCAGGGAGGTCAGAATCCAACAGCATCTGCAGTCCTTTTCAGTCTCTGAATCAGATTTTTGCTCAGAACCCTCAATTTCAGCCAGAAAATACCTGAAATCACAGAAAAACACAAAAACTCATAGTAAAGTCCAGAAAAGTGAATTTTAACTAAAAACTAATAAAAATATACTAAAAACTAACTAGATCATACTAAAAACATACTAAAAATAATGCCAAAAAGCGTATAAATTATCCGCTCATCAGCTAATCATCTGTCGGTTCTTGATCATGCCGGAATAGAATCCATTGATTCTTTTGCGTTTGTCATCATGCCCAACAATCGCGAGTTTGAAGCTCGTCACAGTCATTCAATCCCTGAATCCTACTCGGAATACCACAGACAAAGTTTAGACTTTTCGGATTCTAATGAATGCCGCATCAATTCTAGCTTATACCACGAAGATTCTGATTAAGGAATCTAAGAGATATGCGTTCGGTCTGAGGTAGAACGAAAGTGGTTGTCAGTCACGCGTTCATAGGTGAGAATGATGATGAGTGTCACGGATCATCACATTCGTCATGGTGAAGTGCAACAAATATCTTAGAACAAGAATAAACTGAATTGAATAGAAAATGGTAGTAATTGCATTAAAACTCGAGGTACAGTAGAGCTCCACACCCTTAATCTATGGTGTGTAGAAACTCCACCGTTGAAAATACATAAGTGATGGTCCAGGCATGGCCGAATAGCCAGCCCCAAAAATGTGATATGAATTCGAAAATAGGGAGAGGAACCAAAGATGTGGTCAAAAATCGAATGGTAAAGACACCTTGTACAATAGTAAAATGTCCTATTTATACTAGACTAGCTACTAGGATTTACAGAAGTAAGTAATTGATGTAGAAATCCAGTTCTGGGTCCCACTTTGTGTGTGCTTGGGCTGAGCTTGAGCTTTACATGTGCAGAGGCTTCTTTTGGAGTTGAACGCCAAGTTGTAACATGTTTTTGGCGTTCAACTCTTGTTAGTTATGTGTTTCTGGCGTTTGACTCCAGAATGCAACATGGAACTAGTGTTGAGCGCCAGTTTACGTCATCTAATCTCGAACAAAGAATGGACTATTCATATTTCTGGAAAGCTCTGGATATCTACTTTCCAACGCCGTTGAGAGCGCGCCATTTGGAGTTTTGTAGCTCCAGAAAATCCATTTCGAGTGCAGAGAGGTCAGAATCCAACAGCATCAGCAGTCCTTTGTCAGCCTTTTATCAGAGTTTTGCTCAGGTCCCTCAATTTCAGCCAGAAATTACCTAAAATCACAGAAAAACACACAAACTCATAGTAATGTCTAGAAATATGAATTTAGCATAAAAACTAGTGAAAACATCCCTGAAAGTAGCTAGATACTACTAAAAACTACCTAAAAACAATGCCAAGAAGCGTATAAATTATCCGCTCATCAACTGCACTGGGCTCATGTGACGCGGACGCGTGGGACGCGCAGTCGCGTCGTTTGGTTGGTGCTTCCAGCACCATTCTAGCAACATTCCAGCACAACTCTCTGTCTAAATACATTTTTACGTCGATTTTGCAGGCCACGCATGCGCGTGGGTGACGCCGACGCGTGGGGGCTGGGTTTTGCAATTTGCACGGATGCATCAGTGATGCGTTCGTGTAGGCCAGTTTGTGTTTATGGCACGCCTCCAGCCACACTCCTGTGTAACTCTCTGTTTCTTTTCTTCATTGTTGCGAAGGCACTATGACGCGAGTGCGTCAGCGATGCTGACGCGTCGCATGCCTTAATCCCTTTTTTTTATGCAATATGCAGAATGCAATGAATGTTATGCACAATTCCAGGTTCAATCAAGATTAAAAAACAGACTAAAATGAAAAAGGAACGATCATACCATGGTGGGTTGTCTCCCACCTAGTACTTTTGGTTAAAGTTCTTAAGTTGGACATTTGATGAGCTTCCTATTATGGTGGCTTGTGCTTGAATTCATCCAGAAATATCCACCAATGTTTGGAAAGCCAACAGCCTCCAGGGTTCCAAACAAGGCATGTGATGCCCTTGAGAAGTTTAAAACAGGTTCTCAAGCTTCCAGTGTGCTGAATGTCAGAACAGACTCTAGGATCCCAAACTTTGCTTTTACACCCGTCTTTGTCTTGATTTATATTTTTCTAGCTGGGTGGTTTGGAAGTTGTATTCTCACCAGGATGGCCAAACATCTTCCGAGACCCATTCAATTTAGCCTAACACCAATCCTTGTACGTCAGATTGAAGCGCGGAACCTTATTGGATTTTGCATACCGACTTTGAGTACGATCCATTTTCCTCTTACTCTTGAGGCCACAGAGAGCTCTAAGCTGGCCATCTGTTTCAAGCAAGCCATACTCAAGTGGAAAAGTAAAGATAAAAGTCAAGGATTTTACCCATTTGAAGTTGTAGTTGGGTGGTAGTGGCCTTGGGATAAGTATTTCCAGTGGTTCTGCAAGCTCTACTCCCTTGTATTCCCCTGTGAATTCCTCCACTTCTTTGCAAACTTCTTTAATTTCAACCATGTCTTGATCAAAGTCCTCGATTTCTTCCTCATCATTAAAGTCATAAGTTGGAGGTTGAGAAAAATCCACCTCAGCATCATCTTCGTATTCACTTGGGGAAGATTCTTCTATCTCAAAGAATTCACTTGTGGATGCAAGTTCATTACTAAGAGAACTTGACTTGTGACTATCATCATCAAGGAAACTTGCGTCTTAGGTTATTCCGTACCATTCTTCATAAGATAGCTGCTTTGGGGGTTGTGCACTATCCTCCATATGCATATGGTGGTGGTTGTTGATAATCAAAAAAGCGCTCACCGTATCCATTGCCATGATATGCATCACAGAACGGTTGCTGATAGTCCATCGGAAGTGGTTGTTGCCATGAGGGTTGATCAAATCCTTCTGGCTTCTCCCATCTTTGATTATCCCAACCTTGATGCATGTTCTCATTGTAATCTCCTCTTCCTGCAACATAATTATAACCAGACTCATAGCCAAAGGGGTGAGAGTTCATAATAGTAGGAGAAAATAGAAACAAAAACTAAAAAAGAAAATATTTTGAAAAAGATATGATTTTTGAAAAAAGATAAGATAAGATTTTGAAAAAGATTTGATTTTTGAAATTTAAAACTAAGATAAGATAAGATAAAAATTTTAAAATAAAAATTTGAGTTTTTTTTTTCGAAAAAATCAATTTAAAAGCAAATATTTACAACAACCAATAATAAGGCACACGTTTGCAATTCCCCGGCAAAGGCGCCATTTTGAAGAACGAAAGCCTCGCGCAGTCTAGAATTTTCAGAAATAAATTCCCGTTGTCAGTATAGCTTCTAGACCGACAAGAATTCCTTTCTTACAAAAGTTTTGGTTGTCACAAGTAACAAAACCCAATAAACATAATTAACCGAAGTATTCAAACCTCGAGTCATCTTCTCAAGGAATTGTAGAGAAGTGTGATTTATTATTGGTTATGGAAAATAGTATTTTGGGTTTTAGAAAGGTTTGAACAAGAGAAATAAAGTGCAGGAATTAATAAATTAATAACTAATAAAACTCTTGGCAAGGTATGAAAAATGGAAGTCTTATCCTAGTTATCCTTATCAATGGTGATGAGAATTATATTTTTGCTCCCACTTAGTCAACCTCTATCTATGAAGGTAAGTCAAGTGGATAAATCAATATAACATCTAAAGTCCTAGTCAACTGCTGAGGAAAGACAAGAGTTATAGGAATCTAAATCAATCAGCAAAGATATCAATTATCAATCACGATGTGTTTGACAACTCAAGAGTTACCAATTAATCAACCAGAACCAAGAATATGAGAAACTAAATAAAAATCATATGTCTGAAATACCTCAATTATTAATAAAAGAAATCACATCCAACATGAAAAAGTTCATAAGTTAAATTGAGAAAATAAATAAAAGGAACATTGAACCTGTGATTGAAGAAGATGAAATCCTAATCCTAATCCTAATCCTAAGAGAGAGGAGAGAACTTCTCTCTTTAAGAACTACATCTAATACAATTGCGTGTATAATCTGATGTCCTAGAGTTTTTGCATGTGTCCTGACTTTAACCTGTGTTTCTGGGCTGAAATTGAGGTCAAAACGTGGCCCAAAATTGTCTTCAACGTATTCTGTAATTTTTGCAGATCGCGCATGTCACGCGTACGCGTCGGTCACGCGTACACGTCATTCAGCGATTTTCTTCTCCACGCGTACGCATCAGGCACGCGCTCGCGTCATTTGCGCGAACTCTAATCCACGCGTACACGTCCATCACAATCCGCGTCGCTGTGATTTTGTCCAAATCGCGCCCACGCGTCAGCCATGCGTGCGCATCGCTGTTCGCTGGTTGTCTCCTTTATTTCTTGTGTTCCTTCCCTTTTTGCAAGCTTCCTCTCCATTTTCTAAGCCATTCCTGCCCTATAAAGCCTGAAACACTTAATCACATGAATCACGGCATCAAATGGTATAAAGGAGAATAAAAATATACAATTAAAATATCTGTAGGAAGCAAGTTTTCAACCATAGAACTAAATTAGGAAGGAATTGTAAAATCATGCAAATCATATGAATAAGTGAGCAAGAATTTGATAAAAACCACCTAATTAAACACAATATAAACCATAAAATAGTGGTTTATCAATCACCTCCACCTACACTCTTCTTCCTTTTATTTTCTTTTCTTTTTTTAGTAGTAGTTTAATTCCAGTTTGTACTTTTCATTTATGAACTTTTGAAGTTTCAATTTCAGTTTTAATCTTCATCTTTATTTTTCTGCACTTTCTTTCTTTTCTGTTTTGATAGAGCAATGAACGACTAACTCTTTTCATTGGGTTAGGGAGCTCTGTTGTAATTTTTTAGATCAATACTAGTATTCATTCTTCTTCTTCCTTCTTTTCTCTTGATTTTACTAGAAAGCTTTTGGTCTTCATTCAAGCATTCAATTATCTTGGAAGAGAAATTGAATGTACATGGGTTTTTGTGATAGGCTTGGAAGAGAAATCACAGAAACCAAGCTAGAATTGCTTTCTCACATAGGATTAGGTTGGGGGTTGGATGGATATTGTGACATGTAATCCTACCAAAACTTTGATCTATGAATGTGTGTGGTATAATCAGTGACCAAACCTCGTCTCTTCCCATGAGTAATTAAATCAAGTTATTGGGCAATTGTTCAAGCTTAGAAAGATTGGATTGCCAAGGAGATCAATTTTATTTTTAGCTCTTACATTTACTTTCTGCACTTTACATTTATGTCAATTTACTTTTCTGCACCTTATTGCTTTCTTTACTTTTATGCCATTTACTTTTCTTGTTGCTTGACGAGGGCCTAAATTGCATGGGTTAGGAATTTGATTATCCAAAATGGAATCGGCGTTGCAAGTATAGTCCTAACCCAACAAATTGACCATCGATCAAATGTTATCAAAATTCAAACCAAATATAAACCGAGAATGTTTAATTCCAGGGTCGTTCTCCCTAGGAATCACTCAACGGCAATGAGTATGCAAATTTTTGGTTGTATTGATCAAGAGGTTTTCAATGAAGAGATGAACATACAAAGCAATAAAAGAACATGCAAAATTGTAACGATTGAACTAATAAAGCAATTAAAGAACCAAGTGTGTAATATAAACAAGTAAAGTATGAAAGAGATTAACATAGCAAAATATGAAAGATTGAAAGCATAAAAAGGGGTCTTGGCTTGGAGTGAGTTAGGGATCCTTTCCTTGTTGGAACCACAACTATGACAATTATAATGGATTAGTCTCACTTGATCAACCCTCACATTGGAAGATAAGTTAAATGAGCATAAGTGTCCTTAACCCACAAATCCTAAATTGCTTGCTAATTGCCTTAAAAACAACTTAGCGTTAATGGGAACAAAAGCAATTAACAATCCAAGAATTGACACTTAATGTTGGACATCCTAACACTAGGAACCCAATGGCTCACTTTACCCAAGCCAAGAGGTAAAAACTTAGCCTAAAACCATGTTTGACATTTCATCAAACACTTGGTGGGCAAAAAGCTTAAACATGATAAAAATGGGAAAAGACTTGAAATTAAAAGCAACAATTGATCTCAATCAACAAGAATGACATGAGAAAGCATGAAATGAACATCAAACATCAAATTCATCAACAAGAAATTTAAATTGGAAAAGAGAAGTAAAATTAAACTAAAACTTGTATTAGAAGAAAATGAAAGAACAAAGTAAATAGAAAGAGCAATAACAAGAGATACTTACATTGAGACTTAGCAAAATCCAAGATCAAAAATGGAAAATGGTAATTGAATGTAAAACCCTAATGAAAACCCTAGTAGAGGTTGACGAAAACTTAGAGAAAAACTAAACTAAAACTTCCTACTACTACTACTAAAACTACCCTAACAATATGCTTTGCTATTCCCTTCATTCTCCATCCGATATGAGCTAAGAGACTTCAGAAATGAGCCTCCAAAACCCTCAAATCGTGAGTCACGTCCCTTTTTAATGAAGTCATGTGCGAACACCTGTACGGACGCACAAGCGTATGCGTCCGCACAAGCGTGTGCGTCCGCACACTTTGCGAATCTTCCTTCCTGTGCGCATGCACGAGAGGCTGTGTGGACGCACACTAGGCGATGCTTGGCTGGACGCACGACGCGTTATGATTGGTCCACGTGCTCTAATTGGCTCCTTATGCGGACGCATAGGGGGATGTGCGCATGCATACATCTCACAACTCTTCTCCTTTAAGTCTTCATGTTTCCTCCACTTTGCATGCTCTCTTTCTATTTTCCCCAACACATTCCTACCTTATACACCTGAAATCACTCACAAACAACATCAATGCATCTAATGGAAGGCAAATGGAATAAAAATAGATCAAATAAAGCATAAAAGAGCTTGTTTTCACAATCAACCACAATTTGGGAGGAAAGATCAAAAGCATGCTATTCAAGGGAATAAGTGCAAGTTTATGTGATGAAATACATTCAATTCTAGCCATAAATCATCATCAATTATGGATTCATCAATTCCCTCACACTTAAACACTAGCATGTCCTCATGCCAAACACATTCAAATGAGATAGATGAAAGGGGAAAAAATGACTTATTCTATAAATTACTTAGATGTATGTAACTATCCTAAGCTAATCACCTACATGCACTACAATGAGAATTGGTGGAAACAAACCATGAAATTCCAATCCATCACAAGAAAGCTTTAGGGCTAATGCAAAGAGTGCATTCACTAAGATCAAAGTCCAAAGAATTGAATTGAAAATTTCAAAATTAAACAATCCAACAACTTGCAAGAAGATACGCTATAAGGCGTAAGAACATAGAATTGAGCGATCGAACCCCTCACCGGATGTGTATGTACTCAATTCGCTCAGTGTTTAGGGTTTAACCACTCAATTCTCATTTTTTCATGCTTTTCAAAGATTTTCAAGTCATCTAACAATCGACTAGTATTTAATGCATGAATGACAATTATCATGAGGTCTTTGGAGGGATGTAATGCGGTTAGGGTTTAGGTAGGATGAGATATGGTCAAGTAGACTTATGGAATTAGTTCTTTGGTTAGCTTGAATGTCCACCCAATCTTATATCACCTGTATACACATATTAGCATACCCTATTTACCCATTTTCTTTTCTTTTCTCCTATTTTTTTTCTAACTCACCTCACTCATGCATTTTCCTTTCAAACATGGCATATGCATCCTTTATTTAGCTCTTTATTTCATATTTTGTTATGCACAAGATTTTTTTTTTAATTGAACTATGAATGCATATGTTTTCATTAGTGGAATGCATGAGCTTCACCTAATTGCCAAAACTTTTTGAATTAATGCTTCTATCACCAATGTGTTCCCAGGTCCCACCCCCCACACTTAGAATTTACACACTAATCCACCCAAGCTAATCAAAGAGTAATTCAAGGACATCAATGGTTTTTTGCTTAAGGGAAGCGATGTGCTATTATCAAAACAAAGGGGATTCATAGGATCAAAGGGGGTTCACAAAGGTGCATGCAAGTGTTGGCCATATAGGTTAGTGAGATTATCATCAAACATGGTCTCAATCATGCTAAATGCATTCAAACACAAATACAGGACATAAGGAATCATGCAAATCAATGATCACAATAAAAAAGGAGTAATAACCACACAAGAACAACATTATGGTTGAAAAATACAACCATTTATTAAGGCTCAAAACTCACAAGGTATGTGTTCGAGCTCTTTCTCATGTTCTACAAACAAAATACTTCAAGCAAGTTGGAAAACACAACATTTCTTCAATTCAATCAATGGTACGTCCTAGAAAAGATCTCATGGACATTCCTTGGTGTTTCACCAACTTATTCATTCTATCATGCAACATGCAAATACTAACTACTAAGGATCCATACGACAGAGAAATATTTACAACTCTCCAAGCGAAATGCAATAAAAATAAAACTACTCAAAATGCAAAACATTGCAAAAGTGTCTTAAAAGGAGAAATTTTTACCCTCCTTGGAATCATAGATCCTCCCCCACACTAAGTATGTGCACTCTTCCTTCTAGCCTTGCCGCTATCCACTCGAAATGCTTTTGCTCCAAATGCTCCTTGCGATGGATATCGTGCAAGATGTCCTCGAACAATTTGGGAAGAGGACGGAGAATGGGTAAAGCAGTTGATAAAGTTGGTAGACTTGGTGGTGGTACTGTGGGTGTCTTCCTCTTGGAGGTGGTGGTTAATTTTTCCAAATTGTCCCTCGGGATGATCTTGTTGCCCTTAGGAACCATGAATATGATATCTTGCGGATGCCATTCTACCCCGGCTACTATTGCTAAACGCATCACCATCGATGGAAAAGGAATTCTGACGTTCTTTTTCTCAATCAGTTTCCATATTGATGTGCATAATAAAGGCACAACGGCTATGCTCTTTCCTTCCATGCTAACCCAAAGTAGCAGCACAGTCTTGAATCTCACATGGGTAATATGAGTGCTGAGAATGATATAGTCCGCTACAATTTGATGCCATATACGAGCTTTGGCATTCAAATCGGAGTAAGCTATAGTCACAGGAACAAAATTTCTCCTTTTGCTATACTCTCATGAAGTACAAGGATGGCCAGTTCTTTGAAGTATGGGAGTCATAGACATCCTCCCCTTAGATGCCTTCGCCTTAATCCAAGGATAGTCATCCTCTTCGGCCAGAAAGTGGGGGATCTTCAGAATAGCTTCAAGAGCCCAGTTGGAAGTATCCAACCTCTTTCCCCGGAGGAATACCTACTCTTCTTCCCATCTTTGGTAGTTGGCGTAGAATTTCCGCACCATGGTTTCATTGACTTCAATCGGGTCTTGCTCTAAAAACTCCCAATGAAGTGAGGTAATCCACTCATGGATAACCACTTTGTACTTGGGTGGAACCTTGAGTGTTCGTTCCCAATGGATTGACCTTTTCTTAAAGCTTTCGTATTGGACCTGTGCTCTTCGGTTGATCAAGATGTCCGATTTGTGACTCGGTTGATCCATGAAACATGGTAGTGATGCGTGGGTTAAAGGTTCTACAAACGGCAAAGCGACCGGTTTCTTACCCTTTTTCCACATCCTACGAGAAAACAGAAGCTATTTCAGGTTACAGGATGATGAGCGGATAATTTATACGCTTTTTGGCATTGTTTTTAGGTAGTTTTTAGTAGGTTCTAGCTACTTTTTAGTATGTTTTTATTAGTTTTCATGCAAAATTCATATTTATAGATTTTTCTATGAGTTTGTGTGTTTTTCTATGATTTCATGTATTTTCTGGTTGAAATTGAGGGATCTAAGCAAAAATCTGATTCAGGCTGAAAAAGGACTGCTAATGTTGTTGGATTCTAACCTCCCTGCACTCAAAATGGATTTTCTGGAGCTACAGAAGTCCAATTGGTGCACTCTTGATTGCGTTGGAAAGTAGACATCCAGGGCTTTCCAGAAATATATATAAGTACATACTTTGCTGATGAGCGGATAATTTATACGCTTCTTGGCATTGTTTTTATATAGTTTTTAGTGAGTTTAAGCTACTTTTAGGGATGTTTTCATTAGTTTTTATGTTAAATTCACATTTCTGGACTTTACTATGAGTTTGTGTGTTTTTCTGTGATTTCAGGTAAATTCTGACTGAAATTGAGGGATTTGAGCAGAACTTTGAAGAAGGCTGACAAAAGGACTGCTGATGCTGTTGGAATCTGACCTCCCTGCACTCGAAATGGATTTTCTGGAGCTACAGAACTCCAATTGGCGCGCTCTCAACGGCGTTGGAAAGTAGACATCCAGGGCTTTCCAGAAATATATAATAGTCCATACTTTATTCGAAGAATGACGACGTAACTTGGCGTTAAACGCCAAGTTCATGCAGCTGTCTGGAGTTAAACGCCAGAAAAACGTCATGATCCGGAGTTAAACGCCCAAAACACGTCATAACTCAAAGTTCAACTCCAAGAAATGCCTTAGCTCGTGGAATGATCAAGCTCAGCCCAAGCATACACCAAGTGGGCCCCGGAAGTGGATTTATGCATCAATTACTTACTCATGTAAACCCTAGGAGCTAGTCTAGTATATATAGGACATTTATCTATTGTATTAGACATCTTTTGACCATTCTTAGTCTTTTTCATTCGGTCACTTGATCAGGGAGAGGGCTGGCCATTCGGCCATGCCTGAACTCTTTGCTTATGTATTTTCAACGGTGGAGTTTCTGCACACCATAGATTAAGGGTGTGGAGCTCTGCTGTACCTCAAGTATCAATGCAATTCTATTTTCTTTTATTCAAATCTCTCTTACTCTTATTCCAAGATATTCATTCGTACCCAAGAACATGATGAATATGATGAGCCAGATTACCCTCATTATCATTCTCAATTATGAACGCGAGTGATTGACAACCACTTACGTTCTACATGCAACAGAGCTTGAATG
>NC_029775.3:45045651-45045743 GCF_000817695.3 Arachis duranensis | reverse complement strand
ATTATGAACGTGCGTGATTGACAACCACTTCTGTTCTACATGCAACAGAGCTTGAATGCGTATCTCTTAGATTCCCCAACAGAATCTTCGTG
>NC_029775.3:45037712-45042253 GCF_000817695.3 Arachis duranensis | reverse complement strand
AGACTGGTTAGCTGTGCGAGTGACAGTCGCACAGGTTATTTCCCCGTGAGGAATGAAAGTAGCCACAGTTGATGGTGAACCCCTATACAAAGCTTGCCATGGAAGGGAGTAAGAAGGACTGAGTAGAAGGAGTAGGAGAGCAGGCGTCCAAGAGCTCTACAGCATCTCCATCCGCTTATTTGAAATTCCCACCAATGAATCTGCATAAGTGTTCTATCCCTTTTATTATTTCTTCTTTTTATTATTAATTATTCAACAACCCATAAACTATTTTAGATCTGCCTAACTGAGATTTGCAAGGTGACCATAGCTTGCTTCATACCAACAATCTCTGTGGATTCGACCCTTACTCACGTAAGGTTTATTACTTGGACGACCCAGTACACTTGCTGGTTAGTTGAACGAGATTGTGAAGGAAATAAACAATGTCCTCAGAGTATACATCCTACAAGTAGAAGAAACAAGTGATCACAATTTCGTCCACCATTTGCTCGAAGATAAATGATGTAAACTGGCGTTTAACGCCATTTCCATGTTCCATTCTGGCGTTAAACGCCAGAAACAGGTTACAAGTTGGAGTTAAACGCCCAAAATAGGTTACAACCTGGCGTTTAACTCTAGAAACAGCCTAGACACGTGAAAAGCTCAAGTATCAACCCCAGCAGACACCAAGTGGGCCCCGGAAGTGGATTTCTGCACTATCTATCTTAGTTTACTCATTTTCTGTAAACCTAGGTTACTAGTTTAGTATTTAAACAAATTTTAGAGATTTATTCTGTACCTCATGACATTTTAGATCTGAACTTTGTATTTTTGACGGCATGAGTCTCTAAACTCCATTGTTGGGGGTGAGGAGCTCTGCTGTATCTCGATGAATTAATGCAATTATTTCTATTTTTCATTCAAACACGCTTGTTTCTATCTAAGATATTCATTCGCACTTCAATATGATGAATGTGATGATCCGTGACACTCATCCCCATTCTCAACCTATGAACGCATGCCTAACAACCACCTCCGTTCTACATTAGATTGGATGACTATCTCTTGGATTCCTTAATCAGAGTCTTCGTAGTATAAGCTAGAATCCATTGGCAGCATTCTTGAGAATCCGTAAAGTCTAAACCTTGTCTGTGGTATTCCGAGTAGGATTCAGGGATTGAATGACTGTGACAAGCTTCAAACTCACAAGGGTTAGCCGTAGTGACAGACGCAAAAGGATCAATGGATCCTATTCCAGCATGAGTGAGAACCGACAGATGATTAACCGTGCGGTGACAGCGCACCTGGACCATTTTCACTGAGAGGATGGATGGTAGCCATTGACAACAGTGATCCACCAACACACAGCTTGCCATAGGGGGAACCTTGAGGGCGTGAAGAAGAAGACAGGGGGAAAGCAGAGATTCAGAAGACAAAGCATCTCCAAAACTCCAACATATTCTCCATTACTGCATAACAAGAATTATTTAATCCATGCTTTTTATTTACTACTAATCAAAACTGAGAATTATTATTATCCTGACTAAGAGTTACAAGATAACCATAGCTTGCTTCAAGCCAACAATCTCCGTGGGATTCGACCCTTACTCACATAAGGTATTACTTGGACGACCTAGTGCACTTGCTGGTTAGTGGTACGAGTTGTGAAATGTGTGATTTACAATTTTTTGCACCAAGTTTTTGGCGCTGTTGCCGGGGATTATTCGAGTTTGAACAACTGACTTTATCTTGTTACTTAGATTAGGAAAAATTTGTCTTTTTGGTTTAGAGTCACTAGGATTGCATCTTTTATTATTCCTTTTAAAAATCTTTCAAAAATATTATTTTTCTTCATTAGTTTTAAATTTTTCTTTGAGTCTTTTGTCTGAGTTTAGTTTCATATCTTAAGTTTGGTGTCAATTGCATGCTTTTCTTTGTCTTTCAATTTTCGAATTGCATGTTCTTTGTTCATCCTTGATCTTCAAGTTGTTCTTGTCTATTTTCCTTGTTTGATCTTTGGTTTGTCTTGTTTGTGTCTTTTCTTGTTTTTCTTGTGCATTTTCAAATTTTCAGTTTTCAAAAAAAAAATTTATACATAAAAATACCTTTTTTTAAAACACGTTAAATTTATAGCTCAATTGGCTAGAGCGTTGTGCTTATGTTCTTTGTAATTGGGCATCTTCCTTTTAAAACTTTTTCAAAAATAATTATTCTTTGATTAAATCTTGTGTCAAACTTTTAAGTTTGGTGTTATCTTGTTAATTTTCTTTGATTTATAAAAATTTATTTTTGGTTTTCTAAAAATTTTAAGTTTGGTATTCTTTCTCATGTTCTTGTTGTTCTTGTGAGTCTTCAAGGTGTTCTTGAGTCTTCTTTGTGTTTTGATCTTAAAATTTTTACGTTTGGTGTTCCTTGGTGTTTTTCCTCCAAAATTTTCCAAAATAAGGAGCATTAGATCTAAAAATTTTAAGTTGTGTGTCTTTTGTGTGTTTTTCTCTTTCATCATAAAATTAAAAAATAAAAAAAATATCTTCTCTAACTATTTTTTAGCAAAAATTTCGAAATTTTTCAAAAAAAAAAATTCAGATTTCAATTTCAAAATTTTACCTTATCATATCTTAGTTGTCAAGTTTTTAAAAATCATATCTTTTTCAAATATTTTCTCTTACTTATTTTCCTACAAATATCTTCAATTTTAATACATATCTTTTCCTCATTCCACTCATAATTTTCGAAAATTTAGTATTAAATTAGTCATCAATTTTAAAAATCATATCTTTTCCAATCAAATCTTTTCAACCATATATTTTTCAAAAATCAAATCTTTTTCAAAACCTCCTAACCATTTTTTCTCTCTCTTCATTTTTCGAAAATCCTCACCCATTTTTCATTTTATTTTATTTTATTTTTTCATTTCTATTTTCTAAAAAAATATTTTAATATTATTTGAATCTCTAATTCACAACATCTCCCTTTCTCCATCATGGACCTAAGTAGAATTGAACAGTCCAGAAGGACTCTGGGTCATATGCTAACCCCACAACTGCTTCATATGGGAGTAGTGTCTGTATACCCTCCATCGGAGTTAGTAGTTTTGAGTTGAATCCTCAACTCATTATCATGGTACAGCAAAGTTGCCAGTATTCCGGTCTTCCACAGGAAGAACCTACAGAGTTTCTGGCACATTTTTTACAAATTGCTGACACAGTACATGATAAGGAAGTAGATCAGGATGTCTACAGATTATTACTGTTTCCATTTGCTGTAAAAGACCAAGCTAAGAGGTGGTTAAATAACCAACCTAAGGCTAGCATAAGGACTGATAAACCACTATTTTATAGTTTATATTGTGTTTAATTGTGTGGTTTTGTCATGATCCTTACCCACTTATTCATCAATTTAGCATGAATTTAGATTTCCTTCCTGAATTTATTACATGTTTGAAAATTGCTTCCCAGAGACTTTAATTATTTAATTTTAATTCTCCTTTATTCCATTCGATGCCGTAATCTGTGTGTCAAGCGTTTCAGGCTTTATAGGGCATGAATGAGACGGAGATTGGAGAGGAAGCTAGCAAAAATGGAAGGAACACAAGAGTTTGAGGAGATAACCAGCGAAAAGTGACGCGGTCGCAAGGCTCACACGACCGCGCGAAGGAGCGCAAATCGCAGTGACGCGGCCACGCGGATTGGAAAGCACAAGCAACGCGGTAGCGTGGACGACGCGAACGCGTGAAGAGGAAAAGCGCCAGCGACGCGTCCGCATGGACGACGTGATCGCGTGACATGCGCGATCTGCATAAACTGCAGAATCTGAAACCAGCGATTTTGGACCCTATTTCGGCCCAGTTTTCGGCCCGAAACAGCAGACCAGAGTCAGAGAATATGCAGAAACAACAGAGAAAACATTCATTAAGTTTTTTAGATTTAGTTTTTGACTCTCTTAGGTTTTTTTTCTCTCTAGTTTTAAGAATTTTAATTTTCAATTGATCATAGCATTGGAACATTGAGAAGAGTTATTTTCCTCATCAAGACTTCATCACTTTAGTTTGTTCTCTTAACTTGGTTTTATTCTTCCATGTTCTTTGTTATGTTCGATTTTGTCATTCAGATATTTTTATGATTAATTAATGCAAGGATTATTTCTTTTTAATTTAAATTCCATTCCAATAATCATGTCTTCTTTTAATTCCCTTTCATGTGCCATGGATTCTTTATTTACAATGCGCGAGTAGTTTCATTACTTGATGGGGAGTTGATTAAAAGGAACTCTTGAGTTGGAAGGATTGAAAGAAAAATTTGTAATTGGGTTGAATGTTGGATTGCTATCCTGTCACCGACGCCAATCCCTTTGAACTAAGTAGGTTGCAACTTGTGAACAGATCTGGCATTTCCACTTGTTTGACTTTCTCTTACCTAGTAAGGGATAACCAAACAGAACAACTATTAATTATAAATTAATCTTACAATCACACCATCAATGATAGAGAGTCTAACCAATCAATTCCCAGTCAAGGCCTCTTATTTTTATTAGTTAAAATTCCTCAATTTAAATCCCAA
>NC_029775.3:44981495-45037653 GCF_000817695.3 Arachis duranensis | reverse complement strand
GTGCTTATTTTATTAATTAGAATTTATTTATTTGCATTTTCTTTAATTTTGCTACTATGAGCTGCGTGTTTCTTCTGTCAAATGACACGTTCACTTCCTGATCCGCGCTTGCTAATATTCGATCCTGAAATTGAAAGAACAATTTCACGAATAAGGCGAGAACAGCGTAGGTTAGTCCGCTCTGAGGGCGGATCTGAAAGTGAATCTGAGGAAGAAACCAGCCCCCGTTCTATTGATTCGGTTGTTTTACGTGCAGAAAACATGGCAGCCAGAAGAATTACAATTCTGGAGGAAGGAGCTACTGATTTTACACTGCAACCGTTTCAAGCGCATCATCCAGCGGTAGCTACGGATTTTAAAATAAAGATCGCACTGCTAAATTTGATGCCGAAGTTTCATGGCCTACCTGCTCAAGAGCCTATCAAGCACTTGAGAGATTTCCAGGCAGCTTGTTCTACTGCAGGCGTGATGGCGCTGATGAAACTTCAATTCTGCTGAAAGCTTTTCCATTCTCTCTTGAGGGAAAAGCAAGAGAGTGGTACTACACTCAACCTCTAGCAAACGTATTCAACTGGGATACACTCAGAAAGGAGTTCCTGGAGAAATTCTTCCCATCTGAAGTTACTGATAAACTGAGGAAGGATATCTCTACAATTGTTCAGGATGACAATGAGACTCTCTTTGAATACTGGGAGCGCTTTAATAATCTTCTGGAAGCATGCCCCCACCACATGATTGACAAGATCATGCTACTCAGCTATGTCACACAAGGTATGAGACCCCAAGATAAGACCACATTGGAAAGTGCCAGCAATGGGTCTATGAAGAAGTACAAGACCACTGATGAAGCTTGGCAATTGATCAGCAATTTAGCTGAATCTACTCGGAATCACAGACAGAAGCAAGGCCATTCAAGGGCCGTTGCAGAAGTATCTTCTGGCATAGAGACTGTTGCTCTAAATCGAAGCATCTATGAAATGACCAACCTGCTGAAGCAAATGCAGTTAAATCAACAAGCTCAGCAAACTCAACCGCAGCAAAACCAACAACTAGTTCCACAAAGAATTTGTAGAATTTGTACTGATTACAGCCATTACACTGATGAATGCCCGCAGCTCCAACAAGAAGACAACATGGTGGCATCCACTCACAACTTCTATGACCGCCCCAACCAAGGGTACAATCAAAGTGGAAATAATAACCATGGATGGCAGGACAATTCAAACCAAAATTGGAGGGATAAAAATAATAGAGGAGGCAGAGATAATTAGGGAAATCAGAGGTGGAATAATTACAACAACAGGCAGTAAAATCAACCATACCGAGCACCTCACCTGAGGCAAAACCAAGGACCACCGAACAATCAGCAGCAAACCTCTCAATTTACTCATTCTTCTGTATCTTCTAATGAAGAATTATTACAAGCTTTTGAGAAAAGACAACTGGCCATGGAAAATACCATCGTGAACAGTATTAACGCTAGTCTGAATGGTTTCACCTCTACTCTACAAGCTTTTATGACACAACTTGGTTCAGCACAAAATTCCAGTAACCAACCTTCAAGCACCACTGGAATCCCCTCTCAACCATTACCCAATCCAAAGGGAGGAATTAATGCCATCACCCTGAGGTCCGAAACCACACTGCAGGAGAAGAATCAGGAGGAACCAAGCTCACCAGAATATGCCTCAGCTGAAGAGGTGATCGAAATTGAAGATGTTGAAGAGGAAGAGGATATACAGGACATAGCCGAAGAAGAGATAGCTCAACCACAGGAAGAGGCACAAAAAGGTGCAGGCACCACAGAAAACACTACTCCCATTCCATTTTCACAACTTGCAAGGAAGCCTATGAAGCAGCTGGAACCTGATCCTAAAATGGTAGAAATATTCAAAAAGGTTGAGGTAACTGTTCCCCTTTTTGATGTTATTCAGCAGGTACCTAAATATGCAAGGTTTCTAAAAGACTTATGTATCCATAAAGATAAAATTACTGAATTAGAAACTATTCCTTTAGGTAGTTCTATATCTGCTTTAATGGGGGGATTACCTGAAAAATGTAGTGATCCAGGTCCTTGCGTAGTTAGTTGTACTATTGGTGGTGTAGTAATTTATGATTGCATGTGTGATTTAGGAGCATGTGTCAGTATAATGTCTTTGTCTATATATGATGTTTTAAGGCTCCCTCCCTTAAAAAGGTCGGCAGCTCGTTTTGTGTTAGCAGATAAAAGCATTATTACAGTTGCTGGAGTTACTGAAGATGTTTTGGTGAACATTAAAGGGCTCACATTTCCCACTGATTTCTATATCTTGGAGATGCCCCATAATGATTCAGATAAGCCATCATCAATCCTACTTGGAAGACCATTCCTGAAGACATCAAAATTCAAATTGGATGCTTTTTCAGGGACATACTCCTTTGAAATAGATGGCCGCATAGTAATCTTCAATCTGAATGGAGTCATTAACAACCCCCCAGAAGATCGTTCTATCTTCCAGTGTGATGTCATAGACGAAAGTGTGGCTGAAGTTCAAAAGGAAGAGTTTGAAGAGAGGCACACTGGACAAGGTCCAAGTATGGGGACCTTCTTAACTGACAATGAGGACACTTCGCCATTTTCACAAGCCCCAAATAACCCAGAGCCTGTCCATTAGAATTGAAACCTCTCCCTCCACATCTCAAATATGCTTACCTTGAGGATGAGCAAAAGCTTCCGGTTATTATTGCAAGAGAACTGACTTCTCAACAAGAAGAACAGCTACTTGATGTGTTGAGGAAGCATAAGAAGGCACTAGGGTGGAGTTTGGCAGACATAGTGGGAATCAACCCTCAAATATGCGAGCACAGAATATTTTTAGAAGAGGGAGCAAGACCTGTCCGTCAACCACAAAGAAGATTGAATCCTACCATCTTGGAAGTTGTCAAAAAGGAAGTGACCAGACTATTGGAGGCCGGTATCATATATCCTATTTCAGACAGTGAATGGGTAAGCCCAGTGCAAGTGGTGCCCAAGAAGTCCGGAGCCACTACAGTGAAAAATGAGCATGGAGAGCTCATAGTAACTAGAGTTCAGAATGCTTGGAGAGTCTACATTGATTACAGACGTCTCAACCAAGCTACTCGTAAGGATTACTATCCACTTCCATTCATTGATCAAATGCTGGATCGCCTGTCAGGTAAATCACATTATTGCTTTTTAGATGGTTACACAGGTTATTTCCAGATTCATATAGCCCCTGAGGATCAGGAAAAGACTACTTTTACATGTCCTTTTGGAACCTATGCTTATAAAACACTACAAAAAAAAGAGGTTAAAATGACATTTATATTATGGCAGCTTTCAAGAACCGCCGTAATATTTTGATATTCTGGCGTTTTCTACTGCTGCCGTAATTATGTTTTGAATTTGTGGCGTTTTTTGTAATTATGGCGGTTTTGAACCGCAGTTATGACGTAGTATAAAAGCAAAATTAGTAATCGTACATTTCAGAAACCCTTGGTTGAAACTTGAATCACCACACGCGTGCCGCTGTTGCTCCTGGCCTGTGCAACGATCTCCGATCTTCTTGCGTTCTCCGACGATCTTCTCCGGTGACATCTCATCCGGCGTCGATCTCCTTCGGCGACATCTCTTACAGCGGCGATCTCCTCCGGTGACGTCTCCTCCAGCTTCCTCTCCTTATCGACCTCTGTGTCTTCTCCACCAAAATCGTCAACACCTTCCTTTCCTTCCTCTGCGACGATCTAGGTCGCTTCCTTTCCTACCTTTCCTTTCCTTTAATTTCCTTCCTCTGTGATAAGTCTCTCTTTTAAGGCTGTTTGCGAGGATTCATCGCGAGTGGAGAGGTCGGTTCCGCCATTTGCGCAGCAAGATCAACAGCAATTTGTGTTCCGCTGCTCTGCTGCCGCTGATGTTCCTCAATTTCTCTGCTCGGTGCCTTTGCCGCTGTCCCTCACTCTTCCAAAGGTCTCATTTATGTTCCGTTTCTGTTAGGAATTTTATTTTTTGTTTCTGATATTATTTTCTTCTTAGTTTTTGAATTTATTTCTGTCGACAGTGATTGATTTATTGATTTTTTTTAGTATAAGGTCTCATTTCTGTTGCTGTTGGTGTTTGAATTTTGTTTTGGCTGTTAGTTTCCTCTTAGGTCTGGTATTTCTCTTAGATCTATATAAGACCTTAAGGTTTTCATCCATTTGTAACATTAAAGTGTTAGGATTCTTGATGATAACTTACGTATAACTTAATGAATAATAAACTAAACTAGGTTGATGAATGTAAACTTACTGAAATTTGAAGTTGTAGAACAGCTTAGCAGGTAAGCAGAAAATGCTGAACAAGGTTAAATGCAAACTTTAAAATATACATATCATATACATGTTGATTTAGCCGCTACATGTAGGAAAAGGGTTGTAACTTGTTCTTGATTTAATTCTAGGTTTCAACTAATGTTTGCATTGTATAGTACATCAAAAGAAAAGACAGATTCAATTATAAGGTTAGTGAAATTTAATTGAGCTAATTTGATAATTATAATTATAATTACCTGTTGTGTCAATTGCTTATCTGGATTTCAGATCAAAGGGGTTATCAAAGTTGGAGAAGCAACTGGCAGGTAACTGCTACCTCTGATAATTTGGCTCTATATGATGGGCTGATTCTTCAGGGGTTCCTATTAAAATAAAATAACCATTCGTGTATCTATTAAATGTGTGTCTAAGCTACTTTTTAACTGAAGTTGCATGATTTGATCATCCATTGATTGTGTGTCTGAGCTACTTTGTCCTCCTTATGTTCTCTGTAATCTTTTTTGAGACAAGAAACCTTAAGCTTCTTTGCCTCAAATTCTGCTAAGAATTTCTCTTCCACTTCAATGTTGACTATGGCCTCCTTGAAAACCTCACTCATTAATGAAATTTCCTTCACCAACTTCAACTTTATCAGGTGATCAACACTGAATGCAGGGTTAAGTCCATAGCAAGAAGAGTGGAAAGCTTGGTTCTGCACTCCTTAGCCACTATCAATACCAAAAAAGAAAGCTAGTTAGCCACTGTGTAGTTCCCTGCAATTCACTATTTCAGCATCAAAGGTCTAAATCAAGTTAATCAACCATGTGAGATTCATTCCCCTTTTTAGACACTCCTTCTTGTAGAAACACTTCAGCAATAGAGTAGTCAAATGAGAGTGACCATCCATTTCTTCCCATTCAAGTAACAAAATCTTACATGTGCATAAAAGAAAAAGTAATATGTTTGAGACTTTCCTGTTATTTTCACTAAAGTGAGAAAAAGTGAAGAATGGTTTGCAACTGAATATTATATCTGAAACTGAAGAATGAAGAATGGATAAGGTGAAAGCTTTACCTAGTGGGAATGTTGGAGCCAGTCTTGGAAGCCATGGATGTTAACAGCAAAGCACAAGTGACTGTATTGCTTGGTTGGACTTCACACAACAAGGAAAGGGATGAAATGAAACAGGCAAAGGTGGAGAAATGGACGAGATGAAAGAATAAAAATGGAGAGAGAATTTGTAACCAATTAAACAATGGTAAAGGTTTCAATTCGCTGACAATCATAAAAGCATCAATTGTGCTTCTTTGCACAAGTTCTTATTATGATTGTAGTTATGATTTTGTGCTGAGTTTTAAAATGCACAACCTTCCTGCTTATGATTAGCCAAAGGCTCGGCCTGTGCTTTCTGGTAATGCATTGAGATCTATTTAGTTATTATAATCGAGCTTGACTTTTATGTCTTAAAGAAAAGTGTAATTTTTTTTAATATATTTTTATATTAGCTAATTGTCTCTCTCTTTTTGGACAACAATGTATGAAAAGCTTTTCACTTTTGAGGGTGAAATTGGTGGTGGCAGGTTATTTCTTTCTTTGGTCTTGCCAAACCTACTTTATATAATTAGATACAATTTTTCTAATAAACTTAGATAATGGTCCTAAATTGCTCTGATAACAAAGCTAACTTCTGTTGTTATAATATTATCTGTCTCACTGTTTTTAGTGACTTTAGGGGCTTATGTTTTTAGATCTGTTTTTAGTGACTTTAGGGGCTTATGTTTTTAGATCTGTGATACTTGTGTTTGAAAATTTGAGGATATATGCATAATCATATTGTTCCTGCAGATCAAATTAATATATATACTTGTTCCAATCTCTTGGAAGCTGTCACAGTAATATATATGCCAACTCTTTCTAATCCTTCAAATTTTCTCATCACCTACTCAATCCTAATTTTCAATAACTTTCACAGAAAGAACACGAAGGATTCAAGAGCAAAATAGCTCAACAAAATCGTGGACTTTCTTGGGATGATACAAGGCAGATGCGACTCACTACTTGGGTAAATTAATTAATCAATCATTGAATTTTTAATGCATTAAACCAATTTATTAATATATGTTTATGTTTTAATTTTCATTAGGTAATCCAAGAAACGTTGAGAAGTGCAAGCATACTGTCATTCACAAACTGGCAGTAGCAAGGGTACTTACAAGAGCAAGCTGATATAATTGAAAAGTATGCATCTTGTAGGCCTTGAACTTCTCTTGATATATTTGAATATGGAATTGTAGAAGTGCCTTTCATCTATAGTAAATTTCATTTTTTATTCTTGTTGCAGGAATGGAGGTGCTGTCTCTTTGAATGGGTTTGAAATTGTTCTACGACAGCTACAGAAGTTGGCACCTGAACTACATCGAGTAAGCTTAGGAGGTTATTTTTTGTGTTATTTATGGGCTTCATTTTTTTTGTTATTGCTGATCTTGATTTTTACATCCATCTAGGTTCACTTTCTGAGCATTTGAATAGTCTTTCTCATGATGATTATATTGCTGCTTTGGAGAATCTTCATTGCTACTTGGATTACAAGTATTTGAACTGTTAGTTCTTTTCTAGTATCTCTACTGATATTGAAATTGGACAATGAATTGTTAATTCCTCATTTGGTGACTAGTTATTTTAAAGCAAGTGATAGAGGTAAAAAGGCATAATCATTATGCCTGGTGTCCATGCTGGATGAGAGCTTTAGATCATTCTATAAAAATCAAACTATATAATCTTCCTCACACTTTGCTTCAATTCACCACCTTCACTTCAATTCTAATACACATATATTCCGCCACCTTCACTTGAATTCTAATACACATATATTCCTTTGCAACTTCAATCTTTCTTATTAGCCTCTCTACTTAATTAGAGATCACAAGTTTCATTATCATTTCTCAATCAACAATGAAGGTTAGTTAGAAGCTTATCCTACATTAAATAAACTATATATGAGTATTTAGTTTATTATTAATTATTTCGTTTCATGTATGATATGTTAATATTAGTCCTAATAAAATCTTTTATTGATTTGTGTTAACAGAAAGTTGTGTTGAAGTTGGATTTACACAATGACAAAACCAAGCAAAAAGCTATGAAAACTGTCTCTGACATTTCAGATACTTAAAATAATTCTACCATCGCATCTCTTATTTTATTCAGCACATTAATAAATAACATTTAATTAATTTGTAGTAATTATTTATTTGTTTATTTTTATTTTATTTTTGCAGGGGTTGAATCAGTATCTGTGGACATGAAGGAGAAGAAAATGAGTTTAATTGGTGAAAACAGCACTTATTAGATGATTTAAATACATTATTAGATATTAACATAGTTTAGGAAACTAGATGGTAGATTTGACTAATTAGTGTTTATTGCAATATTTGTATTTTAGTAAGTTTAGTAAGACAAGGTTTTGTATAAGAGTTATTACTTTTGATTTTTAATAATAAAAAATTATATATTATATTAATATTTTATTTGAATTATATAATATTTCATTTATGGATTATGATTTTTTGCTATTGTGAAATTTTAATCACAAAATTATTTAATTAACGCGATAAATATGATGGTAAAAATTATTTTTTTAAACGATAAAAAATGTCACTGTCAAGGTAAAATGGTGGTTCAAAAATGCCATTTTAACCAACAAAAATACTACTATCAGGATAAAAATGGCGGTTCAAAAATGCCGTTTTAACCAACCAAAACGCCACTCTGTCAGGGTAATAATGGCGGTTCAAACCGCCGTTTTAACTTATCCAAAAACGCTATTTTAACCTTGGAAATAACGGCGGTTTGAACCGCCGTTTTAACCAACCAAAATGCCACTATGTCAGGGTAATAATGGCGGTTCAAACCGCCGTTTTAACCTATCCGAAAACCGCCATTTTAACCATGGAAATAACAGCGGTTTGAACCGCCATTTTAACCTATTCAAAAACCGCCGTTTTAACCCAGGGAATTGTGGCGGTTTTCAGAAAACCGCCGTAATAACCAGAATGGCGCCCAGAATTACGTCGTTTTACAAAACCGCCATTCTTGGTAATAATGGCGGTTCAAACCGCCGTAAATACCCAAAAAAACCGCCATTTTAACCAGATTTTTTTGTAGTGAAAGAATGCCCTTTGGCTTGTGCAATGCACCAGCTACTTTCCAAAGGTGCATGATGAGTCTTTTCTCTGATCTTATTGAGGACTGTATGGAAGTTTTTATGGACAATTTTAGTGTTTATGGTGATTCTTTTAACCTTTGCTTAGATGGATTATCTAGAGTATTAGATAGATGTATTAATACAAACCTTGTATTGAATTTCGAAAAATGTCACTTTATGGTAAAGCAAGGGATTGTATTGGGACATGTGGTATCTAATAATGGCATTTCTGTAGACCCAGCAAAGGTGAATGTTATTTCTAGTTTACCTTACCCCTCTTCTGTGAGGGAAGTCCGTTCGTTCCTTGGCCATGCAGGTTTCTACAGGAGATTTATTAAGGACTTTAGTAAGGTGGCACTTCCCCTATCCAGATTACTACAAAAGGATGTTGAGTTTGAGTTCAGTGAGGATTGCAAATAAGCATTTGATAAGCTAAAGACTACTCTAACTCAAGCTCCAATTGTGAGAGGACCCGACTGGAGCCAGCCATTTGAAATCATGTGCGATGCTTCCAACCATGCAGTAGGAGCAGCACTG
Source organism: Arachis duranensis (assembly GCF_000817695.3). Taxonomy (NCBI): domain Eukaryota; kingdom Viridiplantae; phylum Streptophyta; class Magnoliopsida; order Fabales; family Fabaceae; genus Arachis; species Arachis duranensis. The sequence continues at coordinate 45,028,622 of NC_029775.3, read as the reverse complement.
GCTCAGCGTGAAGGTAAAAATCCTTTTGTTATTGCCTATGCGTCTAAGACTTTAGACACTGCCCAGTCCAATTATACCACTACTGAGAAAGAGCTACTTGCTATTGTTTTTGCTCTGGATAAATTCTGGGCTTATTTACTTGGTACTAAAGTAGTAGTGTATTCGGACCATGCAGCTCTAAAGTATCTATTGGCTAAAAAGGAATCCAAACCAAGACTTATACGTTGGATACTGCTGTTACAAGAGTTTGATTTAGAAATCAAGGATAGGAGTGGCACTCAAAATTTAGTTGTAGACTACTTGAGTCGCCTTGAACATATTAAGGATGATTCTACTCCTATAGATGATAATTTTCCTTTTAACAACCTGCAAGCAGTATCTGAAGTAGTCCATTGGTATGCAATTATTGCTAATTATTTAGTTAGCCGCACATTTCCTCCACATTTTTCTAAACATCAAAGAGACAAGCTGAAAAGCGAGTCTAAATATTATATATGGGATGACCCATATTTATGGAGATGTGGCGCTGACCAGATAATTAGACATTGTGTACCTCAATCAGAATTCCAGTCCATTTTAGAGGCATGTCACTCATCTGAGAGTGGAGGACATTTTGGCCCTCAACGAACAGCTAGAAAGATCTTAGACTGTGGATTCTGGTGGCCTATTCTTTTTAGAGATGCTACTGAGTTTTGTAAATCTTGTCACCCATGCCAGAAATTTGGTAACATATCCAAGAGGGATGAGATACCTCAACAATATATGCTTTTCGGTGAAATTTTTGATGTTTGGGGCATTGACTTCATGGGTCCATTTCCAAATTCTAGTGGATATTTTTATATATTGTTAGCTGTAGATTATGTTTCCAAATGGGTGGAAGCAATTCCTACCCGCACTGATGATGCTAACACTGTTGTTACCTTTGTGAGAAACCATATTATATGCCGCTTTGGATCACCACGAGCGATCGTGAGCGATCAAGGCACCCATTTTTGTAACAGGAGACTAACATGATTGATGAAGAAGCATGTGATAATCCATAAAGTTGCAACAGCTTACCATTCCCAAACTAATGGGCAAGTCGATGTGTCAAACAGAGAAATTAAACGTATCTTGCAAAAGGTAGTAAAGCCTCACAGAAAAGACCGGAGCACCAGACTACAAGATGCACTGTGGGCATATAGAACAGCATACAAGACACCCATTGGGATGAGTCCCTTCCGCTTAGTTTATGGAAAAGCTTGTCATCTCCCAGTTGAAATCGAACACAAAGCCTTCTGAGCAGTTAAAGAATGCAACATGGGGATTGAGAATGCTGGAGCTGAAAGAAAGTTACAACTGCAGGAACTGGAGAACCTTCGCCTAGAAGCTTATGAGAACTCCAGAATATACAAGGAAAAGATGAAAGCTGTGCATGATCAAAACATCAAGAAGAGAGAGTTCCAACCTGGAGATTTTGTTCTCCTTTACAAATCTCGACTGAGGCTCATGCCCGATAAGTTAAGATCAAAATGGGAAGGTCCATACAGAGTAGAGAAGGCTGAACCGTACGGAGTTTATCACCTAAGCCATCCTTCAAGTTCTGAACTTATTAAGGTCAATGGACACCGTCTGAAGCTATACCATGGTGAGAAGGTGCAGAAGAGTAAGGAGCTTGAGATCTTTCGCCTGGAAGATCCCTACAGAGCAACAGATTGAGCTAGTGGAGCGTCCAACTTACGGACGTTAAAGCAAAGTGCTTGGTAGGAGACAACCCACCGCGGTAAGATCGTTCTTTTCTACACTTTTAGTTTTTTCTTCTTTAAATAACTATTCTCTTCATTAGTGCTTTCGTTCTCTTTCAATTACATGTCTTTATCTTTCTAAAAAAAAAAAAATTCGCCGCACGACGCGATCGCACAAGCGACGCGTCCGCGTGGTAGGGGGAGTAAAGAAAACTAAAAATGAACAGAAAGTTACGCAAGAGCAGCGCTGGAGTCGTGCCAAAGGCACAATTTACTCCACGCGACCGCGTCACATGGAAATCATGGCCTCCCACGCGACCGCGTACTCCACGCGACCGCGTGCCCTGCATTTTCAACGTTAAAGGGTGCACAATGCTATATTGTGCGAGAGTGGTGCTGGATTGGTGCTGGATGCACAATCCTTGTCACGCGACCGCGTCGCTGACGCAGCCGCGTCAATTAATTTCTGATGCACACTCACGCGATCGCATGACCCACGCGATCGCGTCACCTTAATTTGGCAATTGAATTATATTGAACAGAGAGTTGTGCTGGAGCGAGGCTGCACTCGCGCCAGCAGCACAATGTAGGTCACGCGACCACATTAACAAGGTTTTACCTTCTTCTTCCTTCTTCTCTTTTCTATCATTCTTATTATAGTATGTATATATATTATTATTTTCTTTTTATTTTCTTTTTCTTTTCACTTCTTTATTTTTCCTTCTTCTTCTTTTACTTGGTGTTAGAAACCTTTTGAGTCATCATTCCTCATTATATGCTTGTGGATTATTGCAAATTGTTTGACAATTATTTTTCTCCTATTTAAGGGATTGCTTGCATGTTCAATTCCATACTTTTTATATCTTGTTTACCATGCATGCCATGTACTTGTGAAAAAGCCCATATAGCACTATGCACTTTTCTATATTACTTTACTCTATTCTGCAATGCTTGCTTTTCACAAATTCCCTTTCATATTTTATTATTTAAATTTAATTGTCAATACAACCGTGATAGTTAGTTTGTTACAAATGGTAACCTAACTTGGACATTGAATGTTTGATATATGCTACTCATGCCTTTGCCTGCATGCCAATAAACCTCTTGCATTCCATTGTCCTACATGCACTTGCTATATTTCCATTGATGAGCTTTTCACATGTAATCCGGACCATGTGTTCATGCCATTTATCTTTATTGTGCATTGACTATCACTTACAATACCCTCTTCCTTGCTCTATCTCTATGAATTTAATTTTCTTTCTCTTTCCTTCTTTCAGGATGGCCACCAAGAAAGGACAAGAAAGAGCTACCTCCAAACCATCAGCAAGAAGAGGAACTAAAAGAGCATTAGTGGCAGAGCCTTCTTCAACCGCAGTCAAGCCCTCAACAAAAAGAGTTAAGAGGATAATAAAGGTTGACGACAAAGAGAAAGCCTTTCCAGCAAAGTAAAGGTTGACGACAAAGAGAAAGCCTTTCCAGTAAAGGACACTGCGTGATTTTCCAATCGCTACTGTGAGCAGATGTTCCCTATCCTAGCAGAAAGGAACTATAACAATGAATACCTTCTCATCCTCCCGCCCAATATTGCCACCTTTGTTGAGCCACAAATTGAGTGAAGACAATGGAGTTTCCTACGGAGACAGCCAAGGCAGGTCAATCTTTCTTGGGTAGTTAAGTTCTACTCCAACTTCTATATACCAACCCTGCAGTCTGTTTATGTCCGGCAGAAGCAAGTCTCCATTATAGAAGAGGCCATTCAGCAAGTTCTGAGTCTTTCCCCTATTCCAGAAGGAATGGACACTTTTCAAGAAGCCACCCTTCAGCGCCAGAGATACCAATTTGACTAGGACTCCGTTCTTAGAGTCATTGCTTTACCTGGCAGCCGTTGGATCTATGGATACCACCGCAACCGTCCTAAGGGAATCTTGGCTTCCGCACTTACCTTAGAGGTTCGCGTATGGGCACAGATCATGTCCCATTACGTCTTTTCAAGCACTCACGAATCCTCCTTCACTGCGGACATGGCTGTTCTACTATGGTGCATCCTTACAAAGCAACCTCTGAATCTCTCAAGACACATCCGGCATGCTATGGAGCATGTACAAATCGCGGGCAACTTACCTTTCCCTGCCTTAGTCTCAAATCTTGTCTCCGCAGCCAGAGTCTCCTGCAGAGCTGGGGACACCAAAGTCATGCTTCCACGGGATGATCAATATGTCCCTAATGGGAAATACCTCAGACTTTTAGCAGCCACTACAAGCCAGCCTACTGAGTCGGTTGAAGATATTCCTTCTTCAACACCACAAGCATCTACCACTGAGAAAGTGCTCCAGCAGATACTTGAAAAGTTGGATCGGCATGAACAAAAAGCAAAGATGAGAGAGCGCCGTAACGAGCGCCGATTCAAACACCTCAAGGAGCTACTCCAGGGACGCTTCAGAGACTCAGACACCCCAAACTCCACTTCTTTTACCAGCACCGGGAGCCATACTGGTCCCGACTATGGAGATACTGCCACCAGCCCACCCCTGTTCCTGACAGATGGCACCGAGGATGGTGCAAAGCCTTAAGTATGGGGAGGTCGGTCAGTACCTGACTTCCAGAGGTAAATTCTCTTCTCTGACACCAATAATTAGGATATTTTAGTTAGATTTTCTTCCCTTTATAGAATAGTTGCATGCATGTTCTACTTGATTGAAAAGACAATAAATTTCTTTTAAAAATCTATCTTTGGAACAAAATTTCACTAATTTTTTTTAAAGTTTTTATGATAAATCTGCTTGAGTTGTATTTGGAACATGATGTTTGAGCTAAAGAACACACAACCTGTGAAAGATTTGAGCCTTTATGTATGGTTACACTATTTAACCATAATTATTTTATTCTTGTGTGTTTACTTCTCTATGATTGTAATATATATTTTGTTTTATCTTATATGTTCAATATTTATTATATTTACATGCTTGCACATGATTGAGGCCATTATTTGTTTAAACTCACTTATCCAAATCAAGCCTACCCTTTTCAATTACCCTTGTTAACCACTTTGAGCTTTTAAAACCCCATTTGTTTTATATTTCACCACATTGCTAACCTTAAGCTGAAAAACAATTGCATATCCCAAATTGAATCTTTGGTTAGCTTAAGATAGAATTGTGTGTGCTAGTTAAGTATGGGAAATTGTGGGAACAGAAGTTGTTAAGGGAATGTGTCATGAAAATTTAAAGGAAATTTGGACAAACTGCTACCCAAAATTCCTCTGAGGACAGTAAGAGCCCAGAGAGAAATAATTCTGGCGCTCAAATGCCTAAAAAAGTTGAAGAGCTGGCATTACACGCCCAACCCATGCTCAGTTCTGTCGTTCAAATGCCACAAACAGGCAAGGAGTTGGCGTTAAATGCATAATGGAAGCTAAGTTCTGGCGTTCAAACGCCAGAAACATGTAAGGAGTTGGCGTCCAACGCCAATCCAGCTTCCAACCCTGGCATTCAAATGCCAGTGAGGGATCAGACACATACAAGTGCTGATAGCAACCCCTCTAAAAAGGCTTCTCCAACCACCTCTGTAGGAAATAAACCTACAGCAACTAAGGTTGAGGAATACAAAGCCAAGATGCCTTATCTTCAGAAACTCTGCCAAGCAAAATAGAATAAGCAATTTGCCCGTTTTGTAGACTATCTCAAGACTCTTGAAATAAAGATTCCGTTTGCAGAGACACTTGAGCAAATACCCTCTTATGCCAAGTTCATGAAAGAGATCTTGAGTCATAAGAAGGACTGGAGAGAAACTAAAAAAGTTTTCCTCACGGAAAAATGCAGTGTAGTCATTCTAAAAAGCTTACCAGAAAAGCTTAAAGATCCTGGAAGCTTCTTGATACCATGCACATTAGAGGGTACTTGTACCAAGAAAGCTCTATGTGATCTTGGAGCAAGTATCAACCTAATACCTGCATCCACTATCAAAAAGCTTGGTTTGACTGAAGAAGTCAAACCAACCCCGATATGTCCCCAACTTGCTGATGGCTCCATTAAATACCCATCAGGCATGATTGAAGACATGATTGTCAAGGTTGGGCCATTTGCCTTTTCCACAGACTTTGTGGTGCTGGAAATGGAGGAGCACAACAGTACAACTCTCATTCTAGGTAGACCTTTCCTAGCAACTGGACGAACCCTCATTGACATCCAAAAAAGGAAATCAACCCTGAGAGTCAATAAGGACGAGTTTAAGTTGAATGTTGTCAAAGCTATGCAGCATCCAGACACTCCAAACGACTACATGAGCAATGACATTATTGACTCTCTAGTGGAAGAGGTCAATATGACTGAGAGTCTCAAATCAGAGCTAGAGGATATCTTCAAAGATGTTCATCCTGATTTGGAGGAACCAGAGAAAATAATAGAACCTCTGAAAATCCCTCAGGATGAGGAGAAACCTCTTAAACCTAAGCTCAAACCATTACCACCATCCCTGAAATATGCATTTCTGGGAGAAGGTGACACTTTTCCTGTAATCATAAGCTCTACCTTCGAGCCATAGGAAGAGGAAGCACTAATTCAAGTTCTGAGGACACACAAGACAGCTCTTGGGTGGTCTATCAGTGATCTTCAGGGCATTAGCCCAGCCAGATGCATGCACAGGATCCTATTGGACGATGATGCTAAGAGAGTGGTTCAACCACAGAGGCGGCTGAATCCAGCCATGAAGGAGGTGGTGCAGAAGGAGGTCACTAAATTACTAGAGGCTGGGATTATTTATCCTATTTCTGATAGCCCCTGGGTAAGCCCTGTCCAAGTCGTTCCTAAAAAGGGTGGCATGACAGTGGTCCATAATGAAAAGAATGAACTGGTTCCTATAAGAACAGTTACAGGGTGGCGTATGTGTATTGATTACAGAAGGCTCAATACAGCTACCAGAAATGATCATTTTCCTTTACCATTCATAGACCAGATGCTAGAAAGACTAGCAGGTCATGATTACTACTACTTTCTGGATGGATATTCAGGTTATAACCAAATTGCAGTAGATTTCCAAGATCAAGAGAAAACAGCATTCACATGTCCATCAGGAGTATTTGCATACAAAAGGATGCCATTTGGTCTGTGCAATGCACTTGTAACCTTTCAAAGGTGTATGCTCTCTATTTTCTCTGATATGGTGGAAAAATTTTTGGAAGTCTTCATGGATGACTTTTCAGTATTTGGAGACTCATTCAGCTCCTGTCTTGACCATCTAGCACTTGTTCTAAAGAGGTGCTAAGAGACTAACCTGGTTTTAAACTGGAATAAATGTCACTTTATGGTGACTGAAGGAATTGTCCTTGGGCACAAAATTTTGAACAAGGGAATAGAGGTGGATCAAGCTAAGGTAGAGGTAATTGAAAAATTACCACCACCTGTCAATGTTAAGGCAATCAGAAGCTTTCTGGGGCATGCAGGATTCTTTAGGAGGTTTATTAAGCATTTTTCAAAAATGTCAAAACCTCTGAGCAATCTGCTGGCTGCTGATACACCATTTGTCTTTGACAAAGAGTGTTTGCAGGCCTTTGAGACTCTAAAAGCTAAGTTGGTCACAGCACCAATCATTTCTGCACCAAACTGGGCATTACCATTCGAACTAATGTGTGATGCCAGCAACCATGCCATTGGTGCAGTATTGGGACAAAGGCATGATAAGCTTCTGCACATCATTTATTATGGCAGTCAGATTCTAAATGATGCGCAGAAGAACTACACAACCACAGAAAAGGAATTGCTTGCAGTGGTTTATGCCATTGACAAATTCAGATCATATTTAGTAGGATCAAAAGTGATTGTGTATACCATGCTGCTCTTAAATATCTACTCACAAAGAAGGATTCAAAACCCAGGCTCATAAGATGGGTGTTGCTTCTGCAAGAGTTTGATATATAAATAAGAGACAGAAAAGGGACAGAAAATCAAGTAGCTGATCACTTGTCCCGAGTAGAACCAGTAGAAGGGGCGTCCATCCCTCTTACTGAGATCTTTGAAACCTTTCTGAATAAGCAACTCTTTGCCATCCAGGAAGTACCATGGTTTGCAGACATTGCAAACTACAAGGCTGTGAGATTCATACCCAAAGAGTATAGTAGGAAGCAATTAAAGAAACTGATCTCGGATGCAAAGTACTATCTGTGGGATGAACCATATCTCTTCAAGAGATGTGCAGACGGAATAATCCGTAGATGTGTGCCTAAAGAAGAAGCGCAAAAGATCCTCTGGCAGTGCCATGGATCACAGTATGGAGGACATTTTGAAAGTGAGCGAACAGCCACAAGAGTCCTCCAATGTGCCTTCTACTAGCCTACTCTCTATAAAGACTCCCGAGAGTTTGTACGTAACTGTGACAGTTACCAAAGATCTGGCAATCTGCCTCACAGTTATGCCATGCCTCAACAAGGGATCCTTGATATTGAGTTGTCTGATGTATGGGGTATTGAATTCATAGTGGCAGTGGATTATGTATCCAAATGGGTGGAGGCTATTGCAACACCCACTAATGATACTAAGACAGTGCTGAAATTCCTCCAGAAACATATCTTCAACAGATTTGGTGTTCCTAGAGTACTAATCAGTGATGGGGGCACTCATTTCTGCAATAAACAACTTTACTCTGCTATGGTTCGATATGGAGTTAGCCACAGGGTGGCAACTCCATATCATCCACAGACAAATGGTCAAGCTGAAGTCTGTAATAGAGAACTTAAAAGAATCTTGGAACGGACTGTGATTAACCGTAGAAAGGATTGGGTAAGAAGCTTGGACGATGCTCTGTGGGCATACAAAATAGCATTCAAAACTCCTATAGGGACCTCTCCATAGCAGCTTGTGTATAGAAAAGCCTGTCACTTGTCAGTGGAACTGGAACACAAGGCCTAGTGGGTAACCAGATTCCTTGATGCCAAGTTAGCTGGAGAAAAACGATTGCTCTTGTTAAATGAGCTAGAGGAATTCAGACTCAATGCTTTCGAAAATGCAAAAGTTTACAAAGAGAAAGCCAAAAGATAGCATGATAAGAAGCTGTCGTCCAGAGTCTTTGAGCAAGGGCAGAAAGTTCTGCTATTCAACTCTAGACTTAGGTTATTCCCCGGGAAATTAAAATCCCAGTGGAGAGGACCATATGTTATTACAGGTGTGTCACCATATGGATATGTAGAGCTTCATGATAGTGACTCTGACAAAAAGTTCATTGTTAATGGACAAAGAGTCAAGCATTATCTTGAAGGCAATGCTGAGCAAGAATGCTCAAGACTGAGACTAGATTAAAGCTCAGTAATAGTCCAGCTAAAAACGATAAAGAAGCGCTTATTGGGAGGCAACCTAATTTTATCTATCTATGTTAAAATTTCATTGTTATTTTGTGTTTTCTTTAGTTTGATGATCATGTAAAGTCACAAAAACAACTGCAAAATTTAAAGTAAAATAAAAAACAGCACACCCTAGAGGATAAGCTTACTGGTGTTTAAACGCCAGTAAGAAGCATCAGACTGGCGTTTAACGCCAGAAAGGAGCATCAAGCTGGCGTTAAACGCCAGAAACAGGCTGCAAGCTGGCGTTTAACGCCAGAAACAAGCAGCAGTCTGGCGTTAAACGCCAGGATTGCTCTAAGAGGGCGTTCTACACGCCTAAATAGTGCAGGGATGAGAAATCCTTGACACCTCAGGATCTGTGGACCCCACAAGATCCCCACCTACCTTACCATTCAAATTCAAACCGTTTCCCTCCCAAACCCACCCATTCACACACCTCCATCTCCTCCACTTCTCCTTCTACTCCCTTCTTTCTTCTTTTTCTCAAGGACGAGCAAACCTTTTAAGTCTGGTGTGGAAAAAGCGTTGCTTTTTATTTTTCCATAACCATTTATGGCACCTAAGGCCGGAGAAACCTCTAGAAAGAGGAAAGGGAAGGTAGTTGTTTCCACATCTGAGTCATGAGAGATGGAGAGTTTTATCTCAAGGATCCATAGTTCAGTGGTAGAGCATTTGATTGCAGATCAAAGAGCCTTTAGGAAGAGCAACAAAGGCAAGGAAGAGACGTAGAGGAGCACCATTAGATCTTCAAGAGGAAGAACAAGCCGCCATCATTAAGGTGGACTCATTCTTTAACTTTCTTGTTCCTATTTTTCTATTTTTTTCAATTTTGATACTTTATGTTTGTCTATGTTTTGTGTCTTTACTACATGATCATTATTGTCTAGTGTCTATGTCTTAAAGCTATGAATAACTCCATGAATCCTTCACCTCTCTTAAATGAAAAATGTTCTAAAAACAAAAGAATAAGTACATGAGTTTCGAATTCATCTTTGAAATTAGTTTAATTATATTGATGTGGAGACAATACTGTTTGTTTTCTGAATGAATGCTTGAACAGTGCATATTTTTTATATTGAATTTTATGAATGTTAAAATTGTTGGCTCTTAAAAGAATGATGAACAAGAGAAATATTATTGATAATCTGAAAAATCATAAAATTTATTCTTGAAGCAAGAAAAAGCAGTGAATAACAAAAGCTTGCAAAAAAAGGCAGAAAAAAATATATAAAAGAAAAAGAAAAAGCAAGCAGAAAAATCCAATAGCCCTTAAAACTAAAAGCCAAGGGTAAAAAGGATCCAAGGCTTTGAGCATCAATGGATAGGAGGGCCCAAGAAATTAAATCCAATCCTAAGCGGCTAAATCAAGCTGTCCCTAACCATGTGCTTGTGGCATGCAGGTCCAAGTGAAAAGCTTGAGACTGAGTGGTTAAAGTCGTGATCCAAAGGAAAAGAGTGTGCTTAAGAACTCTGGACACCTCTAATTGGGGACTTTAGCAAAGCTAAGTCACAATCTGAAAAGGTTCACCCAGTTGTGTGTCTGTAGCATTTATGTATCCAGTGGTAATACTGGAAAACAAAGTTCTTAGGGCCACGGCCAAGACTCATAAAGTAGTTGTGCTCAAGAATCAACATACTAAACTAGGAGAATCAATAACACTATCTGAATTCTGAGTTCCTATAGATGCCAATCATTCTAAACTTCAAAGGATAAAGTGAGATGCCAAAACTGTTCAGAAGCAAAAAGCTACTAGTCCCGCTCATCTAATTAGAACTAAGCTTTATTGATATTTTGGAATTTATAGTATATTTTCTTCTTTTTATCCTATTTGATTTTTAGTTGCTTGGGGACAAGCAACAATTTAAGTTTGGTGTTGTGATGAACGGATAATTTATACGCTTTTTGGCATTGTTTTTAGGTAGTTTTTAGTAGGTTCTAGCTACTTTTTAGTATGTTTTTATTAGTTTTCATGCAAAATTCATATTTCTGGACTTTACTATGAGTTTGTATATTTTTCTATGATTTCAGGTATTTTCTGGTTGAAATTGAGAGATTTGAGCAAAAATCTGATTCAGGCTGAAAAAGGACTGCTGATGCTGTTGGATTCTGACCTCCCTGCACTCGAAATGGATTTTCTGGAGCTACAACAGCACAATTGGCACGCTCTCAATTGCGTTGGAAATTAGACATCCAGGGCTTTCCAGCAATATATAATACTATATACTTTGCTTGAAGATAAATGATGTAAACTGGCGTTTAACGCCAGTTCCATGTTTCATTTTGGCGTTAAACGCCAGAAACAGGTTACAAGTTGGAGTTAAACGCCCAAAACAGGTTACAACCTAGTGTTTAACTCCAAAAACAGCCCAGGCACATGAAAAGCTTAAGTCTCAGCCTCAGCACACACCAAGTGGGCCCCGGAAGTAGATTTCTGCACTATCTATCTTTGTTTACTCATTTTCTGTAAACCTAGGTTACTAGTTTAGTATTTAAACAACTTTTAGAGATTTATTCTGTACCTCATGACATTTTAGATCTGAACTTTGTATTATTGACGGCATGAGTCTCTAAACTCCATTGTTGGGGTGAGGAACTCTGCTGTGTCTCGATGAATTAATACAATTATTTCTGTTTTTCATTCAAACACGCTTGTTTCTATCTAAGATATTTATTCGCACTTCAATATGATGAATGTGATGATCCATGACACTCATCACCATTCTCAACCTATGAACGTGTGCCTGACAACCACCTCCATTCTACATTATATTGGATGAGTATCTCTTGCGTTCCTTAATCAGAGTCTTCGTGGTATAAGCTAGAATCCATTGGCAGCATTCTTGAGAATCCGAAAAGTCTAAACCTTGTCTATGGTATTCCGAGTAGGATTCAGGGATTGAATGAATGTGACAAGCTTCAAACTCACAAGGGTTCGGCGTAGTGACAGACGCAAAAGGATCAATGGATCCTATTCCAGCATGAGTGAGAACCGACAGATGATTAGTCGTGCGGTGACAGCGCATCTGGACCATTTTCACTGGGAGGACGGATGGTAGCTATTGACAACAGTGATCCACCAACACACAGCTTGCCATAGGAGGAACCTTATGTGCGTGAAGAAGAAGACAGGGGAAAAGCAGAGATTCAGAAGACAAAGCATCTCCAAAACTCCAACATATTCTCCATTACTGCATAACAAGTATTATTTAATCCATGCTTTTTATTTACTACCAATCAAAACTGAGAATTATTATTATCCTGACTAAGAGTTACAAGATAACCATAGCTTGCTTCAAGCCAACAATCTCCGTGGGATTCGACCCTTACTCACGTAAGGTATTATTTGGATGACCCAGTGCACTTGCTGGTTAGGGGTACGAGTTGTGAAAAGTGTGATTTACAATTTCATGCACCACAGGACAACAAAAAATTTAGCACTAGGAAGAAACACTTAATAAAGTCAAGAAAACTAAATTCTTAATTGGAAGCTTGAAGATAGTGTAATTCACAAGAATAACGGTGTATATATTCCAATGGTGTGCGCAGTTGGAACATACACACTGGCCGCACACAACGGCGATCACACTCCCAATTCAGAAAAGGCTCAAAGCTTCACGACTAAGGGCTCATGTTACAAGAAAGTGAAATATAGACATGCAAGCAACTCTAAGCAAGCACCAAACGAGAAAGGTCAATTGTTCAACATCGACAAATGGTAATCACATATACAATGTTCTTTGATTTGAGGCCAAAAGATGTTTGATCAAGACATCATTAAAAATGAACATTTGCAAAAGGATTACGCAATTTAGATTCCAAGATGAACACTAAACTTAGATTCTATCAACATAATGCAATTGCTACTTATGCTCACCCATTGACAAAATACACAACTTCTTGGCAAACATGGATGGTTGAACTCAAAGCATGTGAGCATGAAAATGCATTGGTGACACAAATTCATCAACATCAAAATTCACAAATGAAGTTGCACAATTCATACATAATGCCCCACAAAAGATGAATTGAAAACATATGATGGCGAAGTCATATAAATCAAACAAGATGTTCATCGAGGCATTTCATCGAACATCTGGTATGCAATGTGCAAACCTATCACAATTAAACTCAAAATTGATAACTAGCAACCCAATAATCAAGAAATAACACTTTGCAATACAAGAAAACAATAAGAAGAAAGAAACAAATTTAATCCAAACAACATAAAAGAAATGAAAGCAAATGCAACAATATTGACAAAAATTGGGAAAAAGAAAGAAAAAAAGAAAAAGGAACCTTTGGTATGAAGGTTGAGTAGAACAAGAACTAGGCAAGAACAATGGTACTTCTTATAGCCATTGCAAAATTACGACCGTTGGTTTGACCGGAAGAGAAAATTCACTGGAGGTGAATAGAGGGAAGAGAAGAAAAGAGAAAAAGGAAAGAAGAGAGAAGAGAAATAAGAGAAAAGTAAAGATATGGTGATGGTAGCTGGCGGCTGACGGCGGCAGCGGCCGGCGGCAACTGACCGACAAAACTGGGCGGAAAAGAGGGAGAGAGAGAGCAAGAAGAAGAAAGGAAAAGAAAAAAATGCTGCCCCTTAATAGGGCAGCTCACCCTATTAACGCCTAGTTCGCGACCTGTGCGGACACACAGCAGCGACAACTTAGAAAGGGTGCGAACGCACACAGCGTGCGATCGCTGCAACCAGAGATGTTGCGAAAGGGCGTGCGAGCGCACCAAAAGGTGCGAATGCACAGAAGGACTCTCTTTTCTTCTCTCTTTTTTTTTTAACTTGTGGACAAAAGCAAATGTGCGTGTGCACACAGGTTCGTGCACACGCACAGAAAATAAGAGATGGGAAGGTGTGTGCTCGCACAAGCCGTTCCTTCGCTCCCACTAGAGGGGCTTACAAGCGCGGTGCGGACGCACACGTCTGTGCTACCGCACAAACAAAGCATGAAAGGGAACGTGTGCATACGCATGCAGCTGTGCGCATGCACAGAGCAGAGAAAAGGAGCAGTGCGCATGCACAGGCTGTGCTGGCGCTGCCACCAGAGGGCATGTCAAAGCGTGTGCGGACACACAGGCTTATGCGCCCGTAGAGATGGCGAAAAACACAGTTTCGTGCGCACGCACGAGGCGGTGCGGACGCACAAATGCCCTGTTTCAAAAAATTCTTTTCTCCATAAAACTAAGGTTCCTAACCTTGGCAAATCAACATACCAACCCCAAATCATTCACACAAGCATACAATCACAGTCCACAAGGAAGTCTAACCTCTTTAACTCAAAGTTATTAAACCCAACCTACACTAATCATTATATCACAAGAAAAGAAGTAATTCAAAAGTTATAAACAAGAGATAGAGTTAGAAAAATGTCACCATGGTGGGGTGTCTCCCAACTTTCCGTTAAGATTTTCAAACTTGTTGATGAGCGGATAATTTATACGCTCTTTAGCATTGTTTTTAGGTAGTGTTTAGTATGATTTAGTTAGTTTTTAGTATATTTTTATTCTTTTTTATGCAAAAATCACATTTCTAGACTTTACTGTGAGTTTGTGTGTTTTTCTGTGATTTCAGGTATTTCCTGGCTAAAATTGAGGGACCTGAGCAAAAATCTGATTCAGAGGCTGAAAAAGGACTAAAGATGTTGTTGGATTTTGACCTTCCTGCACTCGAAGTGAATTTTCTGGAGCTACAGAAGCCCAATTGGCGTGCTCTCAATTGTTTTGGAAGGTAGACATCTTGAGCTATCCAGAAATGTATAATAGTCTATACTTTGCCCGAGATTTGATGGCCCAAACTGGCGTTCCAAGTCAGCATAAAAATTCTGGCGTAAAACGCCCAAACTGGCACCAGAATTGGAGTTAAACGCCCAAACTGGCACCAAAGCTGGCGTTTAACTCTAGGAACAGCCTAAGCACGAAAAAGCTTCAATGCTCAGCCCAAGCACACACCAAGTGGGCCCCAGAAGTGGATTTCTGCATCATTTACTTATTTCTGTAAACCCTAGGTCACTAGTTCATTATAAATAGGACCTTTTACTATTGTATTTTTATCTTTTTGATCATCTGTGATCTTTTGATCATCTTTGATCTTGGGATCAGATCTTTGAACCCTTTTTCGTTTGTTTCATGCTATTTGGGAGGCATGGCCATGCCTAGACCTTGTTCTTATGTATTTTCAACGGTGGAGTTTCTACACACCATAGATTAAGGTGTGGAGCTCTGCTGTTCCTCATGAATCAATGCAATTACTACTGTTTTCTATTCAATTCAAGCTTATTCTTGTTCTAAGATATTCACTCGTACTTCAACTTGGTGGATGTGATGATCCGTGACACTCATCATCATCCTCCCTTATGAACGCGTGCCTGACAACCACCTCCATTCTATCTGCGAGAGCTTGAGTGTGTATATCTTGGCCTACTGGTCCACGACGCATGGTTGCCTCTCTTGACAATAGAGCTTCCATTCCGTGCAATCAGAGTCTTCGTGGTATAAGCTAGAATCACATGGGCAGCATTCTTGAGATCAGGGAAGTCTAAACCTTGTCTGTGGTATTCCGAGTAGGATCTGGGATGGCATGACTGTGACGAGCTTCAAACTAGCGAGTGTTGGGCGCAATGACAGTGCTCAAAAGGATCAATGGATCTTATTCTGACATGATCAAGAAGCGACAGATAATTAGCCATAGGGGTGGCAAAGCGGGCCGGCCTGCCCCAACCCGTCCCGCCCCGCCTAGGCCCGCCTCATAAACGGGGCGGACCAGCCGGTCCCGCCAACTAAAATGGGTTCAAAATGCTAGCCAGCCCCGCTTTATGGCAGATTGGCAGGTTGGCGGGCTAGCCCGCTTGACTTTTTTTTTTTGAAAAATAAAATTCATTAAAATTAATCAAAAAATAATAATTAAAAAATAAAATACAAATAAAAATAGTCAAGTTATAATATAATTTTTTTACTATTTTTTTTGAATTTTTAACTACAATAAAATTGTTCAAAATAATATTTGTCAATAAAATCATCTTTATTTTAAAAAATAAGTCACATAATTTGAGCATATATACAAAATTGTAAAATAAAATAAATAAAGTTAATAACTAAGAGAAGAAGAAAAACAAAAAATGAAAAAAAAAAGTGTTTAAAAATTCTATAATTATTAATTTTATAATAGTAACCACTCTTTTTCATTTAATAAAAAAAAACAAAAATAAAAAGCTTCAGCCCGGCAGACTGGCCTTCCCCGCCCCGCCAAAACCCGCCAATTCGGCGGTGCGGGTTTGGCGGGTTTTTTTAAATTGACGGGCTCCAAATCCTAGCCCGACCCGCCTTTCACTGAGAGGATGGATGGTAGCCATTGACGATGGTGATCCACCTACATATAGCTTACCATGGAAAGGAGTATGAATGATTGGATGAAGGTAATAGGAAAGCAGAGGCTCAGAGGGAACAAAGCATCTTCATACGCTTATCTGAAATTCCCACTAATGAATTGCGTAAGTATTTCTATCCTATTTTATGTTTTATTTATCTTTTAGTTATCAAAACACCATAACCATTTGAATCTGCCTGACTGAGATTTACAAGATGACCATAGCTTGCTTCAAGCTGACAATCTCCGTGGGATCGACCCTTACTCACGTAAGGTTTTACTTGGACGACCCAGTGCACTTGCTGGTCAGCTGCACGAAGTTGTGTATCACGATTTCGTGTACCAAGTTTTTGGCGTCGTTGCTGAGGATTTTTCGAGTTTGGACAACTGACGGTTCATCTTGTTGCTTAGATTAGGTATTTTTCTTTTATTTTGTTCTTCAAAAATTTTAAGAACGAATTCTAGAGTTTCAGATGATGCTTTTATCATCACAAGAGCCAGTTGATTCCTATCAATTTGGCTATTGTATGTAATGTCCTGCTGAAGCTTGGCTGACCATGTCTAATCTTTTTAGACAGAAGCTTTAGACTAAAATTGCATGATTCCTGGAATTCTTATTAAAAATTTTGAGTTTCTTTCAAAATAATTTTCGAAAAAAATACAAAAAAATTATAAAATCATAAAATCAAAAATATTTTTGTGTTTTCTGTTTGAAGCTTAAGGCATGGCACGCCAAGACCAGAAGACCATGGGTGTGCCACTTGAATGCTGGGCGTGACACACCAGCTACTGAAACAAGAGAACCATGCACACAACACATGGGCGTGGCACGCCAGTTATGTTTTCCAGAGAGGAAGATAAAGCGCGCACAATGGGCGTGGCACGCCAGACCTTGGGCGTGCCATGCCAGTTCAAATGTCCAGAGAAGAGGAGTGAAAGGAAAGAGCCGGGCGTGTCACTTGAGATCGAAGGCGTGGCACGTCAAGCAAAGAGAAGACCCTGGGCATGCCACTTGAGCTCGAAGATGTGGCACTCCAGGTTAGCCAAGCAAAGAGAAGACCCTGGGCGTGCCACTTGAGCTCGAAGGCGTGGCCCGTCAGGTTAACCAAGCTAAAGACGACCCTTGGCGTGCCACTTGAGCTCAAAGGCGTGGCACACCAGGGATGTCAATGGAAGGGTCGTGCCACTTGAGGAGCTGGGTGTGGCGCACCAAGCCAAATTTAGTAGCTAGGCACGCCACGCCACTCAAATGCCAAGCAAACGCCAGTCACATGCATCATTTTCATGGGTTTTTCCTTTCCCTTTAGTTATAATTTTCTTTTCTCTTTTGTATTTTCTTAATTCTAGTAATAGGAATAGTATAAATAACCCCTAGAAGTACTAAAAAGGGGGGTTGTATTGCCAAGTCTTGTTTTAGTTTTCCTTTACACTTCATCTCTTCCATCTCATGTACTTTTCTCTAAGCTATGACTAGCTAAACTCCCTCTCATTAGGAGAGGGAGCTCTATTGTACTTGATGGATTAATGATAGTGAAATTTCATTTTCTCTTCGTCTTCTCTTTGATTTGCTTGAAGGATTTTCGTTTTTCATTCTATCATTCAATGATCTTGGGAAAGAGATTGAATGATCTTGGGTTTTATGTGAGCCTTGGAAGAGAAATCATAAAACCATGCTTGAAAATCCTTCTCACACTTGAATAGATTTGAATTTGGGTTGGATACTGTGACATTAATCCTCCCAATACTTGGATCTAGGAAGGTGTGTGGTATAGTTAGGGACCATTTTTCATCTCTTCTCATGAGCAATTAGACCAAAGAATTGACAATTGATCAAGATTTGAGAGATTGGGTTACCAAGGGATTGGGACTCAATCACTCATGATTGCCAAGAGGTCAATGAGTTGCATGATTGAAGATGAGATGAATTGAATTTAATCCAAAGAGATCAACATCTCCCAATCCTAATGAATCCCCCCTATTCTTATCTTCCACATTCTTTATAGCTTTCTTTACATTCTATTATTCCCTATTCCCATTTACAATTCAGCCATTTATGTTTCAGTTCTTTACATTCTTGCCATTTACTTTTCTACACTTTATTACTTTCTTTTACTTTTGAGCCATTTACATTCTTGCCATTTTACATTCTTGCCATTTACTTTTCTGCACTTTATCTTTTCCAACCTCTTAAGAGATCAGATAAGTGAAAGAGGCCACCTTTAATTGACCTTTATTCTTAATGGGCCTGGCTTTGCTTTGGACCAGAATATAAACAATAACTATCATTAGATTTTTTAATATGTTGCAGGTACGAAGAGTACATTCAAACGGTAACATAATTATAAATTTGTATTACCTGAATAATAAATTAAATAGTTCAAATTTATTAAAGAAACAATTGTCACTTATAATTTACAGCATTGTAGAAGTACTTGCTATATTTGTGCATTATTAGATGTAATTGATTTTTTTACCTTTATGTACCAAAGTTTTACATATAAAATTTATTGAAACTAATAAAACACATTTGAACTAATATCTGAATATTTAAAAAATCGATTATTAATCCATAAATAATATTTTTTAAATTAATTTAAATTTTGAAATATAAATTATTCTAAGGCTGATTGTCATTAAAATTATATATGCATGATAAGTAAAGTGTTAAGATAATATCATAATGTATCTATAACAATATTATTTTGGAAGTAATTAAAAGTTGATCAAAACTTAAGAAAAAATAAATTATTAATTAAATAAATATACAGAATTTTTATCCATATTATCGTTATTCAGTTTATTATTTAGATCAATTTCACAGCTATTATGAGTATTTAAATATTTAAAAAATTTATTATTGACATAAAAATAATGTATTTTAAAAATGTAAGAGTACATTCAGTTAAGTAAATTATAAATAAATGATAGATATCAAGAGTATATTAAGATAGATATATTGTAAAAATAATTTAAATTAAATAATAAATTAACAATATAAATTTATTAGTTGAAAATTTGTTAAACATAATTTGAATTTGCTTAAAACAATAAATTATTAATTAAATATACAAAATTCTTAACAATGTTATCCCATTCAATTTGTTTCTTGGATTGTTATGAATAGTTAAACATTTAAAAATTTATATTTGGCATGAAAATAATGTATTTTGAAAAGTTAAAGGTACATTAAATTAGATAAATTATTATAGATAAATAAATGGTAGGTAAGTATATTTAATTAGATAAAGTATCTCACTCAGAATATTGATTCTAGATGTATTTATGATATCTTCTAATAGAATGGTCATATTAGTTGGATCACTCAATGTATAACTTGCTTTTTTAGCAAAGGATTCGACAATCTCATAATGTTGGACTATTAAATAGTCTTAATAACAAAATATATTTTTAAGTTTTTTAATAATTGTCAAATAATTTTTATTTAATTTTAATTATAAATTAATTTTTTATATATTATTTAATTATAAAATCTTTCCATTAATTATTATTTCCATAAATATTTTGGCAATTCAAATCAATGAATTTTTTATCTCTTAATTCGTTACATCCATACAAACTAGAAAAATCGTGTTTATTGATAATTCAATCCATGAAAGTAAAACGAGTGAATTTCGCACCACAATATTAATTTTTCTAAAATTCAATTGATTGAAATTAAAGTGTAACACCGACCAATTTTTCAAAATTTAGTCGATTGAAAGTGTTATACAGTCAATTAAATTATGTTATACAATATGAAAATGCTTCAATATTTTTTATTTTATCATTCCGATTTTTTATTAGGAATTTCATAGATGAATCTTTTGATACTTTGGATTAAATGTTTGTCAGTTCTTTAACTTAATGAAACGGTTCTATGTAAATACACCATCGTAATTGTTTTTCTAATAAAAAATCTTAATTTAAAAATGACAGAAACGTTACTATAGAAAACTCATAGGTGGATTATCATAATCAATTAAATGATAGATAGATAGATGTAAATTCATTTTTATTTGCATGATAAGCTAATAAGTAATAACTAGTTTTATAAATGAATTAAGTGTCCCTCTAAAGGAAAGATTTTTTTTACTGTTGAATCATGTCAATTTAACTCTCGGACACATTGCAAAAATTAATGCAGCAAAAGGATTGAATGCTTAGTTGTGTACTGGGTACTGTATAGCACTTAAGATAAATATTAGTTAAAATGAATAAAAAAATTTGGTGATATAAAAGGGACAAAAAAATTGGTTATATAAAAAGGGCATTTTGGTTGAATATAATCTTTACCAACCTTAAAAGGATAAATATTAAGAAATATACAAATTAGATTTTTAAAAAAGACATCGGTTACTTAATCAAAAAATGTTCAATTGATTTTTTTTAAATTATTTTATATTTTATCAATGAATTTATCCTTATTTTTTGGGATAAAAATTATTTTCTTTTTCATTCCGTACAAATAAAAAATAATAATTTTCTTTTGCTGAATGGTGGTTAATTCTTAATGGCATAATTAAAATTTAATCGATTGTGTAATTATATAACACTTATAATTGATTAAATTTTGAAAAAATGTATATTGCGGTGCGAAATTTAATTGATTCTGTAATATTTCTAATTCATTGAATTAAAAAAAATATATTGAGGTGCGAAATTCAATTAATTGATAAAAAAAAACTCAAGCAATTCAATCGATTGCATAACACTTTTAAACAATTGATTTGATTGAATTTTGAAAAAACTCATATTGCTGTACAAAATTCAATCCATTGTATTACATTTTCAATAATTGAATTTTGGAAAAATTCTGATTGTGGTGCAAAATTCACTCGATTGATTGTCATTTCTATTGGTTGAATTATCAACAATTGTCATTTTCATCATTGAATTACCAACAAGTACAATTTTTTCCTAGCTTTTATGGATGCAATTGCTTAAGGGATAAAAAACTCACATTGTCAAAATATTTATGGAAGTCATTATTAATGAAAGATCTATTTTTTGTTGTTTTTATTTCTAATTGTTAATAAACATAATCGATGAATAATGAAATAATAATTTATAAAATAGAGGATAACTTTTATAATTAAATAACATATAAAATATTAATTTGTAATTAAAATTAAATAAAAACTATTTGATAATTATTAAAAATTTTAAAAAATATGTTTTATTATTAGGACGATTTAATAGTTCAAATATTATGGGTAGTCGAATCTTTTGCATGCTTTTCTTATTTAATACTCTTTCACTAACAGGTTGTTGTTCTATTTTTTGTTCATGTCTAGCATAATTTTGTCAAGTTGGTTGATGAGTTTCACGTGAATCCTTCTATTAGTATACTATCATTTTAATTAACCAAAACAACAATATAAATATAGTGTTATACTTTTATTTAATGACACAAAATAAATAAAAATAGGTTTTACATTATATTTAAGTGAAATAAGAAGAAGACAAAAAAAGATGAATAAGAGTATAAAAAAAATATTTCTATTCTATAATAATAGTAATGTGAAGTGAGAGATAATAAAATAGAAAAAATATAAATATAGAAACAGTAAATATGAACGTATGAGGTAAGAGAAACGATGAATTTTAATGTTGAGTAACTGACATATAATAAAAAAAAATTTGGACACATATTTTGTTATTATATATTGTTATTGATTATGGATAAATAAAATAGATTATAGATAAATAAAATTTCCCATAAAAAACACATCAGCCGAAAAATAATTATAAAAAACACCATTTAATTTTCAATATCCAAAAATTTTACCCAAATATTAAATTTATTTTATTTATTTAAAAAATCCTAAGCTTACGGAATACAGAGTCAGCAGATGTTCACCCGTTCTTCTCTCCCCTTTCTACATCCCTCCGTTCGCCTCCAGTCATAGTCATCTCGCTTGATTTCTCGATCAGGTGCGTGCTATTTCTTTCCCTCTCCGATCTTTTTGGTTTACTTTTAATTTTGTTTTATTTGTTTAAATTTTTTAACCGTTAATTTTGATGATTTTGTACTTTTCCTGATATCAAATTTTTAGGGTTTTTTCGTCATCTTCGATCTTGCTTTGTCATCGAAAAATCAACCAACAACAATGACTCATATCCTTTGATCTGTTGCAAATTTATTGCTGCTATTTCACGGATACTCGTCAAATTTTGGTTTAGGTTGACTTTTTGTTCTGTTCCTCACAAATAAAAGTTCTAGTGAAAATTTGAGCCAATTTTGCTCTGATATCAATTGTGTGTGCCGGAACCAGTAGTTACGTTAGATTTGGATCTGCAGAAAGAAAACAAGTGGAACACAATATCAAAATTTTAAGAGTTTTCTTTATGGCACATGGTTTCCTTTCCTACAATCCAACCATGTATTGGTACGTTGGTGTTTCTGTGATGCCGTTTATTCCATTGTTTGGCTTAACTCTATAGCTAACGCGGTAACCAGAGGGAAAAGGATCGTGAAAGGGCTCAGGCCAGATTGTTTTGATTTTCTTTTTCAGAACTCGATTTCGATGAACTGAGATTGAGATTGAGATTGATTGATGTTTTTTTGTTGAAATGTCTAATTTTTTAATGTGTAGAGATGCAAAGGCGCTGCAGGAGAAGGCAGCTAAGAAAGCCGCAGGTCAGGATGCAGGAGGGAACAATGCAGGCGGCAGTGGAAACAAAAAATAGGCAAGAATGGTTAATATGAGTTGTTGAGTGTAGATGTGGAGTTTATGGAACATTTGTGCTGCATGATTTGAATTGAGTTTTTAGTTTAGAGTCATAAATGTTTACTTACGTCATTTGAGATGTGAATTAAAAAACATCTGTGATGTATTAATAAACAATTTGGTGGTTTCTTAGAAGGTGCTGATGTTATCTGTTGAGCAATTGATTTTTATCTTAGCTTGGAAAATTAGTATTTGTAATGATGTTGTGTTCTCTTCCAAGTATGTTATTGTCGTTGAATTGGGAAAGACTATCTGTTCCTGTGTTTATACATTTTTCATTGCAAATGAAATTCTTAGAATCACTGAAAAATATCAGAATCAGCAATATCCAAGTACAATTTTGAATTGTTGTTGTGGAATTTGAGGTTAGGGTAGACATGAAATGTTGCATATTCTGATAACTAATGTGGTTTAGACTTCTATCTTATGTTGTCTGCTGTCCAATTGTCTTAATCAAATTATCTATTACATGTTTGATTCATGTTGTAGATTAGATTTTTTAATCGGGATTGTTGAATTTATATATTAATATGTTATATGGGTGAAGTTGTCGGTATGAACATTTCTTTACCGGTAAATGAAAAATATTGTTTCCTCACAGGCATAGAGTTATGATAGTTTGTGTGCTTTATCAGTTCTAAACCGTTGACCTAATAACATATTTATCAATTGATACTATTATTTTGCTCTGATCTTGATGTTCCAACCTGTCTGGCCCCGTGTGCATTTAATTCATACGGTAAGCATACCTTTGTATAACTTATGGGCTATGAAGTAACTTCGCTGTCGTGTACACATTTTGGACGACACTCTCATACATTCATCAGACACGCGTGTCTGTTGTATCTAACTGTGTCTTAACAAGAACACGTTTGGATACATCTAAAAAATATATTATTACAATATATTTTGGACGCGTCTAGTTTTATTCTTAACATATATTGTTAAAATAAATTTAGATACAATATATATTATTATTTATTAATATAAAAAATATTTTAAATATTTGATTTAATTAAAATAAGATATTAAAAATAATTAAAAAATATATTTTAATATTAATAAAATATTAAAATATCATTATAATTTATCTAAAAAATACTTTATATTTTATATGTATGTGTGTTTCTATGTCTTATAAAATTTTAAAATTCGCATGTTTGTATTGTATCCCTTGTTCGTGTCAGTGTCTGTGCATGATAGCTTATAGGAAGGATACAGAAATATTCCCGCCAACGATGACACGGAAGACAACAACGTCTCGGATTTAGAAACAGTCTAATACACTTAAAGTTAAATTTCAGTGGATACATTCATCCATTCGTTAATTAAGTTCCGGTAATGTTAAAAGAAGAGCCGGTGTCACGTTATCCTCTTACATGATAACCCTTTGCAATGCGATACATGTTGGCTTCTTTTTAAATGTTAACAAACTCAATTGTTGGATGTGTACGATGTATCCAATGGAATTTTACTTCAATTTGTTTGGGGCTAGATTTAAACCTTTAATGTGTATTTATGTCTCATGTTATCTAGCATAGGTACATTGGGGTATTTGGGTATTCTTGCCAAGTAATTTTAACTTGCATACTACGTTGGCTTGAAAATTTGTTTTATATTTTGTGGCTTGTCATGCTCCATATGCTAATAATGTATTGCCCGAGTAACCAACAATTGTTTTATTGAAAAGAGGATCTAGATGCCCAATTCACAAGAAACCCGGTGCATCTAAAAAGGGGTCACACTGATTACTGATCTATCTAATGACCTATTATTGGGGTTTTTTTTAGTGCTTTGCTATAGTTTTTTGAGGAATCCTAATTGTGAGAATTTTCACCATGGGTGATCAACCAAATGGCAGTGAACACTGCTCCCAAGTTGGATAACAGCCGTGCAACAGGATCTGAGGAAGATCAGATAGTGCAATTTATTGACGAGGATATAGGGAGGGTATTGAGAGATTCTCACAAAACTTGGTCAGGAGACTTCTCATTGACAGAGGTTCTAGTGCTAGAATTCTAGAAACGGCGCTATTTGCAATATGGAGACAACCAGAGGGGTTCAAGGTGATAGATCATGGAAGAAACCTCTTTCAATTCGTCTTTGATAGTGAAATTGATCTTCTAAGAATTGAAAAGGTGTCCTGTGGCTATTTAAAAACTACATTTTTAATTTGAGAAGATGGAATGAGGACATTGCAATTAAAGAGGAAGAATTTGCCCATGTTCCCGTATGGCTGCAGTTGTGGGGACTTTCCGAACATTGTAAAACTAGTTTGGGAAGAACTTCCCAAACATTGTAAAACTAGTTTGGGAAGAACAGGAGAGTTTTTGGGAAAAGTTTTGGATTCAGATCTATTTGCGATGAGAGGAAAGGAGGAAAAGGTGTTGAAACTCTAGATTATGATGGATATTACCAAATCGTTGCACATGTCACTTAAAATTGCGAGTAGCAATGGAAAAGTGATAGACCTTACACTCCAATATGAGTGCATTGGTAATTTCTTGTGGTCATATAGGCCATGAAATCAAAACTTGTAACCTGCATTTAGAGGATTCGATGGGAGGTAATGTTAAAGAAAAACAACGGGAGCCATGGCTAAGGGCTGAACAAGATAGCTGGAGAATTGCAAATATGAACGAGATTAGAAACCCCAATAATGTCGAGAGGGAAGAGCAATAGAGGTAGCAGCAAAAACAGCCTACGCCAGTGAGCCTAATAAGAAGTCTTGCGAGTCTTTCAGTCCAAGTCAATAATTCTCAAACTATTGGTATAGGATTACACCAGGGATCATCCTTAAGTCCATACTTTTTCACATTAGTCTTGGAAGTACTCACTGAGCATATCCAGGGCCCTGTACCACGGTTCATACTTTTTGCCGATGATATCATTCTTATGGGAGCGCCAAGAGAAGACCTAAATAAGAAGTTGGATTTATGGAGAGAAGCTCTAGAAGTGTATGGTTTGCACATAAGCCGTAGCAAGACAGAATATATGGAATGTAAATTGTCGCCGAAAGAAAAACCCTAACACAGAGGTGAAGATTGGAGAAAGCATCCTATGAAAAGTTAAAAGTTTTAAATATCTTGGGTGCATCATACATGATAATGGAGAGATTGAACAAGATGTAAATCATAGGATCCAAGTAGGCTGGTCAAAATGACGGAGTGCGTATGGTTTTATATGACAAAAAAGTGCCTTTAAAACTTAAAGGTAAATTCTATCGCACTACTATTAGACTGGCTATGCTTTATGGTACAGAGTGTTGGGCGGCCAATGGGAACACAAAGATAAGCTAAGTGTGGCAGGGATAAAGATGTTGAGGTGGATGAGTGGTCATACGCGATTGGATGGAATAAGAAACGAAGATATACGAGAGAGAGTTGGAGTAACACCTATTGTGAAAAAGATGGTATAGAATCGCATCTCAGGTGGTTTGGACATGTGAGAAGAAGACCGCCAGAACGCCCAGTCAAGAGGGTGGATGAGATGGAAGATGGACAAGGGTTGAAAGACAGAAGAAGACCTAAGAAGACCATTCATGATAGAGTTTAATGGTGTCGTTTGATTCATGTAGCCGACCCTACCAACAAGGCTTTGTTGTTGTTGTTGTTGTAAAGAAAAAGATGAAATGAGAGGAATGGGGATGAGGAGATAGGAGAAGAAGTGGTAGACAGTGGGAGTAACAAAGAAGAAGGGAGGAAGCAAGGTAGAGAGCAGGCTAGACTTAACATTGACAAGAATATGATCCTTCAATTCTCTATATGGAGTTCAAATGAGAGGTTTAACAAAAAAGAAGACAAAAGACATAATTTGAAGAAGTTGGCGAGGAGGGGGATTACACCAAAATCGATCCTAGGAGTGAAAAGAACTTTGGAAGATTCAGGGGCTTCTTGGAACAATAAGAAATATTGCCAAGAAGATATCACATCAACCATAATAGGAGAGGGAGCCACCCAACAAGCGGCATCCTAGGAGGTATGAAAATGTTGATGTGAAATTGTCAGGGTTTGGAAAAACTCTTAACAATTCACAACATACAAGGGACTATTAAATCCCATTCCCCCGAAGTAATGTTCATTTGTGAAACTAAGAACAATATTTTGTTTGTGGAGGGAGTGATGAAGAAAATCGGTTTTCAGTTCTTAAAGATAGTATATTTATAAATTAGAGGATAAAGAAGGGTAAATAGCAATCGATGCAGAGGGATAGATGCCATTGCTTAGGATTACTTTATAAAACTATTCTCAATCAGTTACCTGCAGGACCCTACAGAGGAAATATGTGATATTCCAACTAAGATCAACACTATCACCAATCATATGCTAGTCAGAACGGTCATGGAACAAGAGATAAAAGATGTTGTTTTTTCTATAAACCCATTCTCAGCTCCCAATGATGATGGTTTCATGACCAAATTTTTTCAATTTTTTTTGGGAAATAATTAAGTTGGATGCGGTATAGTGGCTAAGAGCTTTTTTCCTGGAGGCAAACTTTTAAAAGTTTTAATCATACGGATATTTGTCTCATTCTGAAGATTGATAATTCTAGCTCTATGATAAATATCAGACCTATAAGTCTTAGCAGTGTTTTCTACAAAATCATTTCTAAAATTCTGGTGCATAGATTACAGTTGGTTATGAACAGAGTTATTAGTGATTCTTAAAGTGCTTTTACCAAAGGTTGTCTAATCAGTGATAATGTTCTGTTAGCACATGAATTTATGCATTTTCTGAAGAATAAGAGTATGAACAGTATGATTTGGCTTTGAAACTAGATACGAGTAAGGTGTATGATAGGGTTGAATGGTCCTTTCTCTGGGAGATAATGAGGAAACTTGAATTTTGCAAAAAAAAAAAAAAGGTTAAACTGGATCAAGGAATGTGTGATGATGATTTCTTATTCTATTATTGTGGATGGACAACCTCATGATTTTTTCAAATCATGTAGGGGATTGCGACAAGGTGATCTCCTTTTTTTCCATATCTATTTTTTTTGTGTGCAGAGGAACTCTCCCATCTGCTCTACAAAGGAGAACGGAGACAGGAATTTTCTTGATTGAGACTCAATCACAGTTGTCCAAGACTCCAAGGAGGATTCTTAAAGTCTTTTTAAAATACTTAAGTTCTATGAGGAAGTTAGTGGTCAAGTGGTAAACCTAAATAAATCCTCTGTATTCTTTAGCAAGAATGCCTGGAACCTACTGGAGATCACCTAGCTAATATTCTTTTAGTGCCTTATGTAGGGAATTAGCACAAGTATCTGGGACTTCCAGCGGTTGTTCAGAAATCTAAAAAGAGCTACCTTTAATTATATCAAAGACAAAGTTACTCAGAAGCTCCAGCAATGGAAAAGGTCTCTATTGTCTTCTTCCGAAAGAGAAATCCTAGTTAAAGTCATTGCAACAACGGTTCTGATTTATACTTTAAGTTGTTTCAAACTACTAAAAACTCTACAAGAAAAATTCAAAGCGCTATCTTACAATTTTGGTGGGAACGAAAGAGGGGTGAACAAAGGATGAACTGGGTAAGGTGGAAGATAACCTATAGGCCGAAAGCACAAGGATGACTCATTTTTAAATATTTGAAAGCTTTAACCTTGCAATTCATGCAAAGCAAAGGGTGGAGGCTTTTGACTAGACCTCATCCATTAAGCTAAATGGTTATCAAAAGGAAATACTTTAGATCTTCTACATTTCTGAGTGTTGGGACGGGAATGAATCCCTCTTAGGGATGGCGTAGCGTCTTAATGGATAGAAAGGTTTTGAAAAAATGTATTCTCTAGGAAATTGGCAGCGGAAGTTCAATTAGAATAAAGGAGGACTATTACCCATAACCCCATACAAATTATGTTCCAAAATAGGTGTTTGAACTAGTTCAATCAAATGGCTAGTGGAAACAACAGAAAATAACAGAGATATTCAACCCTACAATAGTAGCAACAATCTTAAATACAATTATATAGGGAGGTGAAGACAATGTTATTTGGATGTTGAAGCGAAATAATGCATTCTCAGTTGAGTCTAGATACAGAGTGGCCTTCCAATTCAAGCACCTGCCGCTTGAGTTTTTACCAGAGCAATGTTACTCGAAAATCCTCTAGTCTAGTATCTGGAAGTTGAAATTTCAACCAAAATCAGAATTATTTTTTGGAGATTACTGCATAATACCTTATTGGTGAAGCTTAAAATCAGCATTAGAATTGAATCTGTAAGCTCAGTTTGCCCCAAGTGTTGCTCAATGAAACAGTCCATCCACCATTGTTTATGGTCTTGTTCTGATTTGTTGGACGCGTGGCAATTAATGGAGGTCCCATGCCAAAACCAGATGAAAACCTTTGGCAATGCTAGAAGAAAATTACAGAGAAATTGGAAGCTTTCAACGACAAATCAGAATGGTTAGAGCTTATGGCAAACCTCCTATGGCAGCTTTGGAAGGCCAAGAATAGTTTCATTTGACTGCTGTAGGAAGTCCCCATACCTTTATGTCCAAGAAGCTCGAGCTATGCTACAAGAAAGGAAGAACACGAGATAACTTTTTCAATTCCTTCAAACTTCTTTATTGTAATAAGCTTCTTTACTTTTTCCTTGGTGGAACCTGATAGGCAAAATTGTGACCCATACTTTTCATAACTCGAACAATTCCTAGCAATGGCTCCAAAAACTTAGTGCACAATACTATGGTTCACACACATTCTTCACAACTTCGCACAACTAACCAGCAAGTGCACTGGGTCATCCAAATAATAAACCTTACGTGAGTAAAGGTCGATCCCACGGAGATTGTTGGTATGAAGCAAGCCATGGTCATCTTGTAAATCTCAGTCAGGCGGATTTTAATGGTTATAATGGTTTTCGAATATAAAGATAAATAAAGCATAAAATAGAGATAGAGATACTTATGTAATTCATTGGTGGGAATTTCAGATAAGCGCATGAAGATACTGTGTTCCTTCTGAATCTCTGCTTTCCTACTGCTTTCAACTAATCATCTATCAGTTCTCGATCATGTAAGAATAGGATTTACTATCCTTTTGCATTGTCACTACGCCTTACAGTTGCGAGTTTGAAGCTCGTCACAGTTATTCAATCCCTGAATCCTACTCGGAATATCACAGACACGGTTTAGACTTTCCGGATTCTCAACAATGCTGCCAATGGATTCTAGCTTATACCACGAAGATTTTGATTAAGGATATTCATTAAGGCTTATTTGCATGTAGAACGAAAGTGGTTGTCAGGCACACGTTCATAAGTGAGAATGGTGATGAGCGTCACATAATCATCACATTCATCAGGTTCTTGGGTGCGAATGGATATCTTAGAATGAGAATAAGCGTGAATTAAATAGAAAAACAATGGTACTTTGCATTAATACTCGAGGTACAGCAGAGCTCCACACCTTAATATATGGTGTGTAGAAACTCTACCGTTGAAAATACATAAGTGATAGTGGTCCGGGCATGGCCGAATGGCCAGCCCCCAAAATGTGATAAAAGGATCAAAAGATAATCCAATGATGTAGGTCTAAGGACTAGACATCCAAAGATTCCAATTACAATAGTAAAAAGTCCTATTTATACTAAACTAGCTACTAGGGTTACAGAGATAAGTAATTGATGTAGAAATCCACTTCCGGGGCCCACTTGGTGTGTGCTTGGGATGAGCTTGAGCTTTACACGTACAGAGGCTTCTCTTGGAGTTAAACACCAAGTTGTAACAAGTTTTTGGCGTTTAACTCTGGTTTGTGACGTGTTTCTGGCGTTTTACTCCAGAATGCAGCATGGAACTGGCGTTGAATGCTAGTTTGTGTCGTCTAAACTCAAATAAAGTATGGACTATTATATATTGCTGGAAAGCCCAGGATGTCTACTTTCCAACGCAATTAAGAGCGCGCCATTAGGAGGTCTGTTGCTCCAGAAAATCTATTTCGAGTGCAGGGAGGTCAGAATCCAACAGCATCTGTAGTCCTTTTTCAGCCTCCTATCAGATTATTGCTCAGGTCCCTCAATTTCAGCCAGAAAATACCTGAAATCACAAAAAAACACACAAACTCATAGTAAAGTCTAGAAATGTGAATTTTGCATAAAAACTAATAAAAACATCCCTAAAAGTAGCTAGATCCTACTAAAAACTACCTAAAACCAATGCCAAAAAGCGTATAAATTATCCGCTCATCACAACACCAAACTTAAATTGTTGCTTGTCCCCAAGCAACTAAAAATTAAATAGGATAAAAAGAAGAGAATATACTATAAATCCCAAAATATCAATGAATATTAATTCTAATTAGATGAGCAGGACTTGTAGCTTTTTGCTTCTGAACAGTTTTGGCATCTCACTTTATCCTCAGAAGTTTAGAATGAGTAGCATCCATAGGAACTCAGAGTTCAGATAGTGTTATTGATTCTCCTAGTTAAGTATGCTGAGTCTTGAACACAGCTACTTTTATGAGTCTTGGCCGTAGCCCTAAGCACTTTGTTTTCTAGTATTACCACCGGATACATAAATGCCAAAGACAGATGACTGGGTGAACCTTTTCAGATTGTGACTCAGCTTTGCTAAAGTCCCCAGTTAGAGGTGTCTAGAGCTCTTAAGCACACTCTTTTTGCTTTGGATCACGACTTTAACCACTCAGTCTCAAGTTTTTCACTTGGATCTTCATGCCACAAGCACATGGTAAGGGACAGCTTAGGCCTGGATTTTAGTTCCTTGGGCCCTCCTATCAATTGATGCTCAAAGCCTTGGATCCTTTTTACCCTTGCCTTTTGGTTTTAAGGGCTATTGGCTTTTTCTGCTTGTTTTTTTTCGCAAGCTTCTTCTTTTTCACTGCTTTTTCTTGCTTCAAGAATCAATTTCATGATTTTTCAGATTATCAATAACATTTCTCTTTGTTCATCATTCTTTCAAGAGCCAACAATTTTAACATTCATAAACAACAAGATAAAAAATATGCACTGTTTAAGCATTCATTTAGAAAACAAAAGGTATTGTCACCACATCAATATAATTAAACTAATTTCAAGGATGAATTCGAAACTCATGTACTTCTTGTTCTTTTGTATTAAAAAAATTTTTCATTTAAGAAAGGTGAAGGATTCATGGAATTATTCATTGCCTTAAGACATAGTTACTAAATACTAATGATCATGTAGTAAAGACTCAAAACATAGACAAACATATGGCATAAAACTGAAAAACAGATAGATAAGAACAAGGAAGTTAAGGAATGAGTCCACCTTAGTGAGGGTGGCGCCTTCTTCTTGAAGGACCAATGGTGTTCTTGAGCTCCTCTATGTCTCTTCCTTGCCTTTGTTGCTCCTCCCTCATAGCTCTTTGATCTTCTCTAATCTCATTGAGAATGATGGAGTGCTCTTGGTGTTCCACCCTTAATTGGTTCATGTTGTGACTCAATCCTTCCAGAGAAGTGTTGAGTAGTTCCCAATAGTTGTTTGGAGGAAAATGCATCCCTTGAGGTATCTCAGGAATTTCTTGATGATGAGCTTCCTCATGCGTCTCTTGAGATCCATGAATGGGCTCTCTTGTTTGCTCCATCCTCTTCTTACTGATGGGCTTGTCCTCTTCAATGAGGATGTCTCCTTCTATGACAACTCCAGCTAAGTTGCATAGATAGCAAATGAGATGAGGAAAAGCTAGCCTTGCCAAGGTGGAGGGCTTTTCGGCTACTTTGTAGAGTTCTAGAGAGATGACTTCATGAACTTCTACTTCATCTCCAATCATGATGCTATGGATCATGATGGCCCGATCCACGGTTATTTCGGATCGGTTGCTAGTGGGGATGATGGAGCGTTGGATAAACTCCAACCATCCTCTAGCCACAGGCTTAAGGTCCAGTCTTCTTAATTGAACTGGCTTGCCTTTTAAGTCTCTTTTCCATTGAGCTCCTTCCACACATATGTCCATGAGGACTTGGTCCAACCTTTGATCAAAGTTGACCCTTCTAGTGTAGGGGCGTGCGTCTTCTTGCATCATAGGCAAGTTGAACGCCAACCTTACATTCTCCGGACTGAAATCTAAGCATTTCTCCCGAACCATTGTAAGCGAATTCCTTGGGTTTGGGTTCATGCTTTGATCATGGTTCCTAGTGATCCATGCGTTTGCATAGAACTCTTGAACCGTTAAGATTCTGACTTGTTGAATGGGATTGGAGAGAACTTCCCATCCTCTTCTTCTAATCTTTTGTCGGATCTCCGGATATTCTCCCTTTTTGAGCTTAAAAGGGACCTCAGGAATCACCTTTTTCTTGGCCACAACTTCATAGAAGTGGTCTTGATGGTCTTTTGAGAAGAATCTCTCCATCTCCCATGACTCAGAGGTGGAAGCAATTGCCTTCCCTTTCCACTTTCTTGAGGTTTCTCTGGCCTTAGGTGCCATCAATGGTTATGGAAAAACAAAAAAGCTATGCTTTTACCACACCAAACTTAGAATGTTGCTTGCCCTCGAGCAAAAGAAGAAAGAATAGAAGAAGAAGAAGAAGATATGGAGGAGAGGAAGAGAGGTGTGGGTTTCGGCCAAGGGGGATAAGAGAGGATATTGTTGTGTGAAAATGAAGAAGGATGGAGGGGTTTATATAGTGGAAGGAGAGGGGTTTGTGTTCGGTCATTTAGGGTGGGTTTGGGTGGGAAAGAGATTTTGAATTTGAAGGTAGGTGGGGTTTATGGGGAAGAGTGGATGGAGGTGATTGGTGAAGGGGTAATGGGGAAGAGAGATTGAGGTGATTGGTGAAGGGTATAGTGTTATTGGATTGTGTGGAGAAGAGAGAAGTGGGGTAGGTGGGGAACCTGTGGGGTCCACAAATCCTGAGGTGATCCTGTGGGGTCCACAGATCTTGAGGTGTCAAGGATTTCTCATCCCTGCACCTTTTAGGCGTGTAAAACGCCCTCTGTATGCAATCTTGGCGTTTAACGCCAAAATTATGCTTGCTTCTGGTGTTAAACGCCCAAATGTAGCTTGTTTCTGGCGTTTAACACCAGCCTGATGCTTGTTTCTGGCGTTAAACGCCAGACAGCTCTTCCTCCAGGGTGTGATTTTTCTTCTACTATTTTTTATTTTGTTTTTAATTTTTGCAATTGTTTTGTGACTCCACATAATCATAAACCTAATAAAACATAAAAGAACAATAGAAATAAAGATAATTAAAAATTGGGTTACCTCCCAATAAGCACTTCTTTAATGTCAATAGCTTGATAGTGAGCTCTCATGGAGCTTCACAGATGTTCAGAGCATGATGAGGGCCTCCCAACACCAAACTTAGAGTTTGATTGTGGGGGCTTTGTTTGACTCTGTATTGAGAGAAGCTTTTCATGCTTCCTCTCCATGGTTGCAGAGGAAGATCCTTGAGCTTTAAACACAAGGTAGCCCCTATTCAATTGAAGGACTAGCTCTCCTCTGTTAACATCAATCACAGCTCCTGCTGTGGCTAGGAAGGGTCTTCCAAGGATGATGCATTCATCCTCATCCTTCCCAGTGTCTAGGATTATGAAATCAGTAGGGATGTAAAGGCCTTTAACCTTCACTAACACATCCTCTACCAATCCATAAGCTTGTTTTATTGACTTGTCTGCCATCTCTAATGAGATTCTTGCAGCTTGTACCTCAGAGATCTCCAGTTTCTCCGTTACAGAGAGTGGCATAAGATATATACCTGACCCCAGGTCACACAGAGCCTTCTCAAAGGTCATGGTGCCTATGGTACAGGGTATTAAGGATTTACCAGGATCTTATTTCTTTTGAGGTAAAGTTTGCTGAACCCATGTATTTAGTTCACTAATGAGCAAGGGAGGTTCATCTTCCCAAGTCTCATTACCAAACAACTTGGCATTCAGCTTCATGATGGCTCTTAGATATTGAGCAACTTGCTCTTCAGTTACATCTTCATCCTCTTCAGAAGAAGAATAGTTCTCAGAGCTCATGAATGGCAGAAGAAAGTTTAATGGAATCTCTATGGTCTCTATATAAGCCTTAAATTCCTTTAGGTCCTCAATAGGGAACTCCTTTCTGTCTGGGGGACGTCCCATGAGGTCTTTCTCATTGGGATTCACGTCCTCCCCTTCCTCTTTGGATTCGGCCATTTTGATAATATCAATGGCCTTGCACTCTCTTTTTGGATTCTCTTCTATATTGCTTGGGAGAGTACTAGGAGGAGTTTCAGTGATTTTCTTACTCAGCTGACCCATTTTTTCCTCCAAGTTTCTAATGGAGGACCTTGTTTCATTCATGAAACTTAAAGTGGCCTTAGATAGATCAGAGACTATGTTTGCTAAGCTAGAAGGGCTCTGCTAAGAGTTCTCTGTCTGTTGCTGAGATGATGATGGAAAAGGCTTGCTATTGCTAAACTTGTTTCTTCCACCATTATTAAAGCCTTATTGAGGCTTTTGTTGATCCTTCTATGAGAAATTTGGATGATTTCTCCTTGAGGGATGATAGGTGTTTCCATAGGCTTCACCCATGTAATTCACCTCTGCCATTGCAGGGTTCTCAGGATCATAAGCTTCTTCTTCAGAAGATGCCTCTTTAGTACTATTGGATGCATTTTGCCATCCATTCAGACTCTGATTCTTCTGAGGCGTCCCATTACTCACAGGATTCCTCTCAGAGGTGTACATGAATTTGTTATTTGCAACCATGTCAATGAGTTCTTGAGCTTCTGTAGGCATTTCCTTTAGGTGAATGGATCCACCTGCAGAATGGTCCAGTGACATCTTAGAGCACTCAGATAGACCATCATAGAATATATCCAAGATGGTCCACTCTGAAAGCATGTCAGAAGGACACTTTTTGGTCAACTGCTTGTATCTTTCCCAAGCTTCATAGAGGGATTCACCATCTTTTTGCCTGAAGGTCTGAACATCCACTCTAAGCTTGCTCAGCTTTTGAGGAGGAAAGAACTTGGCCAAGAAGGCCGTGACCAGCTTATTCGAAGAGTCCAGGCTATCTTTAGGTTGTGAGTCCAACCATGTTCTAGCTCTGTCTCTCACAGCAAAAGGGAAAATCATGAGCCTATAGACTTTAGGATCTACTCATTAGTCTTAACAGTATCATAGATCTGCAAGAACTCAGTTAAAAACTGATAGGGATCTTCTGATGGAAGTCCATGAAACTTGCAGTTCTGTTGCATTAGAGCAACTAGTTGAGGCTTCGGCCCAAAATTGTTTGCTCCAATGGCAGGAATTGAGATGCTTCTTCCATAAAAATTGGAAGTAGGTGTAGTATAATCACCAAGCATCCACCTTGCATTATTGCTGTTGTCATTATTTTCGGCTGCCATCTCCTCTTCTTTTTCGAAAATTTTTGTAAGGTTTTCTCTAGATTGTTATATTTTAGCTTCTCTTAGTTTTTTCTTCAGAGTCCTTTCAGGTTCAGGATCTGCTTCAACAAGAATGTTCTTGTCCTTGCTCCTGCTCATATGAAAAAGAAGGGAACATAATATAATAATAGGGATCCTCTTTACCACAGTAGAGAGATTCCTTTATGTGAGTAGAAGAAAATAAGAAGAAAATCCAAACACAGGTAAAGGGGAGAAGAGGGTTCGAATTATGAATAGAAGAGAAGTGTTAGTAGATAAATAAATAAATAGAAGGAGATGAGAGAGAGAGAGTTTTCGAAAATTGTTTTTGAAAAATGGTTAGTGATTTTCGAAAATTAAGAGAAGAAATAAAATTAAAATTAAAATTTGAAACAATTAGTTAATTAAAAGAATTTTGAAAAAAAGGAAGGTGATTTTCAAAAATTAGAGAGAGGAAAGTAGTTGGGTGGTTTTGAAAAAGATAAGAAATAGTAAAACAAACAAAAAGTCAATTAGTTAGTTGAAAAAGATTTGAAAATCAATTTTGAAAAGATAAGGAATTAGAAAAGATTTTTGAAATTGATTTTGAAAAAAAATATGATTGAAAAGATATGATTGAGAATTGTTTTGAAAAAGATTTGAAAAGGAAATTAAAAAGATTTGATTTTTAAAATTAAAATGGATTACTTGACTAACAAGAAACTAAAAGATATGATTCTAGAATTTAAAGATTAAACCCTTCTTAACAAGAAAGTAACAAACTTCAAATTTTTGAATCAATCACATTAATTGTTAGTGAAGTTTTTGAAAATTATGAAATAAAATTAAGAAAAAGATTTTGAAAATCAAATTTTTTTTTAAAAAATTTCAAAAATACAAAAGAAAAAT
The DNA here is from genome assembly GCF_000817695.3 of Arachis duranensis. Classification (NCBI taxonomy): domain Eukaryota; kingdom Viridiplantae; phylum Streptophyta; class Magnoliopsida; order Fabales; family Fabaceae; genus Arachis; species Arachis duranensis. The sequence goes on along the minus strand of NC_029775.3, from coordinate 44,991,266 downwards.
GAAAAAGATTTGATTTTTGAAAAAGTTTTGAAAAGATAAGATTTTTAAAATTGAAATCTTGAATTGACTACCAAGAAACAACTTATTTTAAAAATTTTTGACTAAGTCAACCCAAAGATTTCGAAATTTATGAGTAAAATGAGGAAAAGATATTTTTTTGAATTTTTTTGAATTTAATGAATAGAGAGAAAAACAACTAAATGACTCAAAACATAAAAATTATGAATCAAAACACATGATGCATGCAAGAACACTATGAATGTCAAGATGAACACCAGGAACACTTTGAAGATCAAGATGAACATCAAGACTTATTTTTGAAAAATTTTTAAAAGAAGAAAACATGCAAGACACCAAACTTAGAAATTTTCAATGTTTAGACACTATGGATTAAAAAATGCATATGAAAAAGAACAAAAGACACAAAACAAGAAAATATGAAGATCAAACAAGAAGACTTATCAAGAACAACTTGAAGATCATGAAGAACACCATGCATGAGTTTTTCGAAAAATGCACAAATTTTAAAAACATGCAATTGACACCAAACTTAAAAATTGACACTAGAGTCAAACAAGAGACACAAAATATTTTTGGTTTTTATGATTTTATTAATTTTTTTGGATTTTTCAAAAATTATTTTTGAAAAAAATGAAAAAGAAGAAAAATTTTGAAAGATTTTATGAAAACTTTTTGAAAATAAAATAAAGGTTGAAACAAGAAGAAAATTACCTAATCTGAGCAACAAGATGAACCGTCAATTGTTCAAACTCAAACAATCCCCAGCAACGGCGCCAAAAACTTGATAGGCAAAATTGTGACTCATACTTTTCAAAACTCGAACAATTCCTAGCAATAGCTGCAAAAACTTGGTGCACAATACTATGGTTCACACACATTCTTCACAACTTCGCACAACTAACCAGCAAGTGCACTGGGTCGTCCAAGTAATAAACCTTACGTGAGTAAGGGTCGATCCCACGGAGATTGTTGGTATGAAGCAAGCTATGGTCATTTTGTAAATCTCAGTCAGGCAGATTTTAATGGTTATAATGGTTTTCGAATATAAAGATAAATAAAGCATAAAATAGAGATAGAGATACTTATGTAATTCATTGGTGGGAATTTTAGATAAGCGCATGAAGATACTATGTTCCTTTTGAATCTCTGCTTTCCTACTGCTTTCATCCAATCATTCTTACTGCTTTCCATGGCAAGCTGTATGTTGGGGGATCACCGTTGTCAATGGCTACCGTCCGTCTTCTTAGTGAAAATGGTCCCGGTGCGCTGTCACCACACGACTAATCATATGTCGGTTCTCGATCACGTAAGAATAGGATTTACTATCCTTTTGCGTTGTCACCACGCCTTACAGTCACGAGTTTGAAGCTCGTCACAGTCATTCAATCCCTGAATCCTACTCAGAATACCACAGACAAGGTTTAGACTTTCCGGATTCTCAAGAATGGTGCCAATGGATTCTAGCTTATACCACGAAGATTCTGATTAAGGAATCCAAGAGATATTCATTTAAGCTTAATTGAATGTAGAACGAAAGTGGTTGTCAGGCACACGTTCATAAGTGAGAATGGTGATGAGCGTCACATAATCATCACATTCATCAGGTTCTTGGGTGCGAATGGATATCTTAGAATGATAATAAGCGTGAATTGAATAGAAAAACAATGGTACTTTGCATTAATACTCGAGGTAGAGCAGAGCTCCACACCTTAATCTATGGTGTGTAGAAACTCCACCGTTGAAAATACATAAGTGATAGTGGTCCGGGCATGGCCGAATGGCCAGCCCCCAAAACGTGATCAAAGGATCAATAGATAATCCAAAGATGTAGGTCTAAGGACTAGACGTCCAAAGATTCCAAATACAATAGTAAAAAGTCCTATTTATACTAAACTAGCTACTAGGGTTACAAAGATAAGTAATTGATGTAGAAATCCACTTCCGGGACCCACTTGGTGTGTGCTTGGGATGAGCTTGAGCTTTACACGTGCAGAGACTTCTCTTGGAGTTAAACGCGAAGTTGTAACGTATTTTTGGCATTTAACTCTGGTTTGTGACGTGTTTCTGGCGTTTTACTCCAGAATGCAGCATGGAACTGGCGTTGAACACCAGTTCGCATCGTCTAAACTCGAATAAAGTATGAACTATTATATTTTTCTGGAAAGCCCTGGATGGATACTTTCCAACGCATTTGAGAGCGCCCCATTTGGAGTTTTGTAGCTCTAGAAAATCCATTTCGAGTGCAGGGAGGTTAGAATCCAATAGCATCTGTAGTTCTTTTTCCGCCTCCTATCAGATTTTTGCTCAGGTCCCTCAATTTCAGCCAGAAAATACCTGAAATCACAGAAAAATACACAAACTCATAGTAAAGTCCTTAAATTTGAATTTTGCATAAAAACTAATAAAAACATCCCTAAAAGTAGCTAGATCCTACTAAAAACTACCTAAAACCAATGGCAAAAAGCGTATAAATTATCCGCTCATTAGAACCTTTCCATTTTTATCCCTTTGTGCATGTAGTCTCTTGTGGACCTTTCCATTCAGCCTCATAAGATAGGATTGAATGATGTTGGTGTATGCCTAATTATTTATGAAATTATGTTGTATGATGAAGAGGATTATAGGGAATGTTAGAATGTATAATATATATTTATGATGCTTATTAAAGGATAATGATGATATATTATGATGATGATTGTGGGTTTTGAATCTTGTGGTTGGTGATGATATTGAATGGTGTTGATTTTGAGTTAATGTTGCATGAGGATGCATTATTGATGTTGATCTATGATTGATGGTGGATGACTATTATGATGATGATGATGAGTGATAAGTGAAGTATTTATTTATGAGGAATTATTGATGTGTAATGTTGTTGTGAAATGTTTGGGAGCTTAATAATTTAATGATGAATGTTGAGAATTATTATGGTTGTTGAGAGTTGTTGGTATTGTTGATGATAAATGATGAATCATGAAAATGTTATTGATGAATGAGGAGAATTAGGAGTGTTTATGATGATTTTAAATATTGGAGAATAATGATTTTGATGGTGTGGAATAGTGTAAATGGGAGGTTATTGATGGTTGAGTTTGAGGAATGAGTGGTATGGACTTTTGTGTTATTTTGGTAGTAATTGGATTGTGAGTAGTTTGGCTTTGAAATGAGAGTTTTGGTGAAAGTAAGTTTTTAAGGGTTTTGGTAAAAATGGGTTTTAGGCCAACTTTGGTAGATCATATCTTGAGCTACAGTTTTTGAAACAAAATAATTTTTATATCAAACTAAAGATAATTCAGAAAGTTTTAAAACGGTATAAGTTTTGTAGAAATATGAATTTTGTAGAGAAAGATATGATTGTTGAAAGTTTGGCTCAGAAATCTGAATTCTGTGAAGTTGTAGAATTTGTGATTTCTGGTTTGTGTGCGCAAGCACACAGCTGTGTGCATGATCTGATCAGTAGCAATTTTTAAATTGTGTGCACACACACCCTATGTATTTTAGAAACTGTGCGCCCGCACACAGAGCTGGAGCTAGATGAAATATTAGAGGGGGCAAAAATATTTACACACTAAAATGAGCTTAAAATAAAATTTTAGGGGGGGGGCTAAACTGAAATTTACATATAATTTACATGTAAAAAGTTAAAATTAGAGGGGGCCATTGCCACCCTTTCCTACTACATAGCTCCGCCACTGCATGCACACTCTTGTGCGTACGCACACATGAGGATATGGCTATTATTGGGAGCTCTAGCATGCTCTCTGCGTGCACACAACCAATGAAGTTTTGCAAGCTGTGCGCACGCATAGACTTGTGTGCATGCACATGTTGGAAGGTGCACTCTATTGAAGGTGTTCGCTTGCATTGTGCAAATTAGCAGAGTTGGAAATTTTTACTCCTGTGCATATGCACACCTCTAGGCGTACGCACACTTCTTGAAAATCCTCCTAGGCGTTGATAAACCATTATTTTATGGTTTATCTTGTGCTCAATTGAGTGGTTTTTATCAATCCTTTACTCACTTATTCATATGCTTTGCACGATTTTACAATTCCTTCCTAATTTTATTCTATGGTTGAAAACTTACTTCATAGACATCTAAATTATATATTTTTTTCTCTTTATACCATTCGATGCTGTGATCTGTGCGTTAAGTGTTTTCAGGGATCAAAGGGGCAAGAATGGCTTAGAGGATGGAAAGGAAGCTTGCAAAAACGGAAGGAATGCAAGGAAACAAAGGAGTTGACCAGCGAGGAGCGACGCGGGCGAGCACCTGGCGCGCACGTGGGCATCAGCGCATTCACACCTCGATGCGCGCACACACCTGATGCGTACGCGCAACAGGCAAAGAGGTCAATCGACGTGCGCGCGCACCTGGCGCGCACGCATGACATGCGCGACGTACAGCAGTTGCAAAAAAACGCTGAGGGCGATTTTGGGCCAAGTTTAGACCTAGGTCCGGCCCAGAAACACAGACTAGAGCCAGGAAATAGCAGAAACCCAGGACACATTCTCATTATGCATAGTTTTTAGTTTTTAGTTTTGGGGAATCTTGGAGAGACATTACTTCTTCCTTTAGGTTTTCCTCACATTCATAGATTTCTAGTTTTGATGCTTTTGATGCTTTGCGATTTGGATATTGAGAAGAATTACTACCTCCGTTGAAGTTTCATTTATTCTAGTTTGTTTCCTTTGTCCCATACTCTTTCATATCCTTAATCCTTGTTTAGAGTTACAATTGGATTGTTTTTAGAATTTATTAATGCAAAGAACCATTTTTACTCTTAATTAATTTTCAGTAATTATTTATCATGTCTCACTTTTATTCCTCTCTTAATTCTGTGAAAGTTATATTCATGATAAAGGAGTATTTCCCTAACTTGATTGGGAGTTGATTAAGAGGAGAACCTTGAGTTGGAATACTCAAGTGTTAATCCTAATTGGGAGTTGTTGGCTGACTCTCTAGTCTCTGACTCTAATCCTTTCTCAAGAAAGGATTAGAACGCGAGCGATAGGGTTAGTTGGTTAGCTACTTGACTTTTCCTTATTATATAAGGGATAACCAAGTAGAACAGCAACCTTTTATTATTACACTTGGGAAAATTTAACAAGGATAGAACTTCTAATTAATCTTCTCCCGGTCAAGACTTTTAATTGAATTATATAAATTATCTCATTAATTTCCGTTGCTTAAATTCAGTATTATTCATTTTCTTGTTTCTCAAACTCAAAAATTTCTTGGAAAACCTCTGACCAATAAGCTGCACTCATTTGTCAACCCGTTGGAAGACGACCTGGGACTCCCAGTATTTTTATTCCAAAAATTGTGACAACCCTTTTCTAAATTGATAAGCAGATTTTAGTCGGTTAAGAACTGTACTTGCAACGCTGTTTTCTCTATAAATTCTTAATTGGCCAATTTCCGCCATGTCAAGTTTTGGCACCTTTGCTGAGGAGTTGCAATAGTGTGCTAATTTATTGGTTGGAATTTATTTATTTGCATTTTATTTCATTTTATTTTTTTTACCATGAGCTATATGTTTCTTTCACTGAATGATGCGTTCACTACCTGATCCGAGCCTACCCGCATTTGATCCTGAAATTGAAAGAACTATTTCACGTATAAGGCGGGCTCGGCGTCGGTTAGTCCTATCCGAGGATGAATTTGAAACATCATTTAAGGAAGAAACAAGCTCCCAATCTACATGGCAGCTCCCAGGAGGATTACTCTCCAAGAAGCAGTAGCTCTGGACTTTACACTACCACCTTTCCAAGCGCGTCATCCAAATCTGGGTGCAGATATTGAACTGAAGACTGCACTAATCAATCTACTGCTGAAGTTTCATGGCTTACCTGCTCAAGAGCCTCTCAAGCACCTCAGGAATTTTCAGACAGCCTATTCTACTTTTAGGCATAATGGTGGAGCTGAGACTTCTATTCTGCTAACCGCCTTCCCGTTTTCTCTTAAGGGAAAGGCGATGGAGTGGTACTACACTCAACCTGAAGTAGTTGTTTCTAACTGAGATATGCTTAGAAGTAAATTCTTAGAAAAATACTTCCCAGCTGAAGTTACTGATAGACTGAGGAAAATATTTCAATGAATATTCAAGGCGAATCCGAGACTCTTTACGAGTATTGGGAGTGCTTCAATAATCTCCTGGATGCATTCTCCCACCACATGATTGACAAGTTGGTGTTGATCAGCTACTTCACACAAAGCATGAAGCCTCATGATAAGACTACATTGGATGGTGCGAGTAATGGTTCCCTGAAAAAGTACAAGACTACAGATGAAGTAAATATATCTGGGCCAGCAACAGAATATATCTGGGCCAGCAACAGAATCAACCCCCTCACCACAACATAGTCAACAACTGGTTCCTTAGAGAGTATGCGGAATATGTGCTGATTATAGTCATTACACTGATGAGTGTTGGTGGACGAAATTGTGATTCGTACTCTTTATTGTTGTATGGAATTAATTCCCCGATAATGGCTCCAAAAACTTGGTGCTCAATATCATGGTTTCTAAAATTTAATTCACAACTTCGCACAACTAACCAGCTAGTGTACTGGGTCGTCCAAGTAATACCTTACGTCAGTAAGGGTCGATCCCATAGAGATTGTTGGTATGAAGCAAGCTATGGTCATCTTGTAAATCTCAGTCAGGCTGAGTCAAATATGATTAGATTGGATATTCAAAAGATAAATAAAATAAACAGGAAATAAAGATAAAGTTACTCATGTAATCCAATGGTGGGAATTTCAGATAGGTGCATGGAGGTGCTGTGTTCCTTCCGAATCTCTACTTTCTCATTACATTCATCCAATCCTTCTTACTCCTTTCCATGGCAAGCTGTATGTAGGGCATCACCGTTGTCAATAGCTACATCCCATCTTCTCAGTGAAAATAGTCCAAATGCTCTGTCACAGCACGGCTAATCATCTGTCGGTTCTCAATCAGGTTGGAGTAGAATCCAGTGATTCTTTTGCGTCTGTCACTAACACCCAGCCTTCAGGAGTTTGAAGCTTGTCACAGTCATTCAATCCCGGAATCCTACTCGGAATAACACAGACAAGGTTAGACTTTCCGGATTCCCATGAATGCCGCCATCAGTTCTAGCTTATACCACGAAGATTCTGATTAAGGAATCCAAGAGATATGCGCCCGGTCTAAGGTAGAACGGAAGTGGTTGTCAATCACACGCGTTCATAGGTGAGAATGATGATGAGTGTCATGGATCATCACATTCATCAAGTTGAAGTGCAACGAATATCCTAGAACAGGAATAAATCGAATTGGATAGAAAATAATAGTAATTGCATTGAAACTTGAGGTACAGCAGAGCTCCACACCCTTAATCTATGGTGTGCAGAAACTCCACCGTTGAAAATACATAAGTGAAAGGTCCAGACATGGCCGAATGGCCAGCACCCATAAACGTGATCAATAGTCTCCTAAGATGAATAATAAAATAAAACAGAGACCAAAGATGTCTAATACAATAGTAAACTATCCTATTTATACTAGACTAGCTACTAGGGTTTACAGGAGTAAGTAATTGATGCATGAATCCACTTCTAGGGCCCACTTGGTGTATGTTTGGGCTGAGCTTAATCTATTCACGAGCTGAGGCTTCTTTTGGAGTTGAACGCCAAGTTGTAATGTGTTTTGGGCGTTCAACTCCGGTTCGTGACGTGTTTCTTGTGTTTGACTCTAGACAGCAACATGAAACTGGCGTTGAGCGCCAGTTTACGTCGTCTAATGACGAATAAAGTATGAACTATTATATATTTCTGGAAAGCTCTGGATGTCTACTTTCCAACGCCATTGAGAGCGCTCCATTTGGAGTTCTGTAGCTCCAGAAAATCCATTTAGGATAAAGGGAGGTCAGATTCCAACAGCATCAGCAGTCCTTTGTCAGCCTCCTATCAGAGTTTTGCTCAGGTCCCTCAATTTCAGCCAGAAAATACCTGAAATCATAGAAAAACACACAAACTCATAGTAAAGTCCAGAAATGTGAATTTAACATAAAAACTAATGAAAACATCCCTAAAAGTAGCTAGATCATACTAAAAACTACCTAAAAACAATACCAAAAAGCGTATAAATTATCCGCTCATCACAAAACCAAAATTAAATTGTTGCTTGTCCCCAAGAAATTGAAAATCAATTAGGATAAAAAGAAGAGAATATACTATAAATTCCAAAATATCAATGAATATTAGTTCTAATTAGATGAGCGGGACTTGTAGCTTTTTGCTTCTGAATAGTTTTGGCATCTCACTTTATCCCTTGAAGTTCAGAATGATTGGCTTCTCTAAGAACTTAGAATTTCGGATAGTGTTATTGATTCTCCTAGTTAAGTATGTTGATTCTTGAACATAGCATTTTGTTTTCTAGTATTACCACCGGATACATAAATGCCACATACACATGACTGGGTGAACATTTTCAGATTGTGACTCAGCTTTGCTAGAGTCTCCAGTTAGAGGTGTCCAGAGCTCTTAAGCACACTCTTTTTGGTTTGGATCACGACTTTAACCACTCAGTCTCAAGCTTTTCACTTGGACCTTCATGCCACAAGCACATGGTTAGGGACAACTTTGATTTAGCCGCTTAGGCCTGGATTTTATTTCCTTGGGCCCTCCTATCCATTGATGCTCAAAGCCTTGGATCCTTTTTAACCTTGCCTTTTGGTTTTAAGGGCTATTGGCTTTTTCTGCTTGCTTTTACTTTTTCTTTCTATTTTTTTTGCAAGCTTTTGTTTTTCACTGCTTTTTCTTGCTTCAAGAATTAATTTTATGATTTTTCAGATCATCAATAACATTTCTCTTTGTTCATCATTCTTTCAAGAGCCAACAATTTTAACATTCATAAACAACAAGATAAAAAATATGCACTATTCAAGCATTCATTCAGAAAACAGAAAGTATTGTCACCACATCAATATAATTAAACTAAATTCAAGGATAATTTCAAAATTCATGTACTTCTTGTTCTTTTGAATTAGAAACATTTTTCATTTAAGAGAGGTGAAGGATTAATGGAATTATTCATAGCTTTAAGACATAGTTACTAACTACTAATGATCATGAAGTAGAGACACAAAACATAGATAAACATATAACATAAAGACCGAAAGGCAGAGAAAATAAGAACAAGGAATGAGTCCACCTTAGTGGCGTCTTCTTCTTGAAGACCAATGATGTCCTTAAGCTCTTTTATGTCCCTTCCTTGCCTTTGTTGCTCCTCCCTCATTGCCCTTTGATCTTCTCTTATTTCATGGAGAATGATGGAGTGCTCTTGATGTTCCACCCTTAATTGTTCCACATTGTAACTCAAATCTTTTAAGGAAGTGTTGAGTTATTCCCAATAATTGTTGGGAGGAAAGTGCATCCCTTGAGGCATCTCTGGGATTTCTTGGTGATGAGCTTCCTCATGCGTCTCTTGGGTTCTGTTCCGGGGGTTACCTGAAACGAGTAGCTCGGACGTCTTGGTGAGGCCCGAGGTGGGGGTCAGGGACCCGAGCTTGATATGTGGAGTGGTTGGTGGTTGTACCTGCAATGACACTCCGATGCTTAAGTTAGCATGGGTCCAAGCAGATATTGAGTAGAATTAGAGTAGGAGTTATACCTGGGTGCTCCAGTGTATTTATAGTAGTTGGTCGTGATCTTCCCTGGATAAGATATTCTTATCTTATCTTATCTTTTGGGAGTTTTATCCCTATCTTTGTGGAACCGCCTTTC